>NC_069085.1:4753578-5083231 GCF_947172395.1 Bicyclus anynana | reverse complement strand
CATCAGGGATATACTTCCTCGTGTTCATGGGCGCGGCCACGGCGTGGGCGGTGGGCAGGCCCCTGGAGCGCGGCTTCGCTGTCGTGGTCCGCTGCGTTATGGCTATCATGGGCATCCATATAGCCGTCCTCTTGGTTTACCAGTGCACTTGGCTTATAGACATCTATCCGCCGGATAATGATTTTGCTAGGTAAAATATTAATTTGATTTTTTTATTATAAACTATCGGTCAAGTTTCGCTTCGACTTATGTGTTCTTATTCTCTATCCCTACTCTACACAACCCTACCCCTACCCTAAACTTACCCTTCCCCTACCCAGCCCTACCCTATACATACATATTATAGAGAATTGTAGGATCTAATCTACTCTCCTTGTGTAACTTGTAAACCCATATTGCTATCATAGTAAGTACCTACAGTACTATGCAACTGGCAAACTATGAAGTTAAAATCTTGGCGGTTTTAAGAGGTAGCAGTTTTCAAAGGTCTTTTATTCTAGTATAAAGCGTTTTTTTTTTTCTTATGAGAAATCATATCGTCAGTCGCCAAACACTTCTTCGTGACACCCTTTTGAAAAACTTCGTAAATGGCGAAAGTGTCAGGAACTCTCCTTGTGTATCTTACTGAACCTTTAATTTGTCAACAGATACTTTGGCCTCACAAAATTGGTATTACTCAATGAGACGGATCCGTACAATTTCGCTTACGTAGTGACGGACGATCACATGTGGGCTACACTGGCTAGTCCCCTAGTCATTCTCTTCTCATACTTTTTCCTCGCCATAGAAACACGGGAACTATTCAAATCCAAGGTGCGTATGTATTCAAAGCATTTTCATGAATGAAAATTGAGACTTTTACCTTTAACCTACTAATTACAATACGCTTTAAAATCACATCGTCGGATATGGCTGTCTTTTTTTCAACTAACTCGTAGACTTGCCGGACAAAAGCTGCCTGTAGTTTGTTGTAGAATTTATATTGCATTATTTAAATTTTGCTGGGGCGGTTAGGCAAAGAAAAAAGGTGTATTGACTGGTATCGAAGCTGGGAAGTTGAACGGTTCGCTGGTACGAGGAGTATCGTTCCGACGGCAGGCTCCGCGGGAAAATTGGAAAACCGCCACCAAGAAAGTTCGCGTAAGCGACGCAGAGTTTTTCTCTCGCACTGTTTTAACGTAATTTAGTAATTTTTATTCACCTTTCAGTTGGATTCCTGTAAATATAGCTCTTAGATTCTTATTATAAATAGTCTGTTCCTCTGTGTTTATTTAGTAACATTTTTAGATGCAACGTATAATTGTAGTGATCAATCTATCGCACTCGTAGTCTAAACACTGTATGGTTTTTTAGAACTGTTGTATTTTGATTGACATGTTATGACTTAGAATGCAGATTTCTTCGTTTGGTGTGAACTTTAAAAATGTACACTTTTACTTGTATATAAAATGTTTTACTAACAATCATATTTTAGCACATATACAAAAAAGTTTTGAAAAATTTTCACTTTTCACTAATTTAACAGAAACACTAAATTTTTTATTAATTAACTTTAGACAGCATGTCCGCTTGTGCTAACATTAAATTATTAATATGATTATATTACTATTTTTTTAAGTTTATTTGGCATTGTGTTGGATGAAATGATTTTATTTTTGCAATCTGCTTTCGTTCTTTTGTAGGTTGCATATTCATACATAAATTCCAATGCACTTCGCGGGGACGCCGGTGAGAGCCATCCTGTAGGTATTTCTTTTATTCATATAAAAAAAACGCAAGACAATTATACTTGTGCTTTTGCTGGGGAATAAAATGTCCATTTAAGGGCCGGCACTTACTTAGCTGGCGTTTGTGTCTGTCAAACTAATATCGACATTGCTAGCCTTAGAATAAGGCTAAGATTAATTAACACAAATGATTTCTTCTTCTCTATGGAAATGAGTTGTTTAGACAATTGATTTTCGACTTTATTTCAACTCTAGTATATTAGAACTTGTTTGAGATTGAACGCTGTTTTGGCCCGCCTTGGTGAGTGAACGCTGGCCCTTAAGCTTGCTTGGTTTTTAATGTTATTGTAAAGCCTTAGGCACACTGACGCGATCCAAATTAGGATCTATATTCATTATAAACTTTGATTAAGATTTAAACCTGATTATTTTCAAAGTAAAGTGTACTTTAAATAGTAGCGATTTGGTACACGTTACTTTGATCACAAGACTACGTTCAGCTTTGACGCTTGTTATGATTGGTGGTAGGATAAGCTTGGACGTTTGCTCAATTTTTAAAAAACATACACGCTAATTGGAGAACCTACTTACTTTTTGAAAGTTGGTTAAAGCTAAATGTAGCCAAAATGCTTTGCGTTGGTTCGTGTTATAGTTTTTTTTTTTAATTCTACTACACATGCTGTTTAGTATTAAAGCTTTCTATGTTTTATCACCCGTACTAGTATGTAGCTGTTGCACTCGCATGCTTTTATGTGTTTAGATATACTATATTTGTCAACCTTAAGTATTAAATTATACAATTTATTACGATATTAATGAATTATGATATATGAATTATGATTGGTTATTTGGTGAACATCAGAATCAGAGCAATGTGTGCTCAACTCTGGAAGCGATCGTCACTGTATTGTTTTTATCTTGGTTGGTAACCAAGATTCCGATGAATGTGCATTTAGTATAAGATCCGTATTAGAAACGATTTCACTCATCTGTTAATTGGATGAAAAGTATTTTATATCAAATTTCCTAAATTATTAACTATCATTAATATTTGGCCAGAAGTTTTTGAGGCAACCTCATCGCAATATATTTTTTAACGTGCTAAATTTGATAGAAATCATTTTTCATCCATTAATAATATGGGTGAAGGTCGTTTATAATACAGATCTTTGACTAATTGCTTTGTGGGTGAACAAACTCCTTAATTTTATGATATTACTAAAATATTCACAGAAATTATTTAAAGACTCTTCTTCTCCTTTCACCTCAATCGTTTAGACAAAAGTTTAGAGAATATTTGATAAAAAAATGTAAAAATAACGATGTATTTATGCATGATCATGGTAAAAATATTGCTCATAATTCCGTAGTTACTTCGCAATATGAGTCCGAACAAGCGCTGGTCGAGTCGCGGCGGATCGGTCTCGCGCGCGCTTCACCAGGACTCTACTGGCTCCGTCGTCGTTCCCGACGAAGGTAACGGAAATTGGTCTATATTCTTTCTGATCATTGTCAGCCTATTTTGACGTCCTAGTAAAGGGTCGAGCAATTCTGATGGGATAGATGGATGTACCTACTAAACTATCCTCCAACTTTATGTTCGACTCTATAACGATCACTATCAGATATTGACTAGACAAACGGTTTAAAGTACTGCTCTCGGATGACGCGTGTTATAGCATCAATTTTTCAACTCCAGGCATCCAGGACATCGTATTTAAACACTGGACAAACGAGGCAATTGTTTAAAGTTAGTTTAAACTATTTGTGTAACTCTTATGTGGCCTATATGATGAATTTGTTTATCCATACTGAGCTTTGAGAGAAAAATATCTTAGCATTCCGTGGATTCACCGCGCGGATGCCGGGTTTATCGTGTGTCAGAGAGAAAACGCAGAGCAGATCCCCGGACTTGTGACCGATGTTGTAGGGTTAAGGACGTCCTTGACAGTTAACTAATACTCCCTTTCTCCGCACGTATTGTTCTCCCTGCAACTTCTAATATAATAAATGAAATAAGTTTAACATTCGCGTGTTTTTCTTCCAGAATCAATAGTTGAAAATATAGAGGAACCATCGTTAATGGATGACATTGTTGCAAGTATTGTGGACTTTTTCCAAGTTTTAATCAGGTAGACAAACCTTTTTTTAATCTATCTATTATTTATAAAATCAAATGCGTAGCGAAAGTAAAAGTAAAATCAAAGGTATAGCGACTGAACTTTTTAGACACCAGCTTGAACCGGCAGAATAACTTTCTAAATCGGTAGTAGATCAAAATTGCTTGCTTATAAGGACTAAAAGCAAATGAAATGAATTCCATTACTCAGTTATTGGTCACAAATTATTATCTGTAAGTTCTTTTTCAGATCATCCTATATAGCAACAACTATAACAATGATGGCTTGGAGTATAATGTTCCACTCTTGGTTGACCTTCGTGTTCCTTATGTGGGCGAACATCGTGTGGCTCTGCCAAGACCAGCGCTCCTTCATGCTCAAGACCAGTCCGGTGCTCGTGTGCTACGCCATGCTACTGTTGATAGCTCAGTACATTTACGGCATGAACCTCACTGAAGCTGAATTGCCGTCTAATATAACTGTAAGTGTTCGTTGCCTTAATAGAATAATCTGAATATTTGTTTTGACGTTTGCATTGCTCTGCTTTATTCCATGTCCATGATAGAGTTTATGAGGTTTCCAAATAGGGTTAACATCGACTAAAACAGGCGTGATTTATGTCGGATTTAATAGGATCAAAATATCATTTTACTTATATATCCATAAATGGTCTTCGAAAATTAACAGAATAATCTTTCTCAGGAACGCTGAGAAATATCTGAATGAGATAAATATAGAATAGTAGATAGATGCTATCCTAAAAAGATTTATGCCACACGGCATTTAAACGAACGGCAATCTTCTCTACTATCAAAATACTTAAGGCAGAATTAATTTGAATTAATTGCCGTTCTTTTTAGGGTATTATCAAGCTAGTAGAAATAATTTATTTTCTTTTACTCGTACTTGATTTATCATTCACAATGTGTCATCCGGCAGGCGGTAAACCTGCGGCAGATAGGACTGAGTAGACCGGACGGCGAGCCCTGCGTGCCGCTTCTCATCAAGTCGCTGTTCACGTTCATGTTCTGGGTGACGCTGCGCCAGCGCGTGCAGGAGATGACTCAGCGCCGCCAGTCCGCCGCCATCACCGACATAGCCGCGCCCGCACATCTCACTATGTCTACGGCTGCCAGTGGTAAGCTTACTGCTTACAGTGAGCTCATCGAGTCGCTGTTCACGTTCATGTTCTGGGTGACGCTGCGCCAGCGCGTGCAGGAGATGACTCAGCGCCGCCAGTCCGTCGCCATCACCGACATAGCCGCGCCCGCACATCTCACTATGTCTACGGCTGCCAGTGGTAAGCTTACTGCTTACAGTGAGCTCATCGAGTCGCTGTTCACGTTCATGTTCTGGGTGACGCTGCGCCAGCGCGTGCAGGAGATGACTCAGCGCCGCCAGTCCGCCGCCATCACCGACATAGCCGCGCCCGCACATCTCACTATGTCTACGGCTGCCAGTGGTAAGTTCACTGCTTACAGTGAGCTCATCGAGACGCTGTTCACGTTCATGTTCTGGGTGACGCTGCGCCAGCGCGTGCAGGAGATGACTCAGCGCCGCCAGTCCGCCGCCATCACCGACATAGCCGCGCCCGCACATCTCACTATGTCTACGGCTGCCAGTGGTAAGTTAACTGCTTACAGTGAGCTCATCGAGTCGCTGTTCACGTTCATGTTCTGGGTGACGCTGCGCCAGCGCGTGCAGGAGATGACTCAGCGCCGCCAGTCCGCCGCCATCACCGACATAGCCGCGCCCGCACATCTCACTATGTCTACGGCTGCCAGTGGTAAGTTCACTGCTTACAGTGAGCTCATCGAGACGCTGTTCACGTTCATGTTCTGGGTGACGCTAGGCAATCGTCTCAGTCGATTTGGCAATTAGGAACATTAGAATTTTCACGTAGACAAACCGTTTAAATGAGTCATCGCCCGAGCGGTACATGGTACAGTGGCGCGTACTATGGCGACAGGGCAGCGACAATTATATGTGCGGGGCTGTGTGCGGCAACACCTGTGCCTTACAATGCTTTAAGGAAGAATGCGGCTGCTGCTCGCTCTACTTGCGCTGCCTTCTGTCGTCTCACTCCCGAAACTTTAAACTAATGTGTGCGTACCACACTCGAATCCGGTCCGGGGCATGCACCTCCAACTTTTCAGTTGTGTGCATTTTAAGAAATTAAATATCACGTGTCTCAATCGGTGAAGGAAAACATCGTGAGGACACCTGCATACCAGAGAATTATCTTAATTCTCTGCGTGTGTGAAGTCTGCCAATCCGCATTGGGCCAGCGTGGTGGACTATTGGCCTTATCCCTCTCATTCTGAGAGGAGACTCGAGCTCAGCAGTGAGCCGAATATGGGTTGATGACGACGACGACCACACTTAAAAAGGCTACAACACATTCTTCAATACTCTTATGATATTTAAATTTTTCTCGCTGTTTCAAAATTGTCCAAACCATATGTTTGATTATCGTATTATTATTTAGAATTATACATGTTGTACCTAATTAATTAAATTAATTTTCATTTCCTCTGCAATCAACCTTCCTCAACTGACACAACAGGTCTAGTAATTGGTAATTTAAAATAATCACAATATACTATTTCAAGATCAAAGCTTCACACTTTTTACGTTTTCTGTTAAAATTATCAATCTACACGCTTTTTAATAAAACTTGGATTAACTTAAAGTAAAATATAACTTTGTTATCTTACTAAAGTTATAGGATTAAGAGATCAACTGATTTTTATTGAATCACTGCCCGTTGCACTATTTTTGTACCTATTACTAGCACACGTTGTTCACTTGGTTGATAAAAGGGAAATATTCTTCTTACACTAAAATAGTAAAAACTGCTAAAGTCTGCACCACTGCGTAGTAGGTGCATTTGGTCGTATACTAAGCAGTTTCCTATTTTTACGCACTGCAAATATGTATATGGAATGCCAATTTCTGATTTCCCTACCACCTACAAAATACGAAATATCTTTAACTCTAGAATGAATAGGCTTCTTATAGGCTACATAATTACCTACGTACCATTAGGCGTGATAACAGTCAAGTGTTAGTTTATATAAAAAAAACTTACAGCTGTGGAGGCTACCCGTGAAGAAGAGCGTCGCTCCCGATTGCTGACTGCGCTAGGGGCGTGGCTACGAGCTGCGTGCGCACGCTACTGGATCTACGTGGTCGTGATCATGCTGTTCGTGATCGGCATCACGGGCGATCGCATGACCATCTTCCGCATCATCTATATGTTCCTATTCCTAGTCTTCATACTTATGTTCCAGGTAATTAATAAATAAATAAAAATTAAAACATATATTTCCAGAAACAAGCTTTTATACCTACGTATACATATTAGAGTGTCTGCTAATACCTTAGACCAATTATTATAGAAGGACCTGTATCGCACTTATAGTCACGAACAAAATTGTCTGTCATTTTCTGAAGAAAACGAGCTTAGATTTGGTATATATCTTATACTAAACTAGAAGTTTTTGCCCGTTTTTTACATAATACAATTACACAAAAAGGTATTTTTACGGAGCTCTTTAACCAACGAACACGATTACAACTATTTAATATCGATAATATAGAGACAGTTTTTTTAATCGCATTAGATCGTTGATCATATACTTTGACAGAAAAGTAACGTCTAGCGAGGCAGGTCCTATACAATAATTGGTCTGAGGCTAATACAAATGAGCCCAAAGCTAGAGTTTCGCTACCTAATGCGGACTACAGACCTGCAGTTTTACCTGTGCAGGTTAAACTGTACTGTCGGCCTATTGACCATTTTGGTATTTATTATCAACCTATTAAAATAAACATCAAATCAATTGACAAAATGTAATTTACTTACTGTGTGATATCCACTAGTAAACACCGGATGACATTTGTTACATATAATCTTAATTACGTTTGTCAACTGGCATAGTCAAAGATAGTGAATTAGCCTGCTGGTCAGTTAAAACGCCCGTCATTGTTTGTAGCGCAACTAAAACCGAAGGTCTGTTCAGTTCTAACCGTACAGCACCTTTAGTTTTCACTGTATCCATTATCAGACCACATTACTGCGTAGTCGCCAAAGATATGAAAGTATATCATTGTGTATTTTGAATTTTTCAGATAAGTTGGTACTGGTGGAGACGCCTCATGTACATTTTCTGGATAACAGTTATCATATACTCTATGATAAATCTTATACTCATATACATCTATCAGTTTGATAATTTCTCCAAAACTATTGAAACTTACCTCCTAATCAACGAGAAATTGTAAGTTGTTTTTTAATATATAATTTAAAAAAACATATTTAAATTGGTTGAATCTGCTGAGGAAACTGTTTTTTTTTTTCAGGCAGCACGATTTGGGTTTGGAACCATATCACCCGGCGGATTTGTTTGTAAAGTTATTAACGCCTACATCGTTTCTGATAATTACGATAATGCAGGTGCATTACTTCCACAAAGATTTCATGGCGTTGTCTGATCCGAAAACGAGGTGTGTATTGCGTTCCTTACTTTTTATTTAACATTTTTTTTTAATTTAAGTCATAAGCTTTTACGCTCTTGATTATCTTATCGTCATGACAGTATAGTAGTTGACTCATATCAAATTTAATATAAACAATATTAATTTTGTCTTGTCTAAGGAATAATAATGGAATAAGGGTCCGTGAAATTTAAATTTTCCGATTTTTTTTTCGAAAAATTAGGGATTTCGTAAAAAACTTTATTTAAAAATTATGTAGTTATTAAAATTTTCCAAACACCAAAAACGCTGTCGTCCATTTTGTGAGGTTACGATGTTACTTGATGTCACGTTAAAGTCGTTATCGCTACAAAGGGTACAATATAACTTATTTTATATTTTATCCTTTTAAACTATAAAAGTGTCGCTTACTCTAATTTGACGGTCATATATTTGTACCTACCTGCTGCTGCCGTTAGCGGATTTTTTAAAAACCTTTAGAGTAAAAAGGCTCATCCATAAGCTATGTCCCATACTGTTGAGTCGGTTAAATGTTCCATCAAAAGAGCTCTATTGCCAGTTTAATCATACAAACTCTCCTTTGTTCATCGTCAGCTATATTTATTATGTATCATTTGTAAGGTTCCAATCTAGCTAATTCTAAATAGATATACCGTTTATTGAGTTTGGTGACCAATACCAATACAGGGCATGGGAAGGCGAGCTTGGCATTTGGGGATTCAAATTAATTAATTAATACCTACCAACTTCCGCACTTTAAGGTGTAAAAGTAATATTATTTTAGAACCACGTGTAATTGTAAATAATTTACAGAACGAACAGTGTCGTTAGAGAAGGTGAGTCGAGCAGGCCGAGCGGCGGTGCTTCTACTATGCAAGGCGATGTAAGTGTTACGTTTGTTTTTATTTGACGTTAAGTTTTTACTTGACGTGATAATGTTCTTAGCTTAATTTACAGTTTATTCAACCTGATTGGTTTTGAACACAAATTCTTTCATTAAGTCAAAAAGGAAGGTATCATAGCACTGAGTAAAAAATCATGTACCGCCTTACTTAAAATACGTAGCAAACCACACTATTACGCATGTAGCCGGCACCATGTTATATACAAGATCATGAAATTTTCTTTTTGACGTGTTGTTTCAGTTGCCACCCCTACCCCTGGAGGGGCGGGCCGCGTCCGAGCCTCGCACAGATAGCGACACCGAGGCGGAGCAGTCCATGGGCACGTCCACTGTCAACACGGCCGCTAGGCGCTCTCTGTACAGGTCAGTGAGAGGAACATACAAAAAACAAGAGTTCGGTGGGCAAACATAACGACAAAATGGTGGTGAATCCACGGGCGCGCGTGTTGTCGTCTTACATGTTGCCAGGCAAATGATGGATTATCCAACTAAATTTGATATTTAGCCAGCGTGCTTGCATAAGATAACCGTACTAAGAGCCCCCGCTCACTTACAACTTTTAGTTGGCCGACTTACAATTATTGTATGTCTGCGGTAGCTCTTAAGGTGGGTACAGATTGGTGCAATGCAACATGTAATGTAATATTCTGCCTTACATTGCATGTTCCCTGCTGCCTTGAACGTGTGGCGCGCGCGGTACGCGCATTGACTACGAATCAGTCCGGCTCAGTCCTGCGCACACTGCGCGCCCCTTTGTGTTCGTACCAAAAACCGACAAATCTCGGATCGAACCGCGCACGAGTTGTAACGCTCGGAGCGTGCACGACGCGAAGCGTCCAAACCACGAGCATTCGTGATACATTGCAGCAATGTGGACGTCAAATTCTTGCATTGCATGTTGCATTGCATGTTGCATTGCACCAATCTATACCCACCTTTAGTGAAACAGTCCGACGTGTATTTCAAATGAACATTCAGTTATGCCTTAAAAAGCAAAAAGTAAAAAGTATTAAGAAGATGTTACAACTTATACAATACAATATTGTACACAGGAAGTCGTCTCGAAGCCGGTCGTACGCGGCCACGGTGACGGAGCGCGCGTCGTTCCTCTCCGCGCTGCGCAAGCTCGTGGCGAGCAAGTGCGGCGCGCTGCGGCGCGGCCTGGGCGACTGGATAGACAAGACCTTCATCTTCCTCGACATACACCTCGTCAAGATCATCTTCTTGTCTGTGTTGCTGCTCTGCGTGTTTGATGTGAGTGATATATCCATGATGTATGTATATACTTTGGCCTTTTGAGAATTGGGTCAGACATCCTGTAGTCAAATTGACCCGACATTATAGCTAAGATATCCCGGACTTTAGCCTTAGTTCGAAGAGCCGATGGACTTTGGTCCTAAGGTGCTGGAATGACGACCCCGCAACAGCAAGCGCAGAGTTGGTCGACTCCCCACTAGATGGACCGACGATATCAAGCGGGTTGCTAGGGCTGTTGAATGCTGGCGGCTCGAGACCGTTTTGGTTGGAAGTCCATGCAAGAGGCCTATGTCCAGCTGTGGACGTCCATCGGCTGTTAATGAAGATGATGATTATCCCGGACGTTAGCTTATATGAGATTAGTATAGTTCTCAATAACTAAGTGTAGCTCTACACACCTGTGGAACGTTTCGCGCGGAACACTCAGTTATACATGCTCGTAATGTTTCTCCAATTGCCTCTGACGCACATGCGACGCGTTATGCGAGCACAGTTGGAAACATCATTGCCCTCCGACTGAAAAATCCGCGTGTCTGGTGTGCTAAAGTTTTAGCTGAAGTTTCCGCTCCGAAACTTTTCGCAGATGTGTCGCAACACTAAGGAACAAGGCACCAGGTGATGAAGGAACCACAACAGAACTACTAAAAGCAGATGGAATACCAGTACATAAACTTCTTTAGCGATTGTTCAATTCCGCCATTCACACCTGAGGCATGGCATAGTAGCGTGGTAGTTCTGTTCTTTAAAAGAGGTTATTAATTAAAGACACATGTCGATGATGCATCATATTAAAGACACATCTCGATGATGAATCATGTATATAAGTCAGTCACGAGAGTCATCTTGATTAGTCTCCCTCCTAATATTCCTTCCAGCCTCCCGAGCAAGCCGTCTTACGAAAAGGTTTTGCTATCATAGACAACATCCATAAGTTGCGGCAGGTTATACAGAAGATAATAACATAACCAGCATCTTTACTTGGCGTTTGTGGGCTATGGAAAAGCTGTGCTAATGTCTATTTAATTTACATAAATCACTTTCTTCCAGGTGGCCGCCATGCATGTGCCCATAATGATAATAATTTCACCGGCACTTTTAATCAGTGCTAGAAGACAACGAATTTGTATACTTTTCATATCTACCCTCATCAGTGTTTATTTTATGGCGAAGATGATTTACCAGATAGAATACATAACGCACAACTATTTTGATGTCAATTGTACAAGAGTAAGTAACCTGATAATTAAAAAAAATATATTTTTTGACAAAATAGTATAGTATTGCTTTTTGGTTTCTGTACTGCCCTGTAAGGATTTTGCCTAATATTTGATTAACACGTAGAACCTGAAATACCTGTAACTTTTTCAATACGTGCAAGCTCAATTGTTAATCTATTTGTTGCTCACAATTGAGTCTATATGTGTCTATCTAATACGTCATTAACGTAGTCGTACCGTGAACAGACAGACTAACAACAACCCAAAAATCTGAAAAATTTGCGGGCACAAAGTTAAACAAACAGGCTAAATTAAAAAAAAAACCGTGTGCGTCTCGGGACGCTCGACAGAAGTGATCACTTAAACCTTCTGACTATGCGTGAGAGAAAGAGAAGCCGGAGAGAGTGGCGGCAGAGTATCACTTCAAAAATGATTTTTTGTTCTGTTACTATCTTTTACCATGTTATTGGTAATTTCATTCAAAGTACAACCACGTTCTGTTACAGATAAACGACAATGATACAGAAAACGTCACGACCTATAACGACGCGGAATGGATCGGCTTCCGCAAAGCGACTTCTTCAAAGCCGCTGGTCGTTCTGTTGAAGGGCTACATCGGCCTCATCGCTGTATTCACCTTCTACTCGTTGGTTACTTATAGACAAAGAAATATCAGGTATTTTATAACTGATTTATAAATTGACTCGTACACAGAGAAGTCAATAGACGACTAATTTTGTGGAGTTGTAAGTCAAAAGATATATGATTTTGACATCACAAAACCATTTTTTCATAAATATTTTTATACAAGGAAACATCAGGTATTAATAACTGAACTAACTTTCAAAAGATATCGATTGAAGTTTTGTCACGATCTCACGAATGAAATCATACTGAATTATGTATTAGCAAATAATCTTCCAATATACGGCAGGCGTTCACAAATCCCTATAGTATGCATCATACATGTCTACTGACATCGTACGGATAGCATCGAACGGATTTTATCTACCGTAAAATTAAAAATGCGATGCGTCTGATACTGGATCAGTGGATGCCTAACATTAAACTGATATGCAAGATCCGTTACAAATTTTTATCTTGTTTTATAAGAAAACATTCCTTTTATAATGGAAGCTGCTATTTTTAGGGCACAGGGCTTATTACCAAACGACCAAGAGAAATTAATGTTCCCGAATATTACTCGCAAGGAAGCGGACAAAGATCTTATACACTGTATCAAGTATCTGATGAACTACGGCTTTTACAAGTTTGGCGTCGAGGTAATATTTATTCATAAGATAACCTTGCAAGATTGATTCTATTAATCTTTTTTTTGCGCTTTTTATTAATAGATAGTTTAATTCATGATTATGGTTTAGATATAAAATTTTTGTGGTTTTGTGTAAATTGGTAAAATATGACGAATGTTGTGAAGTGTCAGAAAAAGTTAAGCGTCTAAGAGTTTTCGTCAAAAACGCTGCGTTATTGACATGTAACAAAACAACTATTCCGCTACTTTTCATTTAAACAAAAACAACTTGTCCAATGTTATCAAGATCAAGAGATTTATATATTTTGTTAAATTTAAAAAAGGGATATAAATGAGAGACAAGTTTAGGCTAACTCCAATGATTGCTTCGCGGATTGGCAAACGTCGAGATTTAAGAAAATTCCCAGCTGTGAGGGTTTCCTCACGATGTTTTTCTTTCACTATTTGAGACACGTGATATTTAACTTCGAGGCAAAGGTCATATACACTATCAAGGGGCAATCAAAGGGCTATCACGACTCGAACAAATGAGTAATACACATATAATAATTTAGAAGAGTTGATCCACAGATATCACTGATCTGTTTAATGGGCGTCATCGGTTCCCGGATGGATCTCTACGCGGTGATATACGCTGGTTGGCTCCTAGCATTGGTGGCCGCTAGACGGGCGTGCGTCGGCCGCCTTTGGCCCGCCTTCACCGCCTGCGTCACCGTGCTGGTGCCGCTCCAGTATATGATCGCAGTTGGCTTCATGCCGTACCTGTGTATTAACTTCCCTTGGAGTGGAGACTCACGGGTATGTTGACAAATAGAATAATGGCGAGCTGAAAAAATGTAGATAATTAATTCCTGACACAGCCACATTTTGAATTTTTGAATTATAAGACGTCTGGAGTTATGTTTGAATTTTGTACTATTTGCTGTGTTATTACTAGTACCGCCATCTGTTGAGCAACGAACGTACGATGTCACAGAATATCCAACTTCCTTTGGAAAGGGAAAGATTTACGTGAAGTAAAGACGGACACTGAAATCTTTTCTTTTTTGAATAGTTGTAGATGCATTTTTTAGTAGATGATCTCAGAATTAAACAGTTATTAGTTTGTGCATACTTAACAAAATGTTATTTTGTGTAGATTGTCTCGTTAAAGAATGATTGTTGTTGAAGACAAAATGTTTTCTTGATATAAATAACAAGTAATTTTAAATCAAAAGAACACTTTGTCTTCAACAAGAATCAAACTTTAAGGAAACAATCGAAATTACAATTAAAATTAAAATTACATCTTAATAATTACACATTTAAAAACTTAGGCGCAGATTGTTAAGATATTATGACTAAATATAATGTTTGCAGCAAATGAAACACATTCGTACCTGGTTGTTCCTACCGTATAACGAAGAACCGCCGCACGCAGTCAAACTCATTTTCGACTTTTTCTTACTATTGTTTGCTTCACGGCAACTAAGAGTGTTCCGTATAGAAAAAGCACACGGCGAACAGTATCCTGGAGGATCGAATGTGGAAGAAATCGGCAGAGACTGGGAAACCCCTAATTTTGTAAACCCAGTGCCAGATTTTCTTGGATATGTTGGGTACGTACACTCTAACATTCTGAAGTGTTAATATGGTTATACCTCAACGGTTAGTAACTTAAGTGCAGTACTTCTGCTGTTTCAAGTAGTCATTGGCAACACTTACCTTGTGCTCATTTGGCCACTATTAAAGTGATATCCTAATTATCAGCCTGTTTTAACGGCCTACTGCAGGCTCAGGCCCTCCCTCCTTTACGAGAGGGAATATGAAGCCCCACACTTACAACGCGCAGAATGCGGGTTGGTGAGCTTATGGTTATAATGTTTGACTTTGTAACGATTACTATCAGATATTAATGATAATGACTGAGACCGATGGCTTAACGTGCTCTCTGAGGCACGAAGCTATAACGCCACTTACTTTCCAAGTTTTTGGAAGAAAGAATAGGCCTTTGACCCAAGACTCGAGCTCAACAACTCGTGATCTGAAGCCGCATATGGTAACCACTTCACCAACCAAGCAATTAAAGCGATAAAACTAAGCCATTTGTTGTTGCTTTTAATAACTAAACATCGGTTTATAAATAGTGCTGCTGTGTAATTGATAGTTCTAAAAAAATCTTCTAATTTTTACTATTTCAGGTCATGGTTAGATGTTATAAAACGTATGGTATTTCTGGGCATGTTGTGGGTGACCCTTGCAATTATGTTTATGACGGGCACCAATCGTGTCAACCTTTTCTCTATGGGCTACCTTATTGGTTCTTTCATATTCCTGTGGCAAGGAACCGATTTTTATTTGCGGCCAAAAGAAGCCATATTGCAATGGTAAGTGAATTTTTATTCAACTGTAACATTATCGGTTGGTGAAGGGAAAATATAGTGAAAGAAGAAGACAGGTGAAGGTGTTATTAATGCCGCGTTTACGCCTAAGAAGAGAAAATATACAGATAAACAAAAATGATAAATATTTCACATATAGATTAAAAGTCAACGGCAAAATATAAGTTGTACTCCCAAAATTTTAATCACCTGTTGATTTTAAATCTAGTTTTTTTTTTATTTTTGTAAATTAAATTTATTATTTTGCTTTTGCTTAGCTCAGTAAATATTGTAGATCTAAATGACGTTACAATATTTATTTGTTCAATGCCCCTCTGACTCTGTTTTAAGTTTACGCTTACAATATTTTAAAAAGATCAACATCATTTAAATGTCTTGCGCTCCATTTTCCAAGTATTTCTTTTAATAATTGTTTCTAACTGTGTTTTGTTAGAATAAACTTTTCTTTATTTTTTTTTTTACCGGTTCAACTTTAAAAAGAGCTCTTGTACCATTTGTTTTTAGGTGGTCATGGCTAGTTCGGTACAATGTGGCGGTGGTGGTTATAAAGGCTCTGCTACAGATACCGGGTTGTATATTTAGCACAGCTATGCAGGAGCACGCTTGTTGGCTCGTGCAGCTCCTCGGAATTGGTTGCGTGGACAAGTTCGCGGGTGGTAATATTGCCAGGTTCCTCAAGATGCGGGATTATGATAAGGTTAGAATATGATCGTTTATTGTACATTTTTTCGATGCATTTGATTGCGTTTGTGCTGCATCTGACGTTTTAAATGATTTTTCTTCCATCACTTTGTTTTCTGATTTATAAACTTTCTTCAGAAGAGAATTAAGTTTCGCATTTTCGTCATATTAATTAACTAGCCCCGTGGTTCCACCCGCGTATTTCCCATTCCGTGACACTCACAAATAACGTGGCTTTCTAGTAGTGAAAGATCCAGTGATTACTCTTACAACACCACAAACATTACCTATTTACAATATCAGTATAGAGTATTATTAAAATTTGTTTTATAAAGTGATTTTGATGGTATTTTATTGTACTCATCTTAGGAATCAGTTTGTTCGGTGCCTCAAGAGGACATTGGACTAGCATGGGATGGAGTGTGTTTCGCGTTTCTGATCTTGCAAAGACGATTATTCCACAGTTACTATTTCTATCGAGTTATCGATGAAAGCAAAGCGACTACTGTCCTCGCGTCCAGGTATATTTTTATACAATTTTAATTTTATAAGTCGTCTTCATTATGAGTGCCGACACTAAGAATAATTTATGGTCAATAGAGGAGCAGATCTGATAGAAGAATTAAGACTGAAACAAATGACTATCCAAGAAGATCAGGAGAGTAAGATATTAGATAAAATCAAGGTCAAAATGGAGAGAATCAAGGCCAACCAAAAGAAGATACACGGTGTGATGGCAAAGGAACCTGCTCATCATGATGCAGGTGAACAATACTTTATCAAATTTCTAATATTGTTAAAATCTATTACTAGTCAATCTAGTACTAGTCAATCTATTCCGGGAAGTCCATTTGGCTTTGGTTGTATTAGTAAGATGTCAGACGCGTTTGTGTGTGTAAACTGATTTGAGAACGTTTCTTCAGCTTTACTCTCCAATGTGTTGTCTGTTAACTGTCTACTATATGTTACCAAACTATACAAGAATTAATCAAAAACTTTAATAGTGTAAGTTTTTTTAAATACGTTTTCCATTTATATGAGGCTTACAAAACAGTCTTGAGTTGCTAAGTACTCGTAAATTTAAAGTGTCACTCCCCACATGCTATCTAACTAGACGACGAAGAAGAGGAAGAGGAAGAAGAGGAAACTCAACCGGGAGAGTCGGAACAAGTGCCGCTCGTTCGCGGGGATTCTGAGGAGTCTCGTCGCGGATACCACACGCCCACCTCCCCGTCCCGACCCGCTTCCCCTGTTTCTCCTTTCCCTTCAACCCCGGCATCACCGCGGGGCTTCCACACCCCTCTCAGTGAGGCGTCAGCACCTCCCACTCCTGTGAGACCGACGCTACCCGCTCCAATACCTCCACCTTTAACAGCACCACCTTCTCAAGGAGGCCCGCCTTCCCCATCTTCAGCGTTAATGACGGTTTCCCTTGACGCGTATCTCGAACCTAGACGTATTTCCTTCGAGTCCCCGCCTTCTTCTGAGCTTATCCCTCGAGCTCAAAGCCCTGAAGAATCCTACCCAGTCTTCTCTCCCCCTCCAATTCGTCGCAGACACACAGTGGCCAGTCCCAGTTTACTTCAGAGGACCTCCATCATTTCGCATTCAAGCCGCGCTGAGCCGAACTCTCATCATACTTGTAACTACAGCAGCAAAACTATATTAGGCGATTTATCTAGATTACCTTTGCTAAATAATAACATCACAATTTGTTTTCTAAAATAATGTCATAATTGACACTTTATAAAACCGTCTTAAACTCTTGGTAAATAAATACGCTCTAATTTCCATTGTACAAAATGTAATCAACATAATTATATCGCAGTATGTTATTATTTAGTGATTGTAATTACACACTTCAATAATGTAATATTCGTTTAACCACAATTGATGTTCCACAATTGTATATATTGTAAAGCATTTTTGTACTACCTTATGTACATACATACAAAATGTGATTATTTTATAATTTAAAATGTATTTTCTATTGTATAGGAACCGAATCAACGCCAGTCACACTAAGACACAGAGGTATAGTTTACGCTTGGTGACGGATTTTATGTTTTCTCGAAACTCGATACTCCACTACTTTGTCCTTAATAACGTTGACTTAATAACTTTAAATAGAATGATACCACTGTTTACGTGAAAACATTTACAAACCTTTGACTAAATCATCTTTAAAAAAAACATATTACATCCCATTATACCTAAATTAATATAAAAAAAGTATTAAATAATCGTACGCTTCTTTAACCCTTGTCTACGTCCAGGTGATTCTGATGCTAACAGTGTGCCCATTTCCTATGACGTCGCTAAAATTCAATCGCTTCCCTATGGTGTGAGAATGGTGTTGAGTTTTGACTTTCTTTGTAGCACGCGTGAGGCTGCAGTATAGGCCGCCCTCCAGTCATCAGAAGGGTAACGTTGAGTAATGAATTTCGCCGGCCTGACCTTGCGTTGATTACTAACCCATTTGCAGCTTTTTGGTTTTCGTATTTAGGCAACTGATTGGCGGGGATTACTATATATTTTACTTTGTTATATTGAGTATTTATTTTTATGGCGGGGAGTGTTGTATTTTTTTATTTTATTTGGGTATTTTTTAATTTGGGAGCCTGTAAAAAGTTGTATAAATAACTGTGTGTCTTTGTGTTTAGCAAGGCAAAATGCCTTTGCGCTTTCTGTTTGATATACATGTCTGCTTGCGCATGATTGTGATTTGGTGTTTTCGTGTTTTGTACGCTTTGTATTTTTTGCAATATCACACCTTTACAAACATTTTTTTCCAACATTACGAACATAATTATCCTTCGATTTCTTGTTATAATTAAATATTAATTAGTGCTTGATTTATTTTTTAATATGCAACAGCTCTTATTTGTCAATAAGCCATATAAATTTATTACTTTTTATTAAAAAAATTAAATTTAGGTAAGGTATTACAAATTGGCCTTTAAACGCTTTATTTGGATTTTAAATGCTGCTAATAAAAATTGGTGTAAAAATATAAAATGATTATTTTAAAGTTGCATGTTAGTGTTGTGTAATTTATTATGTTCTGTATGTTTGATCGGAACTTTTTTATACAGCGGTGCGTTCCGGGGACTACTACATGTTTGATGAGTTCGATGACACGGATGTTCATTTGAAAGATGACGAATCAAGTTCTGACGAAGATGCACCTAAATCAATGGGCATTGGGAAGGTAAGGAATCTCAACAATCGGTGTTCACAATGCTTAAGTGTAATGTTTCTTTTTGGGAAGGCATAAGTCATATTTTAAAAACAAAATGCCTCGAGAGTTGAAACGTGTGAAATAATAAACAAAAAAGCGTTATTACGCATGAGTAGAAGCGATTCTAATAGAAACAACTTCTGATAACTGAGTTATTCTTCTTTTGAAATCGTATACTTCAAACAGTCGACTTGCTGAAAATAATTATAGCACTGTTAGTAATAGTTATAACAACCAATCATTACTCTATAATTATTTATTTTATTAGAATCTTGAGAATAATGTCCAGTTTCAACTCTCGTGGCGGTGGCAACTCTTATAGTGTATTGCCATGTTTTTGGAGAAATGGGTTGGTACTTTGGTGGTTTATTTCGATATCTTTGCATGATTGTCGGATACAAGGTCTTTGCAAGGTGTAAACTTTGTTGTTGTTATAATTACCTAACTTTATTAACTAAGTTTATGTTGTCTACGTGTATTGTTCTTTTGTTACTTATCTGGTAGAGTACTATGGTGACTAACGATAACGCTTTGCAATAAAATTGCACAGCAATGAACCGGTGCATTTCGCTTCTCGATACCACATTAATAGCCCAGAATTTTTGCAACCATCTGTATTTAAAGACATTATCTTAAAACTACCTAAAAATGTTAAGCCAAACAACCTTAAAAGGTTGGTTTCTGGTAAAACATAAAATGTAATTTATACAATTTACAAAAAATTATTGAAAATTGTATTAAATAAGCCGAAGCAAGTAATAACCTGAAAACAACAGACTTGACTTCAATTCAATTAAGTAAGACTTCTATCGAAAATCAATAATTTATTCATCAATACACTGAAACCTGCAGCATTATAGGTGTTTCATACCTACCGTTTAGATGCGAAATGATTTTACATGTATGACGGGCACACCATTCTTAAATGAGTTCACAAATTATGAGATATATCTTAAAGTGGACGTACGCGACTCAGTTCGCGTGAAATTCTGTTTTTCGCAAATCCCGCGGGAACCATGACTTATTTCCAAATAAAAAGTATGTCCATATAAGCCTATGTTAATCCAGGGTAAAATCTCTTTTACAAAATTCAGCCAAATAAGATCAGAATTTGCGGAGTAAAGGAATAACAAACAAACTTTCACACACACACACAAATTTTTGACTTTATAATATTAGTGTGATAAATGCAATGAGTAATGTCACGTATATCGAGAAGCGTAGTGTACGGATAGTGGTGGTATGTGGGTGTGGCATGTGGCAGCTGGTGTCGACCGCCATCAAGACGGACTTGCGGCGCGCCGTGTCGCTGCGCCGCGCGTCCGCGCCGTCCGTGCGCGCCAGCGATAGGACGCGCGCCTCCTCCGTTACAAACCTTTTCTCCTTTCCTCGTCAGGTAATGTAGAAAAGTTAACTACATCTACATTAAATATACAAGTTCATATTCTCAGGTACCATTAAAAGGTATTCTATGACTACAATGATAACTACAATTTGTCTAGAATAGCTACAGAAATTGGCTTCCGATCGTTTATTGAAAATAGCCAATGTGAAAAAATGAAAATACAAAGCAAGAAGGAAATATTTTGCATCGACATTTCTAATTAGAACGGCAAAGATGTGGAATGCCCTTCCGGCGTCTGTGTTTCCTGACACCTACAATTTCTGCACCTTCAAGGCATGAATGAATAGGCAACTTCTAGGCAAGCGCGTTTCATCTTAGACCTCAACATTGCTCACCATCAGGCATGATTGTAGTCAAGCGCAAGCCTATCCAAGATAAAAAAAAGAAGGAAGGATAGGAATGAAGATACAATGACGTATGTATTTGTACCCGTACATTATGTTATTCGCACTCTTCGATAAAATAAAGTACCGGCATTAAAGGATAGAGAGCCGGAAATTCGGATTTCGTTGCTGAACGCATATTGGAGTAGATAATAAAAAAAAATATAAATGTCCAAACAAAAACTATGAAATTCAGCGGGTCATCTAGTACTATAAATATGGATATTGGATCTGGTAATGGTTGAGGTTTTTTAACGATTATGTTGCATGTCTCAATGGGTTGTTTGTTGCTTTGTGCACGGGAATTCATGTTTCACTCTATTAGTTATGGTGGTAGTTATAAAAATATGATTATTTTCCTAATAGTAATGTAGGTTGTGAAACTTTTCATATTTTTTTCGAAGTAATGTCTATTTGACAGTCAATACAGAAAATATGTTTGGTTCTTATTTGATTTATGTTAAAGAATACTGTGAAATTCTCAGGTCGCCACCACATCTCCCAGGACGGAGAGCGTTCGTCCCACGGACGTAGATGTGAGGATAGAGGAGCCGGACCGAGGCAGACCGGCCTCGGATATTGACGAGTTTGCATCACCTCCCGGTAATTGTTGCATTTTTCAATCCCTAGGTGTAGATTTTAGAAAAGAGTTGATAGCTTAGATGATTTTATAAGAACTTTTAGCATAATTATAAAGAACTTACTGGTAATATCTTTAGTAGAGAAGTTTAGTCTTTATTAGCTATATATCTATTGCTTAGAACTGCCAAAGATTTGGATAAAATAAAGTCTTGAAGTAAAGACACTGTTTAGTGAATATCAATACAAGATACGATCAAGAAACAGAGTTAAAGTTAATTACGTGCTAAGCGAACCGTGGAACCGATCCGTTGCGTTATGAGACCAATGAAAGACTAAAGCTATAATGTATTGGCAAACGCGCGTCGGAAATAATGCTTAGTTGGTATGTCAATTAGGATAGTTTTAGTCAATTAAATCTTTATTGCGATGCTGTATTTGAGGGGCGATGCCTGCTTATTTGTAAGAGGTACAAGTTTATTCTACCCATATCTCTTGACAGTTTCTACGCGGCATCGTAGCGAAATGCTAAATCGGCTTTTCAGTAGGTAACTAGCCACGACCGATGTCTGCAGACTGACCAGGTCTGAGTCAATTAAAAAAAAATCAAATCTTAAAGTGGCCCGATTTAGGAATTCTGAAAAGCCCATTGTGCTTGACGATTAGTTACAGTACAAATTAATTTGGCAAACTTAACAATCTTGAGATTTTTACAATTCAATACCTACGTTAACGTTCATGGAACTTAATGTAAAGCAACTTGCATCTTCACTTAATATCAGACGTGCACGGGGGTAGCTATATAATAAGTTTGTTTTATATTCCATAGAGTCGGAGACGTTGATAGACAAAATGAAAAGTTTCCTGGACACTGCGGGCGCGTTCATAGCGAGCATCCTCGTGTCTTTGACGCGACATCTCATGAAGTACTCGCGGGACTACAGATACGTGTCCCGCACGCTTTCTGTAGAGAAGAAGAGATTGAAGGTGAGGGCAATTGTATAAGTAAGCTTTCGCTTTATGCATAATTCGCATTTTATACTGAACTAGGTGACGCCACGCGGTTCCAACCGAGTGGTTCCCGTTTCCGTTGGAATGCGGTGATAATATATAGCCTATAGCCTTCCTCGGTAAATGGGCTATATAACGCTGAAAGAATTTTTCAAATCGGACCAGTAGTTCCTGAGATTAGTGCGTTCAAGCAAATGTTGACTTGGTCGCTAACTAACTGAGCCCTCACAAAAAAGTCACTCAGTGTTTGTTGTTTGGAGTTTCTCTGTTTGATCGAACCAAAAGCCAACAGTACACGTCCATCGGCTGTTAATGATGATGATGACAAAATGTTTGGTGATACAATTGAATGGCATTTATCAGTTATGTAACCATCATCTCCAAAGAGTCAAAGTAATCACTACGTTTTAATAACCTCGCCGAAGGGAACGAAAAGTGCAGGCCCTACAATGACTGACTCACATCGACCTATTCTAAATCATAGATGTCATAATGTGTTATTTTAACTTTACTGTGTAATCAAAACTTCTTCCGCGACACTTTTATTAGACCTTGAATCTTAGTAAAGAACAGTTTTTTCAAAACTGTTTTATTAATTTCAACAGGAAAAAGAAGGTTTCGGGATCGGGTTGAGGGAAGGCTCGCAAATGATTTGGGAACCATTGCCGGAGACCCTGTTGCATCAGTGAGTAGAAGTTTTGCTATATTTATTAAATTTTATTGTATTAGATAGTTAAGCTTAAATGTTATGTAGGATTTATTTATATTTATATAGCAAATTGTAATAGATTTTTAATAAAGTATTTAGAGCTGTTTTTAGAAGCTGGTTGAGATCTTTCTGTAACTTTGATATTTACTTTGATAATTCATTTAGTAATTATTTTAGACAATTATTTATTATTAAAGAAAATGTAATGTAATGATTATTATTTTAGGTAATATTAGTTGGTAGTTACTCGTAAAGTCGTAATCTTTATTTTGCATGCCGCTTTTAATAATAGGGAAATGGAACATTTGGAGCAATCGAATAATAACCTACTGGCGCCGCCTGTAGAGATGGGGTAGGTATTCACCCCATAAAACCTTGCTTTAAGTACAAAGTCAAATAAGTAGTGCACAGAAATAAATTATTAGTAGACTAGGCTTACAGTAGAATATATTGCCGTTAGAATTGTAGAGGTTATTAATAGTCTACGTAATGTAATACCTATTATGACGTTCATAGAAATATAGTTTACTTAGAAATTAGAGTATCATTACTATGAAATACTAAAATAGTGTCCATTGCACCACTCATTAGAAGCTCGCACCAGCGATGCTGAAATAACAATGCTTCAGACCCGATCGTTGATAGCAAAATTCTAATTGGATTGGTGTACAATTTGATATTACACAGGGCGCTGTAATCTAAATTAGAGTATTGCCGTCTAGCAGACAACGATATATCTATTAAATGTATTTAAAGTCTGTATTTATAATTTGGAGTTAAAATTTTTTTTTTGTAAATTTTTAAGCAATTTATCAAGGACGGTTATCGTTTTGAGGAAAGGTTTTCAAAATTGGCTGCTTTTTTAAATTTTATCTTTTGGATTGGGGTTCAAAATTGTTAAAATCCGGGGGTTTTTCCAGCCGTAAACTAAGTGAATTAAGCGTCCCGGAGATCCGTATATTGGCGGCGAGCATGGAACGCGGACTGGACTCGCGCTCCGCTTCGCCCGCGCTATCGGACGGCACCTCGGAACACGAGAGCGCCTTTAGTTTGCAATCCACCGAAAGGTTTAGTGCTGACCCCGCGTTTAGAGCATCTACTGTATCACCCGTATTGTAAAATGCTTCTATTGTTTAAGCAATTTCGCTGCAGGTAAAACTTGTAAATAACATTATTGGCACATCCGTTGTGCATCACTAAACAATGTCATATAGCCAATAAATGCACAATTTATTATGGATCGCCTCACAAGTGCTTTATATGAGATTATATGAGAACTATTCAATAGGTTCAAAGTATAACAATGAGATTTTTCTGTGCAATTTCGTCTAAATGGTTTGAAAACTTAGTCCTTACCAACCTTCTTTATTTGGGAGAGTAATATAAATTAATGAACGTTAGTACGGTACATGCTCTATTCGCAATTTTTGTAGTCGCTTGTTTATGGGCTTTGCTATTTATAAAATTCTTTCTTACAGTAGTTTAACACAATCATCAATTTTATAAAGATTTTTTACCGTCGAGCGAAATATTAAAATTTTAGCTATTTATTTTTTTGTACTCTTCTATCTTTCTCCCTAATTCTTATACAGCAATGGCGCACCATTTGTAATAAAGCGTTTTTGTTGTTGTCTTATATAACATTCTTTGACCGTGTTGCAAGTGTTTTTATATATTTCTTTTTATTATTATAATTGATATTGTATATAATGTTATATAACAGTCTAAATAAATATTTGTTTCCAAGTTCATAAAATATATTTGTATATTACAGCAAAGACGTGTCGATGCTGGAAGATCAAGACGATTCAATGTTTAAACAGCAAAAGTCGCCTCTCGTACACCTCGCGTACGCCTTGTGGTTCACTGTGTTGGCTCACACAGATATTGTGTGCTACATCATGGTGTTCATTAACCAGGTATGTCTAATACGTATAAATCACGTGTCACATTTGTCTTCGTTATACTCCTAAACCTCAACCCATTATAATCAAATTTTCACACTGATATTTCAAGTAGGATCAAACTTGAAATATCAGTGTGAATTTGATCAAACTTGAAATATAGATTACGTCTTAATTTATAGTCGCAATATTATTTTATTGCAAAATTTTTATCTGTAAGCTCAGTTAATAGATGGCGATATCAGGAGAAACATAATAAATAGTATAGGGGTTGGGTGGGGGTAGGGAAGAACTAAGTGCATATAAGGCAAAGCGAAGCTTGGCCGGTTTGCTATTATTATAATAATTGCTGCAACATTGTTGCAGCTTACAACATATTTTATGCAATTCGCAATAAACTCAAATACGGATTTTTATACGGATTATACGGATTTTCAAATATTTTGTATTCAAGTCAAGTCAGTCGCCTGCGACCTTTCAAAAAAGACAGCGCCTGACCCCTTGGATAATAAGAAAAACATATATTTAACTTTTATAGATCAACAAAAAAAGTCCGCGTTATATCTATTAAAAATATGGTCACGTACAAAGAAAGTTTACATAGATTTTCTCGCAGGATAAGTCGTGGGTCGATTACTATACTTAGCATAGGGAGTGAATGTAAATACGAAGGCAGGTTGATTGCTTAAGAATTAGAACTAAAAAGACAAAGATACGGGTATATCCGATAAAAAAAAAATAACTGATACTTTTGTGTTCTAGATCCAATCAGCTACTATTCTGTCGATACCCTTACCGCTTATGGTATTTCTATGGGGAACATTAACAATACCACGGCCAACCAAAACGTTTTGGGTGACGCTCATTGCGTACACTGAGGTAAGGAAAAACTTTGTATACTTTATAAAAAGTTAGAAAATTCAAGATGAAGTTTAAGAATTCTATTTTTTATTGTAGGTGATTGTACTTATAAAAAGTATGTTCCAATTTGAAATTCTACCGTGGAACCAGAAGGCTATACCCGCCAACATGCCATTCACGGCGCCGAGGATAATTGGCATAGAAAGGAAGTACAACTACGCACTGTACGACTTGCTTCTTCTACTTATTATCTTTTTGCACAGGTATTATGCTTATCTTTTTTATTTCATAAGCGATAATCACTCGATTAATATATTATCATCAGTTCTATGAAAATACATGTAATATGCTGATTGCTGCTTATTGAAACAAAAGTAAAGTTGTTGGTCTGTAAAGAGAAATTTATTTGTTTTGAACATCAAGTCATTCTTGCAAATACAACTTATTTTTACGGTACAAACAACTAATAATTACAAACCTGTTGTTCGTAAATATTCGATTAATTCGGAGTTCGAAAATTCCTCAATTTGGGTGGGTACTTTTGTCGCCGATTTTGAGGGTATTCGACAGACTGCCTCACCGCGCTCGGAGCTGTGAGCGCCCTGTCGTCAGTCGCTCGCGAATTGTATTGTCGACCTTTCGCCTATTCGTCGGACATTTTTTCGCTTCGTATTCGCTGCCCGTTTATTCGGAACGGGTGATCAATTCGGGTGACAATAATCCTTTTTATTTATTATTTGACTTTGTTCGATATCGTGATAAAAGGACACGGTGTAAAAAGGCCGCGGCCAAGTGCGTGTGCGCGTCAACACGTGTCGGCGTGGGAGCTGGACTCCAGCAGCTGGGCAGCAGAAGATCTTCGAAGGTAGGTGGTTTGTTAGAATTACCCGTCATTTCGGTGATAGAAGCCTGCCCATTAGAATGAAGGAAACCTTCGAATAAACTCCTTCCACCAGCACCCTACATTCGTTACGTAAAATACAGTCCACTAAAATCACTCTCCGGGGGAATCTCCCCCACATTTATTGGTCCTTCGAGCCGGATATTAAGTTTTCTTTATTCTATTATATTCGAAACACGCCGCCATACACGTATTTTCTTATATTTTACAACCTAAAATCATTATAATCGGAATTCGAATGACGCCATACCTATTGTTTCATTCTTTGTTCGTTCTTCTCATTCAAAGTTAAATTATACAGGTCAAGTTCTAGATGATCCATTTATTTCGTTAAAAACTGCATAATACAATAATAATAATTAGTGCCGCGTATATTTCGTTACTCATAAATAATAAATAATAATATACTTAACTCATTCTAATAACCTAAGTTTTCGTAAAAGTGATAATTTTTATTACGAAGTGAGGTACCTACCTACCTTACTAATTTTCGTTAGTTTCGCCAGTTATTTTATTCGTTTCATTCGTATTATTTTATCTTAAATATATCGTAATTGTTTGTAATTGTTCTTTATACCTACTCGAGGAGTATTGAATTAGTTCATTTTAGATCGTTTTAGTTTTGAGATTACGTTGAGTGAAGTAAGTTCGATCGGATTCATGTAGCATTTATACCATACGATACGATTACGACTCACGACATTGTTCGAAAATATATTTAATTTTTTCATTTTGTTTTTTTTTTATATTTGAGTTTTTATGTTTTCGTGTAGTAAGCCGTTCTGTAGTGGGCACGGCAGTGAATACGCCAAGTTCGGTAAATAAAAAATATTTTTATTCTTGAACTTTTTTTTATTATTTTTATTTATAGTTTATTAATTATTTTACAATATGACGGAATCAACAGAGCACGCTGCTTTAATGCATCGCAGAGGTTGCATCGAGCGCGAATTGAATACTATAATTGAGTTAGGTATGGAGGTAAACTCAGACGTGAATTCTTATCGAAAATTTATGGTTTCTTGTATGGGACTCGCCCGTATACAGGACCAATTTGAACGAATTCAATCGTCTATTGAAACTTTGGAACTGGAAAGCACAAAAGTTTTGAAACCTGAACATAGCAAGATTCGTTCGACTTTTAATGACTTAATTAGAGAAATTATGAGTATTAAATTCGGTTTAGAGGAATCTACTTCCGAACCAAAACCGGAAGTAAATCAAAATTTAAATTCAAATTATACTGCAGTAAAATTACCGCCTTTATCGGTACCACCTTTTTCCGGTGATTACAAAGAGTGGAATTCTTTTAGTGATTTGTTCTTATCATTAATAGATCGCAATAAAGATCTTTCAGATGTAGCTAAATTTCAATATTTATTATCGTACGTTCGTGGCGATGCTAGTAAATTGTTAAAAGGAATGTCGATTACCAGTAGTAATTATAGAAAAGCATGGAGCATTTTAGAATATAATTATAAAAATGAACGATTAATAGCAATGCAACATATGGACGCTTTATATAAACTTCCAAATTTAAATTCACCGTCCGCCTCCGGACTTCGCACTATTCTTAGTGGGTTCTTAGAAAACATCGGTGCCTTAGATTCTATGGGTTTCCCTATTGAGGAGTGGGACTTTGTGTTATTTCACATGTTGTATAGAAAGTTAGATCAAGATACGCGACTTAATTTCGATAAATCTATTGCAACAAATCTAGTACCTCGTTTTAGTGAACTCCAAGAATTTTTAAATCGCGAAATAATCGCTTGGGAAAGTTCAAGGTCAACATTACGTTCAACATCACGTTTTGATTCAACGCGTTTTTCAAAAAATCAAGATACAACTCGTGCTAAGTCCTCATTTGTCACTTCTCCGGAATCTAATACTTCAAATAATTTTAAATCAAAATCTGGTAATTCGGTCCAGTCAAATTCGACATGCGTGCTGTGTAAACGTGGTTCGCATTCTTTATTTTCGTGTAATTCGTTCAAGCAAAAAAAACCCTACGACCGTTTCAGATTCGCAAAAGAAAATGGTCTCTGTTTGAAATGTCTTAAGCCCATACATGATCTTATAGACACATGCGCAAAAATTCGTTGTTCAGTGTGTGATGCTTCTCATCATTGTTCCATGTTACATTTCGCAAATAATTCAAAAACTACATCTGAAGATCTATCGAAATCAGAACTGCCCTCAAATGAGTCAACTAATGTCGTCTCTTTGTATTCGACAGATGTTACTTCGAATCGCAGTATGGTCTTAATTTCAACTGCTCTAATTTTAATTCGCGATTCTTCAGGCAAATTTATTCGTGCTCGAGCTCTTATTGATCCAGGTTCTGAAGCTTCTTTTATTACTGAAGATCTGGTTACTCGTCTTGGTTTAACTCGTCGTAAGTTAGGTACACCTATTCAAGGAATCGGTGATTTGACTACTTGTTCAAAGGGATTCGTAACGACCGTAGTTAAATCACACACGGCTTCAGGATTAGAATTTACTCTTCGCGGATTAATTCTAAAAAATATAACATCCGCTAAACCGTCAAACTTTATTGAGACAAAATCGTGGTCTCATATAAAACATTTACAGTTAGCGGATCCAAATTTCAATTCGCCTTCATCTGTTGACATTTTGCTCGGAGGAGATGTCTATGATGATATTTTCGTCGGAGAAATTATTCGTGGGCCTATTGGTACACCAATAGCCATTTCTAGTTCGCTTGGTTGGCTTCTTATCGGAAAAGTCGACCTTAAATTCGTTCGTAATCATGATTCGCATAAAATGATTTCGTCTTTCGTCGTCTCAGATCAAGAAAACAGTCTTGATAATTTAATTCGTAAATTCTGGGAAATAGAGTCTGTTCCAGAAAAAGTAGTCCTATCGCCTGATGATCAGCGATGTGAAGAAATATTCGTTCAGTCTCACAAGCGCTTGACATGTGGTAGGTTCATCGTATCACTTCCATTTCGGGAAGGGGAACCATCACTTGGTGAATCGCGTTCGATAGCAATGAAACGCTTACTTTCGATGGAGCGTCGTTTTGCTCGCGATGATCAGTTTCGTAATTTATATTTCGATTTTATGGAAGATTATCTTAAATCTGGCCATATGGAACTTGTCCAAAGTGATATTCGACAGCCCCACTATTTCATACCTCACCATGGAGTTGTGAGGCCTTCTAGCTCAACCACTAAACTGAGGGTTGTTTTCGATGCATCGGCTGCGACTCACCAAGGATCGTTAAATGATACTCAACTGATAGGTCCGAAGTTGCAGAACGATGTTGGAGAACTGCTTTGTGGCTTTCGTTTTCATAAAGTCGCCTTTACTGCTGATATACGTCAAATGTATAGACAAATCCTCGTAGATGAAAAACATCAAAATTATCAGCTAATAGTATGGCGTACAGACACTTCCGTTGAGCCTCAAGTTTTTAGACTGAAAACAGTGACTTACGGGCTCTCGTCGTCACCGTTTTTAGCGATTCGTGTTCTTCAGCAACTAGCTATCGATCATCAATCCGAATTTCCGAAAGCTGCTGAAGTTATTCGTCACTCTACTTATATGGATGATGTTATAAGTGGTTCTGATTCGGTGGAATCCGCTATTCATCTCCAAAATCAACTTTTTGAACTTCTAAAAAGAGGTGGATTTGAACTTCGTAAGTGGTGCTCGAACAGCCCCTTGTTTTTACAACGTCTTTCTGATGAAGTAAAGGAGGTGGAGTCTTCAACAGTCTCCCTCGATGAAGACAGTTCGATTAAAGTTTTAGGCCTAGCGTGGCAGCCCCTGAAGGATGTGTTTGTATATCACGTAGAGCCTCTGCACGACAAAGTAACAAAACGTGTAATTTTGTCCGAAATTGCTCGCATTTTTGATCCTGTCGGGTTTCTAAGTCCAGTCATTGTTGCTGCCAAGATTCTTATTCAAGAACTTTGGTTAGCAGGCGTTGACTGGAATGCAGAGGTTCCAATTCACATTCAACGTAAGTGGCTTCGTATAGTTTCAGAATTTCCAAAACTATCCACTATCCACATTCCTCGTTTCGTTCCATCCTCGACTGATTGTTGTGTTGAGCTTCATGGATTTTGTAATAGCTCAGAAGCTGCTTACGCAGCAGTTATATATATTAGAGTTGTACATCCAGATCAAAATGTATCTGTTCATATTTTAGCAGGCAAATCTCGTATAGCTCCTTTGAAAAGATTGTCTTTGCCGAGGTTAGAACTATGCGCTGCAAATTTCTTACCTTCGTTATTTACATTTATTCGTAAGTCGATAAAGTCCAAGGTGCCAATCGCTCGGGAGGTAGCTTGGACCGATTCAAGCTTCGTTTTATGTTCGTTACGGGCTGCTCCCTATAACTTGTCTACTTATGTAGCAAATCGCGTCGTTTCGGTTCTTAATATAGTGTCTCCAGATAAATGGAGACACGTTCGTTCATTTGATAACCCAGCGGATTTCGCGTCGGAAATTAAAATTTTCAAACTGTGGTGGTTCGGACCACAGAGGTTGTCGCGTTGGCAGTTAATTCAAAATTTAATTCAAATTCACTGGAAGCAATGGCACATCCAATACTTGCATACGTTTCGGCAGCGAAGTAAATGGACTGAGAACATTGAGAATCTTCAAATCGGTACACTAGTTCATATAAATTATCCAAACGTACCTCCATTGCAATGGAAACTAGGCCGGGTTCATGAAGTGAACCCTTCTAAAGATGGTGTCATTCGTTCCGTCACTGTTAAAACTGAATACCGTTTCTTAAAACGACCAGTTCATAGGTTGTCTCCGTTACCTATATCAGATTCAGATTAATTCCATTAGTTTACTTTATTTAGCTTCATAGTTTTAGATTCTTATTCGTTCTTATTTCGTTTTCTTATATAACTCAGTTTCTATTTATATATAATCATTTTCATTTTATTTTTCTCTTTCTCCAATTTTATTCATTATTAAGCTGGGTTAAAATTCCATTTTAACGGTGGGCGGTGTTCGTAAATATTCGATTAATTCGGAGTTCGAAAATTCCTCAATTTGGGTGGGTACTTTTGTCGCCGATTTTGAGGGTATTCGACAGACTGCCTCACCGCGCTCGGAGCTGTGAGCGCCCTGTCGTCAGTCGCTCGCGAATTGTATTGTCGACCTTTCGCCTATTCGTCGGACATTTTTTCGCTTCGTATTCGCTGCCCGTTTATTCGGAACGGGTGATCAATTCGGGTGACAATAATCCTTTTTATTTATTATTTGACTTTGTTCGATATCGTGATAAAAGGACACGGTGTAAAAAGGCCGCGGCCAAGTGCGTGTGCGCGTCAACACGTGTCGGCGTGGGAGCTGGACTCCAGCAGCTGGGCAGCAGAAGATCCTCGAAGGTAGGTGGTTTGTTAGAATTACCCGTCATTTCGGTGATAGAAGCCTGCCCATTAGAATGAAGGAAACCTTCGAATAAACTCCTTCCACCAGCACCCTACATTCGTTACGTAAAATACAGTCCACTAAAATCACTCTCCGGGTCCACACCAAACCACTCTCTCAAAAGAGAAACAACATTAAAAGCTATTGCTTCAAATATTCTTTTACAATCGAACAAAATTATTTCCAATAATTCAAAACGCTTCACTTGTACAAAATAACTTCGAGAATTTTCTGACAGATGAATTATAAACTAAACATAGAGTAAAAAAGTGCTTCCACCACAGATAATACTTTGAGGTTGATTAATGCGCGGGAAATTCAATTTAAATGTAGTTTATAAGAACTTCATTTACATACATACTCGCAAGAAGGTTCCATTCCAAATTCTAAAAATTCATCTTATTCATTTCTTTACTATACCGTAATCGGTATGTCCAAAATGCGCGAAAAGATATAACGAGATATTTTTAACAGATAGGATAATATTGCAACGATAAACGTTGCAATAGGAAGAGACGATATGTAGGAAAATTATATCGTTTTCTGTTGTTGCATTATCGTAGGTATGTTTTCGACCAATAGTGGCGAAATCGATGGCAACGTGTAACAAAGTAACAAACGCAGGCTTTTATCATTGCAAAGCGCTATAGGCGTATATAGCGTGTGGGCCGGGTGGGCCATGCCCACCCTAGGATTCTTGACTATCGATGTGGAATTCTATTATGATACTAAAAATAGACTTGATGTCGAAGGCTTGACCCACCCTAGAAAATAATCCTAGATACGCCAATGCGAAGCGCCTACTCAAAACTGGCCTGGGATTAAAGGAGAAAACTGCAATAAACATCCTTGGTAAAGTCATGTTTTTAAAGACATTGCGCTGACAATTTAAACTTGAGTAATCCTTTGCAGGTTCATGTTAAAGTCTCTAGGTTTATGGAAAGAGTCGACACCTGAAGTGGAACTGCGAGAGGATATGGAGTACCCTATAACCTCTGAAGACACCCAACTATTAGTAGCAGGCCGAGGGACTGAAGTTGGCGTCAAGTACCTCGAGTTACACGAACGTTCTGGCCCGTGAGTATACGTTGATTACTTAAGCTACAAAATTTTACGACTTTTCAATTATATTGTAAAAAGATTCGGATCGCCTGGCTTGTATTACGTACTACAATCTCTCAATTCTATTTAATGTGTTTTGATCATTCGAAGTAACTGAAAATTTTATGGCATATGTATTGACATTTTCGGAATTCAACGCCGACGCCTCACGGTTTCACTCGAGTTGTTCTAGTTGTAAAAGATCCAGAGATTACCTCTTTTTTGATTGAATAGCATCTAAGAAGTCAAGAACAATCTATACAATCTGCACAATTATTTGCTCTAACAAAAGGCGAATATGGTGTGTAACGCCACAGCACACACAGCATTGGTAATTGTTTATAGAGGTCTTTCTAATCTTTTGGACTGACGCGCAATGCCAAATGAATCTTTAATATAATTATGGTGAGATATAATCACAATAATTACTTATATCATATTATAACCTAAGTTGTAGTAAGTTTGTCGCGTTATTAAATATGTTGTATCCGGGCAGACAGTAGTGTGCGGTCGGAATCGTTGCGGCGTAGTCTACAACACGACTCTACTGCTAACCGCTCCACACGACGCAGTATCGGACGGTTAACTGCTTTAATATTTTCAAGTATTTCACTAACATTCTATCCATAACTTGACAATACAGCATTTATTTGTGTTCCATAGCCTTGATATATAATTGATACTTCATATTGGATTCATTTTGAAATAATTATAAATGTAAATTGTAAAGTAACGTGTAAACTAGACTCTAATTTTTAGCTAGTTATTGGATTAGATTGTAATAATACATACGATGTATGTGAGTGTAGTTTTTAAAAATTAGTTGAGTAGTTGATTAGTAGCTAGCAATATATATTTTTTCGGTTCCTTAGACAACAAGAATCTGATCAAGACACAGAATCGAATGCTCCACGATTACTGGGCAATGAAGAGGAAGTGACGAGAGAAGATCACATTGAAAGAGAAGAGCAAGCTGGACCCTCGCATGCTACCGATGATGATCATTACAAGTAACTATACTTAGTGTTATTTTTATTTAATAGAAAAATACAATTCAATTGTAAAGAAATTATTCGTGAATTTTGTGTCCTCAATTTTTAATACCGGAAGGTCCGGAAGAGTTTTCTACATATGACTACCAAATTAGTGTTTGAAAAATCCAGTTCGTTTATTCGGCTCACTGTTGAGTTCAAATCTCCTCTCTAAGTGAGAGGAATCAGGCCAACAGTCCACCACACTGACCCAATGTGGATTGGCAGACTTCACAAACGCAGAGAATTAAGAAAATGCTCTGGTATTCAGTTTTCCTCAAAATGTTTTGCTCCACCGTTTGAGACACGTGATATTTAATTTCTTGAAATTCACACAACTGAGAAGTTGGAGGTGCATGCACCGGACCGGATTCGAACACACACCCTCCGGAATCGGAGACAGAGGTCATATCCACTGGGCTATCACGGCTCGAAGTATGTAAGAATATACTTACCTGGCGTAGGGGATACCGTGATCAAGAATGCCTTCCTACCTTACCTTTCAGTTGTTGTTTTTTTAAAAATACTATTGTAAAGGTCTTATAATAGAAATTATTTCAGAGTTAACGACGACCAAGAGCCAATTATTGCGGTGCAAACTGAGGTGGAGGATAAGTACGCTCACTACCCGCAAGTGATGTTACTCTCGTAAGTACTGTCATAAATTCAAATATGCTTTAGATCTTTTTCGTTATAACCTCAAATGTTATGTGGCTATTGACCAAGACTAATAGTTGGCCATGATCGCAAAATCTACGATAAACTTGCGGTTACATTTGCGCCCACGTCCACGATTGATAGTCACTGGTGATTTTGGGGGACTGTAGAAGCATCGCCTGATAGGGTCCGAAGGCAGATGGACAGGCAGCAAATGAGTTGGGTGGAACGACTCTCTAAGGGCATTTCTTTTGTGACCTCGCCTAAGAGGGCCGATCTGAAAGAGTGTTTTGGCCTGATTGTATCAATTAGGGCGCCCCCAAGATCGTGAGTTAAATCCAGGTGACGTCAGTTATCGGAGACCTCGTAACGCGGGCAAAGATTCTGTGTGGCTTTTGTTTGTGTTGTCTGGAATACGTTGTCGGTCGTTATGTCGTCGACATGAACGTAATGAACACTTTTCTGGCGCCTAGAACTACAATCGGCGTTGGATTCGGAGGTGTAGTAACAAGCAAGGATGGTTATATAATTTCTGCAGTTAACCTGGTCGTTTCGGCCACTGTTCGTCGTGGCTGAGTAGTGTGTTAGGTCACTAAAATATGTTTTCTTGCAGGATAAAACGATATCTGCGACCGACGAAGGAGTTTTTCGAGCGAATGCTAGCGCCTGGCGCACGAGTCACTGCCGACATCTATGCGTACATGTTCCTTTGTGACTTCCTTAACTTCCTTGTCGTCATATTTGGCTTCGCTGCATTTGGGGTGAGCAATGCTGTCGATTTATTTTTTAGCTTTCTTATAATTACGTTTAATTGGAATAAGTAACTCTTGTATTACATAATATCTTTATCTATATATTTTGTTAAAACAATCAGACGCATCAAGGAGACGGCGGCGTTCAGGCGTACATAGAAGAGAACAAAGTACCGATCCCATTTCTGGTAATGCTGATCCTTCAGTTCGTGCTGATCGTGGTCGACCGCGCGCTGTATTTGCGCAAGTTCATGCTCGGCAAGATCCTCTTCCAGTACATGCTAATCATTGGTGTGCACATTTGGATGTTCTTCGTGCTGCCATTCATCACTGAAAGGTGAATAATGTTTCCTAAATCTAAATATATATATAAAGGGAAGTCGTGTTAGTTACACTATTTATAACTCAAGAACGGCTGGAGCGATTTGGCTGAAAATTGGTGGAGAGGTAGAACCAAGAGACGGACATGGGTTGGCGACGAAGTCGCGTTTGTCCGCTAGTTTAAAATGAAGTAAAGCAAAAAAATAAAAACACATCAGTAACAGTAGTAAGTTCTATCAAAACTAAATCACAAGTAGATTTCGATTACGCCTTCTGGTTAGATACGCCTAGGGGCCCAATATGCGACTAACGCCATATCTCGTGCAGAGAAGTTGACAAAAGTCGACCAATGGCGGCGGAGTTGTCGCAGTCCTATCTCTTTTGTATCACATCACAATGAAAAAGACAGCTGTATTTTCGATTGCGATTGCGATGCGACAGCTGCATTTTATTGGCTGACATTTGTCTATTTCTTTTTAACCCCTGACGCAGAAAGAGTGTTATAAGTTTGACATGTTTGTCTGTCTGTCTGTCTGTCAGTATGTGGCTCTATATATCCCGAACGGATGAAGCGATTTCAATATAGTTTTTTTTTTTTGATATGAAAATTGCAAAATTGCAGACAGTCTTTTAGACAGACATACTTTCGCATTTATAGTATTAGCATAGAAGAGTATATGCCACTCACTAAACTCGTCGGTAATCCCTTGCAGAACGTTTAATACGTACCTGCCGCCGCCAATGTGGTACATGGTGAAGTGCATCTACTTGCTGCTGTCAGCCTACCAGATCCGCTGCGGATATCCTCGGCGCATCATCGGCAACTTCCTCTGCAAGTCCTATCGCTTCCTCAATATGATCTGCTTTAGAGGGTGAGTTACAATATCTGTTATATTGTTTCTTTCTTTGTTTTGTGGTATAGAAATAAAGAGTATATATAATTGGGTTTACATCAACATGGTTCTCAATTGCTTATAACAGATTCATGGCAGTGCCGTTCTTGTTCGAGCTGCGGACATTGATGGATTGGATCTGGACGGACACGTCCATGACACTCATGGATTGGCTTAAAATGGAGGACATTTTTGCCAGTATCTTTTTACTTAAGGTAAATAATTTGAAAATAAATTTATTTGTCAGATTAATTGCGATAACTTTCTAGATTTTTTTTTAGAAGTTCGGACACACAAAGCAAGTCCATTGTTATATCTCTGTTGCTGTTATATTATAATAATGTTGATAGAAGAAGACTCAAGGCTGCCTGTGTTGTTTTTGGTCTGTACCCACATTTCCTTTCGAATCTCCTTCAGATTTTTTTTTATCAATGTCTGTATGGTCCTAATATTGTCAGAATTACTCGTATATGCTAATTGCTAGTCTATACTAGTTTCTAAGCATGTATGCCAAATTTCGCAAGTACGTATGTCTACAGAAAACTATTTTATTCAGTGTCTGTATTGTCCTAATATTGTCAGAATTATATGCTAATTGCTAGTATATACCAGCTTCTAAGCATGTATACAAAATTTCGCAAGTACGTATGTCCGCGCATATCTCAAAGACCAAGCTGGCTTGGACTTGGGAAATCCAACTTATCAGTGTAAGTTTCATTGATGTCCTGTATTTTTGAGAGTTTCTCACCAAACCACTGAACTAAGTCGGTGTAATTTTTTTAATAATGTCTTTAATAGTAAGATAAATGGTTATTCTCTCGCAGTGCTCGCGCTACGTGGAGGACGAGTTCCCGCAGCCGCGCGGCACCAAGAAGTCGACTATGTCCAAGTATCTGTTGGGCGGCGGCGTTTTGGCTTTCGTCATCGCTATCATTTGGTTCCCACTGGTGTTCTTTGCGTTCGGCAATTCTGTAAGTCTTCCTATTGTGTCCCATTAGTCTGGGTAAAAAAGGGCCTACCGATTATTGTACTTTCGTAATTTGGTTCCTAGGCCATGACAGGAATTACTTAGGAAAAGGAGAATAAGAAAATCGGCTCACAAGCCCCCATCCTCTATATACGCTTATGGAAATATATATGAATATATTGTACTCGATCGATCCATAATGGTGATACTAACGTGGTATGGTAATTTAGTAAGCGGCATGTAAGATGATCTATGCGCAGTAACACGTCGAGCGTTAGGGACGTGAGGTAGGAGTTGCACGTAATCGTAGCAACACGTTGACGCCATTACAATCGCGTGCGAAAATTTTTTTGACATATTTAATTTTTCGGAGCATATGTCTAACACTTTTGTTTACGACGTTTTGGGTCAACTTACTTGCCACAATACAGTGTTGTAGAAGACTTTTCTACGTTACTATGCATTTCTAAATTTAAGTTTAATTTGTATTTAGGTGGGACAACCAAACCCACCAACGGACGTGACAGTAAAAATCAGAATCGGACCCTTCCTGCCTGTCTATCAGATGTCCGCGCAGTCGCATAATATTGACGTGTGAGTATTTATTTAAATTTCTTGGTGTATACTTGTCTGTGTGTGTGGAATTTTTATTCAAAGACAAACCAGTGCTGGACTTCGATTACCTACACTTGTTAAGTGACAATATAAAATAATTGCTGATCGGCTATGCATATTAGTTTCAACTAATATGCATAGCCGATCAGCCGATATTGCTATTAAAAAAGCTCAAAAAATTTGGCTTACTGAAGAATCACGTAGTTGGTTCACAATTAGAGATAATTTGAAGCTACATTTAAAAATATTATACTCTGAACTCACATATAAATTACATAACGTAGAATTTGATCTGTTAGATAGCAAAGCAAGGGATTTTGCCTCAATAGAATGCCACAAAAAATACATTACTCAGCAAAAGAAATTACAATTCTTACAAACTAGTTCCTCTAGATCCCAACTAGTAATAGATGACAATGCAGTAACTGACAACACTGATCACGATTTCTATCCTCGTGTTAAAAATCTTACTGATACGGTTTTTTCAAAGCATGAGATGACACTTTTAGAGAAAGGTTTAAAATTCAATATCCCAACTGTAAACTCTAAAAAATCGCTTGAAACACTAGCAGTAGATACAGAATTAGCTATAACACTTCATAAGAAAGGGGACATTGTTAAAAATATTATAGCGCACGATATCAATAACACTCACACTCTCACAATACCTAATCAGGACATGAAAATATTGAAATCGTTACAGAGCACTATTGCACGAGATAATATTGTAATTTCTAAAGCTGATAAAGGTAATACAGTTATAATAATGAAACGGGACGAGTATGTGGATAAAGTAAAAGATATACTTCTTGGAGACGAATTCCATCAATTATCAACAGATCCAACTAAAAAGTTTGCTGCAGTAGTTAGACTAGCTATAAATAAATCAGAATTTATATTCCCCAAATGTACATCTAAACAAAAGGCTATTGTAATGAACACTCATGCCCCACTTTTGTATGGCTTACCTAAAATTCACAAGGATAACATCCCAATGCGTCCAGTTGTCTCCTATATTGGAGCACCAGCATATGAACTAGCAAAGCAATTAAATAATATAATTAAACTAAAAACCTCTTTTCGGCCAGTATTTGCACTTAAAAACACTGTTGAACTAGTCACCAAAATCAAGGATATAGATTTACCTAACTCTTGTAAATTAATATCATTAGATGTCGATAGCTTATTTACTAATGTTCCAGTAAACGAAACACTGGACATTTTAAATAAATTGTTAGAAATAAATAAAACGCATCCTACTGAAATGGCAGAGTTGATTGAGTTAACACATATATGTATGGAACAAAATTATTTTAGATTTAATAATGATTACTATCAGCAAAATGAAGGGCTAGCTATGGGATCACCTTTGAGTCCCTTAATGGCTGACATATTTATGGATGATTTTGAAAATAAAAATATTGTTAAAAATAATCACATTTTATATTACTATCGATATGTAGACGATATAATTATATGCTGGACTGGAACGGACAGACAATTGGATGTCTTTGTAGATAAATTAAACAATTTGCACCCAAAAATTAAATTTAAATTAGAAATAGAACAGAATAATTCTTTAAATTTCCTTGATGTAACAATCACTAGAGTTAATAATAGACATCACTTTGGGATTTATCGTAAGCCAACTTATACAGATATAACCATACCAGCTTCATCTTGTCATCCATGGCAACATAAATTAGCAGCTTTCCATAGTTATGTTCATAGACTGATGTCCATTCCTCTAACTAGGGATCAGTATAACAAGGAATTAAATATAATATATCGCATGGCCATTTCGAATGGATACAACCCGAATATTGTGAATAGAATAATCAATAAGAAACAATTGGTGTTGATTAGAAAAGAACTTTATGGAATTCCATTAGAAAAACCTAAAAAATTTAAAGCTAGTCTAACATACTTTGGTCCAGTGTCGGAACGTATTGCAAAAACACTTAGAAAGCATGATATAAATGTGGCTTTCAGAACAAATAACTCTCTTAAAAATATTTGCAATGGTAAAGATAAACTAGAAAAGCAACATAAATCGGGAGTTTATAAATTGCAATGTTCTGAATGTAATGCAACATATATTGGTCAAACCGGTCGGAATTTTGATACACGTTACAAAGAACACATATCCGCCGTTCGAAATGACCGTCCACAAAGGTCGCACTTTGCAAAGCATCTCCTAGATACTGGTCATAAGCTGGCAGATAATCATATGTATGACATTTTACACACTTGCAATAAAGGCCTAAGACTATGCGTTTTGGAACAATTAGAAATAATAAAACATAATAAGTCAGGAATTACCTTATTAAATGAACAAATAGAGTTATCGAAGTCACCACTAATAAAAATGTTTGAATGCGATGCGAGATAAATCGCTTATATTATGAGTATCTTGGCAACGCCCACCTCTTGCCCCACCTACTTTTTGGTCTATAAAAGACGAAGCAAAGGTCGAAAACGACACTTTGCAATTGCACGCTGTAGAGTCAACATCTCCTGAGGATGCTCCGGTTTCGGGGTGAAACGTACGTAGAGAGTATTTTGTCGGACCTGGGTGACGTTGTCGCATGGGTTCGCCGAATTTTCGCGGATGATAGCAAAATAAATAAATCATTATATAGACTTCGCAAATGTATGGAACAATAATCCCGAGTGGTCGAGTAAATCTCATGGCATTCCGCATTTATAATATTGGTATGGATGTACTCGTATAAGCTGAGGAAGAGGGGTCAAGTCTTACGGCATCTCATCATCAGTCAGGTGAAAGTTAATAAAGAGCTTATTTATGTGAGGCATTGGGGAAGATTTTTTCTTAAAGATTAATCAAATGTGTTGTCCTACTTAATATTATAAACGCGAAAGTTTGTGGGGATGTTTGTTTCTTTAATATTTACATTGCGCGATTTCTCTCTCTCGTTCAATCTTTCTCACTATAGCTCTCTCCCACCTCTCACTCCATAGCACGACGTTCGCTCTGTCTCACTTTTTCTCTCAATCTTTCTCACTTGCTTGCTTCCTACTCTCACTCCACGGTTAGGTGCTTCATGCTACGTTCGCCCTGTCTTACTCTCTCTCAATCGGTCTAGATCGCTCTCTCTCTCTCTTTACGTGACGTTACATCTGTAAAAATTTTACCCTCATGCGCCTAAAGAAGTTTCACTTCAAAAACTATGGTTCCCGAGGGATTTGTGCAAAACTAAATTTCACGCGCTTCGTCGCTAGTCGTCGCTAGTTTATAAAAATGTTTCGCAGTTACTCGGAGGCGGACTACACGCAGCTGAGCAACCAGTTCGTGCGCGACCGCACGGCGCAGACGTTCCTCTCCAACTACATGTACAACGACGTGGCCGTCATCACCTTCTACCCCAACTCCACCATGAAGTGGGTCATCTCTCCGCCGGAGCTGGCGAGACTCGAACAGGAGGCTATGTCTAGTAAGAAATAGTACTTGAAAAACCACTGTGTTAAGACCACGCAAGAAAGAAACTACTTTCAAAAATTAAAAAAAAAACTCATGTCTGACTTGCTTTACTTGACAGGCTCCTATTACTCGTAATTAATTCACAATTGTGCCATTAAAAGATTAAACGGACGCTTATGTGTTGTGTCGTGGTTTAACAATGTAACTACAGATAACGCTTTTTAAGAAAATATCGATTACATTATTCGTAACATATTCACCAGCTTACTCCCCGAGTGCGTAAAGAAGTTTTACTTCAATTATGTCTAATGAGAAACAAAACCAATGGAATGCTAATAAAAATGTTTAAAGACCACTTTTAAAGAAGTTTCAAAATTTCAAATTGTCCACAAAAATTTTAGACATTGGATTGGATCGCTATGTATAAAGAATCGCTTGGCGGTACATCTTTGTCAGTAGGATTTATAACGTATTTGTATTTATTAGTTACTTGGCCTTATTAGATTGGGGTTAAGTGTATCTGAAGGTTTTATTTTTGCGGTTGCCCTAAGCCTACCTACTAAGATCGAGGGCTCATATATAGAGGTAGTTAACAAGGCTTCATTTAAAGCATATAAGCTGGGTTTATTGAGGTTTTTTAAACCAGGTCTGGCTTCGGCTGTGGCTAGTTACTACCCTACCTGCAAAAGCGTACAAGCCAAGCGGTGTAGCGTACCGGTATGATGTCGTGTAGAAATCGAAAGGGTTGTGGATTTTCATCCTCCTCCTAACAAGGTAGCCCGCTTCCATCTTAGATTGCATCACTTACCATATAAAAAATTTAAGCCTTATCTGATTCAGTCGTGTAAATCCAAAAATTCCCTCTTCAGCTAAAACTAATGCATAATAAAAATTTTCAGACGCGTCGCTATCTGTGAAATTCAATTACGTGATCACGCACCCCAGCAACAACGCGCAGAATCCACCCACAATAGACAGCAACCGCGAGGTGCTATTGCCAGCGTTCATAGGTGACAAACCCAACCCTGACAGACGCACGCTACTCGAGATGTTGACCAACACTGCACCGCCGGACGCATGGTTAGTGTTTTTTTTTCATGTTGAGTAAGAGCCGATAGCTCCCTGCGGAACCACTACCGGGGGGTTGGACGAGCGCAGAAGCTTCGCCTGGTGCACGACGGCTGAAATAAAGATAGAGGACGGAACGGCTCTCTAAGAGCGTCTCCTATGGGACTCGAGCCTCGGCTTAGAGGGCCATTCGGGAGGGTACAACCGTGACCTGAGTGAATCACCCGACATCGTGAGTTAGAAAACCCACGTCGGGGTGACGTTAGAAATCGGGGACCGCGTCTTCGCCGGCGAAGACGCTGTGTTAGTGGTTACTGAAGTTGATGGTAAACTATTTAAGGTCACTAGCGAACCTAGACGAGGTTCGTTTTGACTAATGTGCGCTACTTCTTTACCCTTCCCTACTTGCACCCTACCCCTACCCTAGTCGAGGTAATTAAATACCTTGACTTAAAAAATCACGTTAATTCGTCGATCGCTTTTGCCGTGAAAGACGGTCAAACAGACACACTTTCACATTTATATTAGTATTGTAGCATTACGCTAACCTGTGGCCATTTTCTAGGTTATGCCACACATAGCAGGGTATGGTCCTGGGTGTATGTGTGGTATGGGTGTTTATTTTCTTTCAAACCTTAACTTGTGTTGTTCACACGGATCAGTGTATCTTAATCAATAAACCTGTGTATCTTTGACAAACTTTCTGATTGTTCAATTCACGGTTTTGCTTATAAATCCAGCCAAGTCAATGAATCTTGGCTGATATGTTTACACGAACTACTCCTATGTATTTGACACAAATTTACTTGATAATGATATTCCCTAATCGTCAGTGGTATGATTTGCTTTGATCTTATCTTTATTGATAGAAATTTTAAATAAATTTTAGTAAGTAAATATGGTAATATTTAATTTCTGATATTTGAAACAGGTTGAACGTGAAACTGCTGTTTCCAAAATTCGTCAAAGTCTTCAACAAGGGTTCAACCAAGCCAGCGTATCAGTTGATGCCACCGATAGGTGCTAACGGTAAGAAAGCGCAGAAATAACATAATTTTCACTTTTTGATTTTAAAACTTTTTAAATTTGTAGTTTCCCACATTTGAAACTTTAGAACTGCTTCTTCCATATTCATCAATGCTTCCATACAATTTCTCGGCTTAGGGTAGTTTGACCTGGCCTTTACTAAGAATGTTCTAGACTTGAGCCTTGCCCTTTTCAACAATTACATCCCTTTTAATTTCCTTTCTGACACCCTTTATACGTGGCCAAAACCATTTAAAAAATGTTAATTAATGTTAATTCGCAGAGCCCGACGACGCCCGCTACTATCGAGACGTGCAAATGCGCCTGGAACGTGACGGCGGCACCATGTACTGGCGCGTGCGAGAAGCGTGCGTGACAAAAGTGAGTTTTGGGAATGCGTCACTTGCCTTTGATCTGATGAATGGAATAAGGATAGATTCCTTCGTTTCTAGAGCTGCTAGGTTTCGCTATTTCAAAAATTTTCATTAATTCAGCTGGTTTACACGTAGGTAATCCAATTTTACACACGCATACATATCGCTCGTGACATACAAGAGAGACAAATAGACAGACAGAAAACGGACGACAAATTGATCCTTTCCGTTCCGAAGGGTTCCGTGCTTTTCACTTTTTATGTGCGAGGCCCCACTAAGTGTTGAATATGTGTTAAGAACTTCACCGGACCACCTGACAAATTACCGAGCACGAAAATGAAAAACGGAAACTGGCTGTTTAGATATAATTTAACTAGCATATTAGAAATATGGAAAGAAAACAAAGCATATGACATTCACAAATAACATGGCTTTATATTGGTAAAATAATTTTCGAAATCGGTTCAGTAGATTCAGAGATTATTCAATAAAACCTCACAAACTGTATCTCTTTATAAATATTAGTATAGTGAAATATTTTGTCCACCTATTATGCAGGATCCTCTGGCCAGCATTCCTTTGAACGACTGCAGCATGCTGGTCATGTACACGTTCAACGATAAACTCTTCCCAGAGACGCTCAACTTCATATCGGGAGGCGGGTAAGAAAGAATATATTTTTTTAAAAATCACCTCGTAAGAGTATTTCTAGAATATTGTAAATCACTTTGGAATGTTGAGTTCTTATTATTAAAACAAGACCACCCCATTCGGGTATATAGAACAAATTACCAGGGAAGCAAAGTTTACCTGGACAAAGTGGTTGCTTGTCATCTCCACTCGGCTAATCCGGGAGGTGTTGGTAGTCTGATGCTTGGTATGTATTTGACAGGAATGTATTTGATAATAATATTCCCTGATCGTCAGTGGTGTGATTCGCTTTGATGTTATCTTTGTGGATAGAATATTTAAATATTTTTTAGTAAGTAAATAAGGTAATATTTAATTTCCGATATTTGAAACAGGCTGAACGTGAAACTGCTGTTTCCTAAATTCGTCGTAGTCTGTTTTGTGGAATGTAAAATACTTTTTTTTGTTTTATTCGAAATGCATGCAAAATATGTTTGTTTGTTTGTAGTATAATTGGTCTGTACACCACGTTCGTGTTCCTCGCGTCGCGTGTTCTGCGCGGCTTCTTCTCCGGCATCTACACGAAGATTATGTTCGACGACCTGCCCAACGCAGACCGCGTGCTGCAGCTGTGCCTTGATATTTACTTGGTAAGTACCAACATCTCAGGGGCGTAGCTACCACTTTATCAGCCGTATCAATGATACGCCCCTTTTTTTCCCTGGTTAAGCGTGAGTTCAAAACTTGGAAACATCCCACATAGATTAAAGCGAGAGTTACATCATTACCATTCGTTTGGGCCACATACTAATTTTATCCAGATCCAGAACACGCTACGCCTCTGCAACATCTTCATCATTGTGAGCATAATTCAGGTCAGAATCAAAGGTCAGATCTTTCTGCTTAAGGACGAGGGTATATGGAGCTTAGACTCACTAAGCTGCTCCAAGATGTGTACTCATCATTATCATTACCATCATCATCATCAGCCGATGGACGTCCACCGCTAGACATATGCCTCTTGTATAGACTTCCAAACATAACGGTCTCGGGACGCCAGCATCCAGCGACTCCCTGCAATCAGCTTGATTTCTTCATTCCATCTTGTGGGGCATTGACAACACTGCGCTTTCCGGTGCGGGGTCGCCATTCCAGCACCTTGGGACCCCAACGTCCGTCGGTTCTTTGAATTATGTGCCCTACCCATTGCCTTCAACTTCAACTTCGCGATTCGTTGAGCTATGTCGGTGACTTTGGTTCCCCCACAAAATTGAAATTCCATTTCTGATTCGATCACGCAGAAAAAGCATAACTCGCCCCATCATCCGCTGAGCGATTTTGAGCCTTCTAATAATAATAAGGCCTATATTTACTGTTTATTTAATGATAACTGATCAAAATTGAGATTATGTGTGGTAAAATTTTTGGCTGGTGGGAGGCTTCGGCCGTGGCCAGTTACCACCCTACCGGCAAAGACGTACCGCCAAGCGACTTAGCGTTCCGGTACGATGCCGTGTAGAAACCGAAAGGGGTGTGGATTTTCATCCTCCTCCTAACAAGTTAGCCCGCTTCCATCTTAGACTGCATCATCACTTACCATCAGGTGAGATTGTAGTCAAGGGCTAACTTGTAAAAGAATAAAAAAAAAAATGTTATCCGGAGCCTATTGTCAATGCTTTATGGATATCACAGAGTAGGAAGATGACATTTCCCGGTTGACATTGTTATTTTCGTTAGCAATGGGCTTTTCAGAATATGAAAAATGTGGTTGTCATTTATTTCAACTTCAGCCACTAGTTGGTCGATTTTATTGTTATATCAATGTCCAGAACTCTTGATAACCTCTCTAGTGCAGTTCGGATTGGCTGTACACAAAGATACATCTCGAGACGAAAGAAAAACACATGACTAATAAATAGCAGCGTAATCAAAAACAATCGCAATATTTTTGACTACACCGCCATTGTTGTCTTTAACGACTGCCAAAAAGAATAGAGGTTTGTAAAAACTAATAATAAATAAATTCTAGGTACGCGAAGCTTTGGAGATGTCTCTGGAAGAAGATTTGTTCGCGAAACTGGTGTTCCTGTACCGGTCGCCGGAGACTATGATCAAGTGGAGTCGGCCGAAGGAAGAGGACAACCAGGAGCAGAGGGCGCTGCCGGCGCCGCAGTGAACCGCACAGTAGTGTTACTTGGAGCTAAAGTGATCATAACGTAGTAACGTAACGCACCTTGGTAATGTACCGTAACTTGGTAACGTAACGTAACGTAGTAACGTAAAGTAACTTGGTAACGTAACGCAACTTGGTAATGTAACGTAACTTAAAGTAAAGTAACGTCAACTTCTGTTGCCACTGTTATGAGACTCTATTGCCTATGCCATTCCCATTGAGACAGTGGCCTGTAAAAATATGCTGTCTACCTTCAAATACATTATAGAATGGAGAAATATTTCTTTTGAATATTTGTCTTTGTATTGATAATATTTTCGAATTTCATATGCCTAGACTGCACCAATAGTTGAGAATGACAATTCCCAACTGGTGTATGTATGTATGTTTGTCCTCATATCTCAGACTATTATTAATTTTTTTAGTTAAACTATAGTCAAATTCTACCTTTTTTTTGGATGGACTGCATTAATATAGTCCAACTTTTGAACAGTGTCAATTTCATCAAAATCTGTTCAGTACTTTTCGATAGCATTAGGTGTGTTACAACTTACAGCCAGTTTCTTCATGTAAAGCTAAAGGTGAAAAATAGGTGTATGCTGCGGGGCAACATACACCTATTTAGACAGTCGATCCATGATAATCCATAATGAAAGAGTAATCTCCATTCGTGCGTCGGAGCTGACACACACTTTTTTAAATTTTTATTTATTTATTTGAATCAGAAAACATTTACATACCTAGGTATTATGGGTTAGCAAACACTTAAATTACCATACAAAAAATTACGTGTACCGAATATTGCAAAATTTATTGAGCAGTTAGTGTTTGTGACCTGGTGAAATGGTTATCAATTATTGGATATTCCTAAATATATACCAGTTTAATATCAAAATATCTTAATGTTAACTTTAGTGTAAAATTATGTTGAGCAAAAATATATTCTCGTTTTTACTTTACCTGATTTAACAGAGTTGTAGTTGGAATAATGGAAAAATACTGTCCAATTTACATGTAATATTTCATTTGGTTTAAACTTAACAGTTTAGAAGATGTTATTATAGTTACGTAAGTTGTACAGTAAACGAATGATACGTAACTTAAGAATAACAGCGGCGCTTGAGAGATTACAGTTATAATGCAATGCATGCAAATAGTTTTTATGTATTTTAAAGTTTTACTAAAATCGACGCGGCAGGTTATAGGAGACTTACTTAAAATACAAGATCCCACCAAAATTACTACGTTCATTGAGTTTTTTTTGGGCAAAACCATTTTTTTTTTTATAAATTTGTACACGGAGGAATATTTTTTATTAAGAATATATTTACGTTTACGAATATAGTCGGTGAAATGATCATTCAGCGAGATCTAAGACTCATATTATCAAATAGATTAGACTTATCTACCACAAACACAAGGCACTAATTGTTTTTTTTTTCACATATAGGTAATATAACGTAGTGTTCTACTACTTGTACCTAGGCCTTTTTTGTCACCTAAATAGTGGATGCCCAAACATTGTTTTGTATTTTTTTTTTTACATTTTAACAAAGTTTATACTCCTATTATAATTATTATAAGACTTCAGATTGTTGGTACTTAATAAATGCTAGCGTGCTGTGTAGTGTTTACGCTCTCTAAATTATAAACAGTAGTTTATTCGTACTTTTTCTATTTGTTTAGTCTTCCTAGTAATTTTAAGTTATTTATATATTTAAATTATTGATATATAATGTATATAAAGTGTAGATGAATTGTATCACTTACAATTACATTACATGTCTACACAAATATATATTCAATTTAATAAATATTTACTAGAAATATGAGTAAGGGGTTAGCATTGCAATAGTTAGCAGATTAAAAGCTGACAGTAGTCAGAACTGTAAGTAGAGAAAGTTTCAGAATTATAGTCAATAGTTTTTTCAGATTCGTCCAGTTTATAAGACTTGCCGAGATAAGATTCTTTTGAAGCACTGTTATTAAAATTGTATTTACGAGATTGAAGGCTGACAATAGTCAGACCTGTAAGTAGTAAGTTTTGGAAATATAGTCAAAAGTTCAGGGTCGTCCAGTTTACAAGACATGCCGATTTATAATAATTTATTCCAAGTTACTGTCAATAAAATTGTATTTACGAGAAGTAAAACTGGCGACAGTCGTTAGATCAGGGGGTTTATCTAGGATATAGCTTAGTACATTTCACTTAATTAATCTAGTACCTAACATTTTGAGACCATACTTTATTTTTATCTATATACATATATATGTTACTAAGTCTGCAGTGTTCCACAATTGCAATTTATATCCTGGGATATAATTCATCAAATAGCCAGTAGGTAACGTAAATTACCGATAATGTGGCAATGGGAAATGTGTAATATAGTAAAATATGAAGAGATCTATAGATTTATCAAATCAACAAACAATAAATCTATTAGGTAGTTTTTTTAAGTTTGTAGTCATTAGATGGGTCAGATTTTTGGATACCTGATGTATCAAGTCAATGCTCTTCGTGCATACCATCTTAACGCATTATATGCACAAGCGTAGTTTATTTAATGTATTTCTTGTCGTTGTTTCTCTACATTTTATAAATGTTAAATTATGCAATGCAAACAGAATATAATTATTATCAAATAACTTATATATACCTCAATTTGTAAATTTGCATTTTTGATATTTTATAATTTATTGAATTATTAAGTGCAACAATTATTTGTACATTTTGTAATGATTGTTACATACTAAGCTGCATTTAATGTTGTCGTTTGTGATAAAATAAAAGCCTTAATTAAATGTTCGCAAGTATTTATTTTAATTATATCCTTACGCTAATTCAAAAAAAATCATCAATAGACAATTAGTTTACCACCATAAGTCTAGGAGCAATATTCATGGACATTAATTCTTGGAACAGTAACTTCGCAGCATATGGGAGGCGCACTTGCGAAATTTGCGTCTTGTTCTTGCAGCCCTTGCACTCAAATGTATTGTTTCGCAAATTGGCTATTGCTATCAAGCCACAGAAATTACAAACATGTATACGGTAAGGATCAGACACCTCAAACAGACGTTCTCTCAAAAACTGAGCAGCTCCATGGGCTATTTGACAGTCGCGCTCCATTTCGCCAAACCGCAATCCTCCGTCACGAGCTCTCCCTTCCATGGGCTGTCTCACCAGAATTTGGACTGGCCCTCTTGCTCTAGAGTGAATTTTGTCATCCACCATATGCTTTAAACGTTGATAATAGGTCGGGCCCAAAAACACTTGAGCATTTATTTTTCTTCCAGTGTGACCATTGTACATCACTTCATTTCCACGCAAATGATACCCGTACTCTTGAAGTAAAGATGAAATTTTTTGCACATTTACAGCATCGTTAAATGGTGTAGCGTCACCAATTTCTCCTTTATTAGAAGAAACCTTTCCTTGGATACACTCGATCAAGTGACCAATCGTCATTCGAGATGGAATGGCATGTGGATTGATAATAATATCAGGAGTGAGGCCTTCACATGTGAATGGCATATCTTCTTGCCTGTATTGAATTCCACAAGTACCCTTTTGTCCGTGGCGGGAGGCAAACTTGTCGCCAATTTGTGGAATACGCACTGATCTCACGCGAATCTTGCAAAATTTGTAACCTTCGCTATTTAATGTTAACATCACTTGATCGACAATTCCAGTTTCACTGTTACGTAAGAATGTTGAAGCGTCTCGTTTACTGTAGCGTTTTGTTGTGCCTTCCAGTTCATCATCATTTTCAGGCAATGTCATTGTTTTACCAATAACCACATCATCCCCTGAAACTCTTATACCAGGAGCAATAATGCCATCATCATCCAATTTATCATAAAGAGCATTTCTCATCCCTTGACAGGTTTGTCTTGTTGGCTTCTCGAATTGTTCTTCTTGATCACCAATTCTTTTAGATTCTGAATCTTTATATGAACGGTAAAACACTGATCTAAAGAAACCTCTTTCTACAGCTGATGCATTTAAAATGACACTGTCTTCTTGGTTATAGCCAGTGTAACATAAAATAGCAACAATGGAATTAATTCCTGCAGGCAATTCTCTGAATCTCAAGTACTCCATGGATCTGGTGGTAACCAAAGGTTTATGCGGATAATAGAGCACATGGGCAAGTGTGTCCATTCTAACATGGAAGTTTGTAATATAGACACCCATGGCTTGTTTACCCATAGCACTTTGGTAAGTATTTCTGGGGCTTTGGTTGTGATCTGGGAATGGTATAATGGATGCACAAACACCCAAAATCATAGCAGGATGAATTTCACAGTGAGTGTAAGTGGTACAGTAGGCATATTCCTTTACTTGTGCCAAATCATCAGGACTCATGGCAATCATAACGGTCTCCTCTTCTAAAGTGTCAATGTATTCAACAACACCACTGGCTACTAAATTCTGCCATCCATAATTATTATAATCTCTTTCCTTCAGTTGATCAATGTGTTTTTTCTTCAACAACAAAGCCCCATTTTCAACAATGAGAAGGGGCCTGCAGATTCTGCCTGCATCAGTATAAATTCTTATTTCTCTGTCTCTGATGTCTCTTATCATACTAACTTCTGAAACTATAATGTCCATTTGCCGTCTCAATTTACGCAATGTAGCCATAAGTTGTTCAGGATCTCTATGAATACCTACCCAACAACCATTTACAAATATTTTTGTTGCATCTGCAATAGCTGATGGTGCAATTTCTTCCAAGTTTTCCATTGACCACTCCTCCAAGAACTCCAAAATTGGAGATGGCTGACTTCCAACAGAAATATAAGCCATGAGGGCTAAGTTTTTCACCAAGCCTACAGCTGCACCTTCAGGAGTTTCAGCAGGACAAATCATACCCCACAAAGTGTTATGCAGCTGTCTTGGTTTGGCTAACTTGCCATCACGACCTATTGGTGAGTTGACACGTCTCAAGTGAGATAATGTGGAAGCAAAAGTCAATCTATTTAACACCTGAGATACTCCAGCTCTAGCTTGGTGAGCCTTCTTTTGATCACCCCAATTACCTGTGGCCAAGGAATATCTTAGTCCATCAGTTATTATCTTTGTTTTTATGGCCAACTCGAGGTTAAAGTCCTTGCCTTTGTCAATGAATTTCTGTGCATACATCCTCACCTCCTTCAACAAGTTCTTAAAAAGTCCTCTAAACAGGAATGCAAGTAGGGGACCGGCTAAATCGAGTCTTTTATTACCATAGTGATCTCTGTCATCAAGTTCACGACGACCCAATGCAGCTAGAAGAAGTCTGTGTACCATGTAACCCAAAAAATAAGCTTTTTTAGTTTCACAGAAGTCAGAAACTCCAACATGTGGCAACATTTCTTTTTGTAAAATTTCTCTAGCATATTTAATACGCCTTTCTTTAGTGACACCTGGACGTGCTCCTCTAGCACCTATAAAGCTGAGTGCAACACCCTGTTCTTGTATTACAAATGCCTCGTCTAATGAAGGCTTAACCATTTCCATCATTTCTGGATCATCAAAATCATAAATGATGTGTTCTAAAATATCTCTATCAGCCACAAACCCCAGAGCTCTAAACACAATCATTATAGGTATTTCTTGCTTTATGTATGGTACAATCGCAACAATTCTTTGACCAATTGCAGACTTCTTAATACTTTGTCCACCCCTTGCCATCATGTTGACCCATAAAGTGGAAGTAGGTCTTGAGCTGTGTTCAAGACATGATCGGATTTCAGTTTTGTAAGCATATTTGCCACCTTGCATACTGAATACATACACTGTATTGGTGGCCATCTTCTCTTGAGCGATCAAAACCTTCTCAGATCCGTTTATAATGAAATAACCGCCAGGATCTAATGGACATTCGTTTAATTCCGTTAAATCACGATCTGTCAAATTGCTGAGCAGACAATAGGTGGATCTCAACATTATGGGAATTTTTCCAATGAATGTTTTTTGATGTTGGGTTTCAATGGGATCTTCATTCTCTTTCACAATAGTTTTTGTTATGTCGACATAAAGCGGAGCTGAATACGTCAAATTGCGTAGACGCGCTTCGTTAGGCATCATAGGAGATGGGGCACCGTCTTTTTCCCAATGAGTTGGTTTAGATAGGTAGATTTGATCAAATTTCAAGTTATATTTAGGTGGCGATTCGATTTCACCAGATGAATGCTGAGCTTCAGCTTGTAGCTCGATAGGTGGAGAGTCTTCCACAATGCGTTGCACGGACATCTGTATGAACTCATCGAAGCTGTCAAGTTGTTGCCTTACTAAACCTTTCTCGTCAAAGTATGCGTTGATAACAATCCAGCAAGCTTCCTGCCAGAGTTCTGATGATATTTCTTCGACCTCTTCCTCCTCATACTGGTCGTCTTCGGTTTCGTACATATTGCACAAATGAGTTTTTATTGGAAGGTTTAGTCAAAGTAATTCAGCAGTGTAATGAATGTCATCACGTTCACTCGTGAAATTAATTAACTATCACAATATAGAATTGGGCGGTACTACGGAATGGAAAGCTCTATTTTACTACGATTTAAATATGAAAACTGAAATTAATAAAGAAGAGCGTCACCTCGGCTGGAAGATGACACCACAGATTAAGTAACAAATTACATTTACGACAAATAAAAATACAAAACAAAATCCTACCATAATCCTACAGACACAGAGTTTCAGAGTATATACTGCAGGACTACATATTTAGGTCGTAGACAGAGAAATATAGTATAAATGCGTTAAGTTTCTAGACCGTTAATACATGAAACACGTCGGACTGCGCAGCTATTACAACTCCACTATATAGGCTATGTTTTTATATTCTGGGCAACTATATGCTAATGCTTGATTACTCGAAGTTTAGTTTAAATGGCGCGTATTTTACCTTCATTCTCTGTCTACGCTGTAGGTATTTGTTTTCTACATCGTGTTTGGGAACCATAGAGTGCACAAAGATAGATATCTGTCTGTGTTTGTCAAAGTACAGTAGTGATGTGCAATGTTTGAATAAATCGATAAATAATAATAGATTGGTTGATGCTAAAATAATACTCTGTTAAAGACTCTCATTTATTTATTTCTCATTTTATTTATTTTTTAACAATGTTATATACATACAAAATATACTAAACACTATTAAAACTAATAAAAAAATTTAAACCTCGCGCTTCGGGACATTTGAGTGGTCAGGGTCAGTGGTCAGGGCTCCAGAGTGAGGAAACTCCTCACAATACGCGCCGTCTCAAGAATCACTGCCTTCTGTATCCGACTCTTCATCCAACACACTCCCCTTTTCCACTCAAGTCACTCTTGACTGACTTGACGTCACGGCTAGAACGAGCATACTGAAGCCGACCGTACGACGAGCGGCTTATATCGCAAGTCGTTCCATCCAACCGATCACTACCCCTCTCTAACTTCCCGACTATTTACGGAAACAAGTCGCTCTACCTAGCGTCAGCACGAGCCAACAAGAGATCGAGTGACGTAATTTTTTTTATTCTTTACAAGTTAGCTCTTGACTACAATCTCACCTGATGGTAAGTGATGATGCAATCTAAGATGGAAGCAGGTAAACTTATTAGGAGGAGAATGAAAATCCACACCCCTTTCAGCTTACACGACATCGTACCGGAACGCTAAATCGCTTGGCAATACGTCTTTGTCGGTAGGGTGGTAACTAGCCACGACCAAAGCCTCCCACCAGCCAGACCTGGACTAATAAAGAAAATCTCAATCGGCCTAGCCGGGGATCGAACTCAGGACCTCTGTCATGTAAATCCACCGCACATACCACTGCACCACGGAGGTCGTCATATCCGTCTCAGACTAATCATTATAATATTAACAATTTCTTTGTAAATTGGCCTATTTTAAATATTATGAGCTCTTGCTTTAATTTTTGAATAGTACATACTACTTCGTCATCGAAAACATTCGTTTGTTTGGAATCTGGATTTCGCATTTCGCAAACTTAACCCAAATTAAACAGTAAAATATCCAATCCAAAGACTCTTTTACGAGACGAGGGCTCCTGAGTAAATATGTTCCTTGAACGAGGGTGACTAACACAATTTATCACAGCTCACTTATCACATTCATTCACATCACCAACACAATGCACATCACTAATTTTGTTTTTTATAGTATTTTTACAATGTTTTGTTGAAGATTACGAGAACAAAATGATTATGAATCATAAAAGTACGATTTTAGTGTAATTTTCATTTGTGTCGTTAATTTTTTTCAATATTGTTTAATTATGGATTCCTCAAGAAGGAATAATTCCGAGGAGCAACGGTGCGTTTTGAGTTTGCAAGATTTGAAAATATCCAACAAAGAAGATAATGATACTGAGCAAGCGCACTCGGCTTCGACTTCCAACATTAACGTTCAAACGAAGCCCAGACCCGTCGGCGCAATAGAGAGCTTCACTTTAGAGAATGCTCCCGTCAATCGGCAAGATTACAGTTTTTACGAGCGCTCCAATGTTATAGCGTCCTCAAAGTTTGCGACTCCCAAGCGAGTGGAGACCATAGCGTCAATCAATAAACGCGATATTAATACTGCAGCGCTTCCGGCCAGCCCCACGCGATCTATAGACTCCATTTCGCAGAGGTCGCTCAGTTATCAAACGGAGGATTTGTACGAAATACCAGGTAATACGAACAGTCAGTATCCGCCGCCAGTTTACGAGAACATCGAGTATTACGGCGAGCAGCAGCTCCCGCAGCCGCCCTACTACCACCAGCTGTACCAGAGCTCGCCGCTCGTCGCCGACGGCTACTACAACACCCGGTACAGCAAGGCGCAACCGCAAGTTCCTGTCAACAACAAAACCAAGTTAAATCCCTTGCTCTATGAGAATATGCTTTGTCCTGAAAATGATAAAAAGATTGAGTATAAAGTGCAAGCCAATCCAGACCAGCAATATATGCAACAGAGCTCTGTTCCTGGGCCCCAGGTTCCCAACACCACTATAAATAGGAACAGCTCACAGAAACTGTTGAATGACAAGAGCAAAGTAGAAAAGCCCCCACCGCCACCTTACATCTCAACAGATAACTCCAGCAGTGATTATACTGTTATGAAGTCTGCGCCACCAAAATACACTGATGTCAGTGCCCTTTTAAAAAGTAACAACTCTGTAAGTTTTGATGACAAAGTTGTGACCATTCCGTCAACTGCTATTTACGCATCGATCGCGCCGAGTGCTCAAAGACCTAAGGCGAATATTGCTACAGAGGTTCAAGGTGCTGTGATTGCTCCAAAATACTTTCACCCAAAACCAACAGTAGGAAATGGTTTGGGGAAAGCAAAGCCTGCTGTTAACGGTAGTTACATTTCCAACCCTAAACCTATACCTAATAGAATGCAAATAATTGAGGATACAAATGGGTCAGACTATGTTTGTATGACTGGAGGATCCCCCGCTGCTGCTGTGGCTGCAGCAAACAAAGACAACATCTCTCTAGCATCAGAATCAATAAGTTCACGCAATATGGCCTCTGGGTTAACTTCTATGTGTTCACCTGTGCAGTCGCCTGCACCCAGTCCTACTCCTAGTTCAGTTTCTCAACTCTCAGGAGGGTCTAGAGGTTCTGGAGGTCGTGGGAAGAGCCTTCTTCCATATAGTATCACACCACCTCGACCACCAGGGCCAAGTGAAGCCCAACGTAAAATTGAAGAACTGACACGACAGCTTGAGGAAGAAATGGAGAGACAAGACGAGGAAGGAGAATACTTTGGTATGAACCTTTTAACTTTATAATAACCAAACATGTTTCACACTACTTTTATCAATGTTCAAGCTTTAATTATTTAAGGAATAAAACATTTTTATGGGTATTTATTTCTCTTCACTTTCCTAGTATGCAGTTAAGTGAAGAGAAATAAATATGTCTAGCCTAGAAATGGTCGGTCCCATCTCTTTCAACACACTGAAAAAGATCTTCTTCTTCTTAGCGTGTTCTCATTAAGAGGGATCCACTTTCCGGCATAATCTCACCACTACCACTTTGCCTGGTCTTGGGCGTCCGACTTCTTAAGTTTATTAGATCTCAAGTCCGCATTTACGATGTCGAGCCAGCACTCTTTGGGGGGCCTAGTGGTTTAGCTCCAGGGAACAAGATGTTCAGACACCTGTTACCCACATAGTTCTGCTCTATGGGTATGGGAAAAAATGAAAAACACAGTGAAAAATATATAAATAAATAAATATTTCCAGTTGTGCTGCTATTGGTTGAAATTTGCCTATTTCCCTTCACAAGATGTGTTGTTTATAATTTCTGGTTTCTTTCAGGTATATGTCATACTTGTGGTGCTGGTGTGACTGGTGCAGGGCAAGCTTGCCAGGCCATGGGGAATCTGTACCATACCAACTGTTTCATATGCTGCTCCTGTGGCAGAGCCTTACGAGGCAAGGCATTCTACAATGTTCATGGGAAAGTATATTGTGAAGAAGATTATTTGGTAAGCATTATTATAAATAAGATAATACATCAAAAAATGCCTATTTTCATATTTAATTGTGAATTGTAGCATTCCAGAAATAATTCTTTTTAAAAATTTTAGTAATAAGTATTACTAAAAATACTAACACTTTAAAAAAATCTTGGGATAAACTATAACAATTTTGAAAATACTTTTACTGATACTGATGAACCCACAATATTTTTTCAGTATTCTGGATTTCAACAAACTGCAGAGAAATGTGCAATATGTGGCCATCTTATAATGGAAATGGTAAGGCTCATTATTAATTACAATCTATAAAACATGCATTTATGTAGATAACTTGTAATTCACTGTAGAAGGTAGAACAATTTACAATTACATTATTTTTTCTAGCACTCACTTAAGGTTTGTATTTAGTTCATGTAGCTATTAGTTCTTATCAGTTGGAATTATCTGCTCCCATTTTAGTAAACTTTGAACATGTTTGGTAATATTAATAAGCAAGTAGCTTATATCTGTATACATTTGATATAGGAAAGGTCTCAGCAGAGTGAGACTTATCCTGTATCAATATCTATAAATTTCTACAGATCAATTTGTTTTTGTAATCATTGAAACTTCCAAGATGTTCACATATGTGAATAAATACTTATGTGAGGATTTCAAGACTAAACTTATAATTTTTTTTTTCTTTTTTTTATTCTTTACAAGTTACTACAATCACCTGATGGTAAGTGATGATGTAATCTAAGATGGAAGCGGACTAACTTGTTAGGAGGATGAAAAACCACACCCCTTTAGGTTTCTTCTATATTTTATGCAATGTATTGTAATTCCATGAATATAAATATCTTTCCTTGCAATAGAAACTATTAAAGGATGGTTGAACTAATTTATCCAAGTTTCACCACACTTTCGACTCCTTCTTTCAAAACAGAAGTGAGACATTATTCGTCGTCGTCGTCATCAACCCATATTCGGCTCACTGCTGAGCTCGAGTCTCCTCTCAGAATGAGAGGGGTAAGGCCAATAGTCCACCATGCTGGCTTAATGCGGATTGGCAGACTTGACACACGCAGAGAATTAAGATAATTCTTTGGTGTGCAGGTTTCCTCACCAATGTTTTCCTTCACTGATTGCGACACGTGATATTTAATTTCTTAAAATGCACATAACTGAAAAGTTGGAGGTGCATGCCCTGGATCGGATTCGAACCAACTGCCTCCGGAATCAGAGGCAGAGGTCATATCCACTGGGCTATCACGGCTCTCAGAGAGCTGTGATAGTCAGTGGAGAGACATTATTTTGATGATGTTATTTTATGCCTTAATAATAACTGATAAACTTTGTTTTTCGACAGATATTACAAGCTATGGGGAAGTCGTACCACCCTGGTTGTTTCCGCTGCTGCATCTGCAACGAGTGCTTGGACGGAGTGCCCTTCACTGTGGACGTTGACAACAAGATCTATTGTGTCAATGATTACCATCGCATGTTTGCTCCCAAATGTGCTAGTTGTGGCAAAGGTTAGTACAGGTGGTTGTATGTTCAACATCGTCGGCCTATTTATAGTACGCGTTTACTGATCCGCATCATATGACGGCCTCCGTGGCGCAGTGGTATGCGCGGTGAATTTACAAGACGGAGGTCCTGGGTTCAAACCCCAGCTGAGCCGATTAAGGTTTTCTTAATTGGTCCAGGTCTGGCTGGTGGGAGGCTTTGGCCAAAATTTTACTTTTGCAGTGCGTTTTCAAACAAACGCCTTGTTGCGTTCAGTTAACGCGTGAACTCTAGAACGAGTGCGCGTTCAACTCCATGTTTCATACTGAATTCCTCCTCAAATGCTCGCGCGTAATATGCGCCTTGTGGACGCAACGGTAGCGCGTAATACGCGCGAGAATTGCGGCGAATTCGCCCTTTCAGGACTGAGCCTTAGATTCATATCTGTTGGTGTCCTGCAGGCATCACACCAGTAGAGGGGACGGACGAGACAGTGCGCGTGGTGTCCATGGACCGCGACTTCCACGTGGACTGCTACATGTGCTGCGTGTGCGGCATGCAGCTCACCGACGAGCCCGACAAACGCTGCTATCCACTAGCTGGTGAGTGACAATCAATCTGCCCTATTAGCATTATCACCTCAATACAGAAACTGACGAGAAAGGGTAATGCTCACTGACCAATACACCGTCAGCCCTAGGCACTCGGCTATTCCCTTGCATAAAAGTATATGGAGATAATAATATGATGTATAAATAAAGATTTGATTAAATAATTGGTTTAATAAAAGTTTCGTTTTTCTAAGAAAATACATATTTTTTATCACTCTTAATGCTCAAAAAATTCGCTGGAGTACCAAAATGGCAAAGTAACATTTGAAGCTGTATTCTTTTTTTAGTTTTATTTTGTTCTGTTACCAACAAAAAATGAACAAACACACCAAATAAGTTTCCTAACTTAAAAAATAAAATGTCTTAAAACTCTGGCTGACTGGTCAACAATCTTTGCTTGTCCAATTCAGGACAATTTATTAAAGTAAAATTATCAAGTTTTTTTTAGATATAAGTAAATTGCTGGGTGGTTAGGGTAGGGTAGGGTAGGCGGGTCAGGGATGGGCATTCCCTTTTTCACTGATCATGCTATGGGTTGCTCTTATTCACTAAAAATCTATCTTCTGAGCATATTGGGCAGCGGAGTGCCAGTTACAACTATCTCAAGTCAAAGTCTTACCAATAGGATCGAAAATAAAGTTTCCTTACTATGTATTTATGTACGCTTAATACCTATGGGACACGAAAACAATTACTTACCATCTAAAACAAAAACTTACCTATCAACAATAATAGAATATAGTTTTTATCATCTAGTCTGTGGTCGTAAAATCAGTCCAAAGTTTACTCTGTCAAGTGCAAGTGACAAACGTGCGGAGGTAAGCTGTAACGCGTTACGTTACTTAGCAGTTTACCCTCCCATAAGAAGTTATCACTTGAAAAAAGTTCACAAAACAAACTTTTTTTTACTTTTTTTAATTTTCAGGCAAGTTGATGTGTCGAGCGTGTCACCTGTCCACGATAGGCGCCTCCACGGGCCCCGGCATGCCGCCGGCGCCGCACCTGTCGCCCGCCTCCTACCAGTACATGGGTTGAGCCATACCCAATGTGTTTCAACGTACCGTTTACGACTGCTTTTGCATTCAATCTCTAAATGTTGATCATTTTTACCTGGCACTTCTACATATACTATATTTTACATATTTACTGCAAGCACTAGTCGCAAATAACGTGGTGTCGTCTGCGCATCGTTTCGATTCTACGATTCGCAAACCATTCTTCGAGAGTTATGTGCATGACCAGTTCGGTATACGCATTGAACAAGAGCGGTGATATTATGTATTCTTGGTGAACACCTGCGTTGGGATGAAAATTTTTCAGCATGGTGTCATCTATCCGCACATATGCAGTTCCATCTTCGTAAAGACGTCTAAGAAGATGGACTAAAGGTTTTGGTGTACCCATGTCTTGTAGCACACTCCACAGTTTAGGCCATTTTACAGAGTCAAAAGCCTTCGAGAAGTCAACGAAGCATATATAGGTCGGCTTTTTTAACTCACGCGCCTTCTCTATGATTTTTCGAATAATCTCATGAATAATAAAGTATTAAAAATATAAAACTTGCATTTTATAATTCCTACTGATTTGATACACAATGGGGATGATGACTAGGTTTGAATATATTGATTTTTATGATACATTCGGGTAAATAGGGTCAATGTTAACTAATTTATACATAAAAAGCAAAGATTGTCTGGATATTTGCAAAATAAATGAGATTATAAAATTTCAATAACTATTGAAAATATTTTATCGTAATTAGATGAAAATTCATACAGTTTTAGCTTCCTTACATTAAATGTGTCATTTTTTAATATATGAACTATAAACATAAACGCACAAATAACAAAGATATTAGTAATTTTGTTTGAACGCGCATACAAATCTAACGATCATTACATTGCCTATGACGTCATTATTTCGAGCCATTTAGTATGGGACGTTTTTCAGGGATCCGCGGCAGCACCGCAAATCTGACTCTTTAAATCCCTGTAGCTCCGAAAGTAATGATCGCAGATACCCTGTTCCTTTTACAAAATTGCTTTACTATTAGCATACTCTTAATTTATATACAATTTAAAAAACTGTCATCATCCCTATTAAAATGTGTGAGGTGAGGGGTGCCAGGTAAAAAATTAAAGTCCGGCCGCTCAGAGATTGCGTTTCTGACAGGTCGTAATCGAATGGTACAATTACAATTGCCTCGTTATTGTGTCTCATCGCTACAAAGACAAACAGTTGGCATAACCTTGAAACAGCGCAATTTAACCTTGTACGCCAGTTCGAAGTTACATCGCCCATTCAATCACGACCTGACAAACGCAATCTCTGAGAGGCCGAACTTTAATTATATATCTAAATGACACGTTAAGCGCGATATTCGTTTGTTGTTAATATCGCTTAATCTAACACAGATTTAGTGTTGCTGAAAGCTGTGATTTTATTGAATTGTTATAACATTCGAATCAAAAAGCTATAGTTTCAATACTATAGTCTACAAAACTGCATTTACTCTTGACTGGCAGAACATGACATAGCAAATATTTCAGTCTACTATAGGAATTCTGTAAAGACACACCATACCCACAGATAATGCAATTTGCAACGGAATTTGGCTTTAATGAATCAAAACAAAAGATGCAACTGTTATCAACATTTAAATTTTTCATGGAATGAAATGAAAATTTACTATTAACTATCAAGTAAGTGATTGTTCAAATTTTATCTTAGAAGGGTTCAAGTATTTTAAAACGATTTTTGTCATTAATGCATTATCAATTGGAAATTATTAATGTAGAATGAAAACAATAAGAGTTTGTGTTATTAAAAAAAAAGTTCATAATGAACTTACGCTAAGTAATGCCTGCTTCTATTCAATAACACTGTGTTGTAGTAGTGCAGTATGTATATAAGTGGTCACTGTGCGCTAGCTATTATGGTGCGTCGTAGTAAATGATTGCTTCATCTATACTAATGTTTTAAAGATAAAGCCACGTTATTTGTGAGTATCTAGGCTATATTTTATCCCCATTTTACCACAGGAATGGGAACTACGCGGTTTGACTGCTATTCTATACCAAGATTATAAAGCTGAAATATTTGATTATTTGTTTGCATTGAATAGGCTTTGAAACTATTGAAATGTAAAATTCTTTCACAGTTGGGAAGCTACACTATCCCCGAGTGCTTTAGGCTATATTTTATCCCCGCATTCCTACGGGAATCACTATCTTCAACAAAGGAACTCCACAGTAAATACAGCCTAACATTTTGTTCCTATTGAGAAATGACAAAATTTCGAATGTTATGTATGTTGTTATAGATTTTAAGGTGAGGATTATAATGAAAAAAAATCTAACAAAGACAATCATAAATGGATGATTTAATATTTGGACTCCAATGTCAGAACAGTAGTATTAAAGTCAAAAAATACCTAGTATTGAAAATAGAAAATACCACATAGGTATATATCATATTATGCTCAATGTGTAACTATTTCATTGTTAGAAAAAAATATTTAGTATGAAGCCTGACCAGAAACATAAAAAAAACGCTATGTTGTGATAAAAAGGAACTAATTTCTTTGTAAGCACAGGTGGCTCAAACAGGCTAGTTGACACTTTTTTAATGGTCTTTAATAGTTCATTATCATTACTAGACTGAAATAAAATGTCTTATATATATTTCAACTGTTTCATGACGTCACTATAATAAATAAGTTAACAATTAGTTCGACGTTTATTAGTACATCAAGTGTGTTAGTGACGTCACAAAATGGACGACAGCGTTTTTGACGTTTGGAAAACTTAAAAATATTTAAATTAAGTTTTATAAGAAATCTTTAACTTTTATTAATTGATATCGATATATTCCGACCCATGTACTAAACGAAATTAATATTGTTTATACTAAATTTTATATGTGTCAACTACCTTATTCTTGTGGTTTTTATATTTTTGGTGAGGCTACCTATACATAAAAATTGTTTGGATGAAAGTTAATAATTGATAGCTTTAATGTTAGATATCCTTCGACAAGTTGATCAAGTTACGTGTATACTTCATGTAGTTTAAGCGGAAATGGGATTAAAACCGGCGGTACTGTAGTGGTGTTTTAGTATGACTGAGAAATAACTTTTTTTTTTGTAGATTATAATAAATTAATTAGTTTTAGTGTATCCATGCAAAGAGGTGGGGCAAAGCGCATAGTCTGAGGGGTGTCGCACCTTGACAAAATAGGACGCCCTTTGGACTTCAACAAAGACATTTTCATGAATATGTCAATAACTACATATTTGTTTATTTGCACCAAAAATATTTTTCCTGGCATTATAAAAATATTTTTCAGTTTATTATATTATTCATTTGTTTTAGTTAAAACGAATTATTAATACTAGGTTTTCGAAAGATTTACCTTGCCCAAATTAAATTTCGGTTGCCCCATCACTATGCATACTTTTTAGATAGATATTGATATAATCAAATGTAATTTAATGGAGCCAGAAATGGTTTTTGCCTACAAATGTTTATGTGATATAATATAACAATAATTTGCGCTTATTGGTAGCTTTTGAATTCAATAGAAACAGTACATTTCTTTTAATTAAGGGCTCAAATTGAGATATATATATTTTTTGCATAATAATATTTTTTATTGTTTTTTGTTGAGTGTGCAAAATGTGTAAGGCATATTGTATCAAGTATATGACAAATTTTACACATTATTTTAGTGTTAATCAGTTTTAAAGGGATTCCTTATCCTTAACCCTACACCCTATTTATTTATTCATTTAAAATCTATCGCATTTATACATTTTAAAGGGAGCATTTACTTATATTTATTTATTTTCTGAGTGTGCTAGAGCATTCTAAGTGCTAAAACAACGTCCTAGATTAAAGTTGAATATGTTGGATAATATTATCAAATTTATTAAAATCCTCCTGCCTTGTGCCTTTTACATAATTATTTTGGAAGGTAGAGCCCAAAGCATCTAAGTTGCATATTCAATGTTGCTCTTCAGTTTTATGTAAAATTGCTGTTATATATTTTGCATACTCAACTGCCTACATTTTTCTAATTGCCAGGAAAATGACAAAATATATTTTTTCATTTTTAAAATCTGATGCATTTATTAATTTTATTTTCTTACAAGAGACAGCACATCTGGCTCTATTAATGACTACCTTCTTACTATATTATTTATACAATATAAACTAGAAGAAAAATAGCACCATTGAAACATTCCAGTCATGTGCTGTCCTATAATGTAGGTACTTAATCTATTTAGTTTATGATATCTGTACATTTTGATAATTAAAATGTGTTTATCATAATTAATTTCATTATAAAATAAAAATAACTTTGTTAAATAATACTTTTGTATTTATATACTTTTTAACAATAAATAATTTAAAACTATTGTATAAAACTTTTTTCACTCCCCAATTCATTAAGTAAATTAGACATAGCAAATTATGAAGGCATTTAGATATTTGAAATATTTTTTAAATATTTTAAAGGTTTTCTATTTAATTTATTTTTTAGCCTTATTTTTTATATTTTTCACTTCACACCTATATCTTCGCATTTCATCCATCACTTGTGTCTTCTTTTCTTGTATTTGAGTCTGATAATGCTGTTTACTTTCTTGAAATCTGTCTTGTAAGTTATCTTTCTTTTCTTGCAGCATTTCTTTCTTTTCTTGAAGCATTTCCTTTAATCTTTCCCTTGATGGTACTGGTTTAATCCAGCCAATAGCTGTCAGCTTGTTAATAGCATATGTGGTTCCACCTATAAAAGAAATTAAAATAGCTTTACCAGAGTTTAACTTTTAAGGAATTCTTAGTTTAATGTCATCCATAATATTTTGGGCATGCCTGTTTAATCTCATATCTGAATAAATATTGAGATTTTCTTAAATGGTCTAGGTCTGGCTGGTGGGAGGCTTCGGCCGTGGCTAGTCACCACCCTACCGGCCAAGACATATCGCCAAGCAATTTAACGTTCTGGTACAATGTCGTGTAGAAGCCGAAAGTGGTGTGGTTTTTCATTCTCCTCCTAATAAGTTAGCCCACTTCCATCTTAGATTGCATAGTCACAGGTATCTCTCCACAGCACAAATACAAACTCATTCATTTTCATAATAACTATTAATAATTTGCAAGAAAACTTTGTTTAAGCCAACCTGACCCAGACCCAGATTTCACATTATTTTTAAACAGCTAATCACGAATCCACAAGGTATTTGTTAGTAACCTACAAATAGGAATAATATGGTCTCAGTAAAAAAAGATAAGAAACTCATTTAGTAACAGAAGTATTCCTAGTATGTGACCATCAACATATATCATGAATATTATGAACGACGAAATGTCAACCAATAGCAACGGTCCTAAAATTTACTTTGTATTGGAACATCTAGTCAGTCAGTTCTACAGTACTCAATATGGTTAGTTAGTATGTAATATTATTACCAACAGTTACAGCATATCTCAGAGGTGTGATCAGCTTGTAACAGGCCAGCGCAAGTGCAAAATATCCTGCACCAGTCTCTCTCAGTGGTACTAGCAGCTTGTCACTCACACCCAACGATTCCATTAGGCTTACAACATCTACTCCACTGAAAAAATATATATCATAGATATTTTAACATTTTTTTATGCTTTAAACAATGAAAAGCATGAATTACTATTTAAATTATAAAGTTACTATTGATTGATTTGTTTATAGCATTTTTAATAAGATCAAAATTGTCTGGAACTGGACTATTTTTCAAAGAGGCGAAAAGTAAAGAATATTCAATTTACCCTACAACAGATAGTTATGGGGTAAATATGCAATAGCTTTGTAGCTTAATTTACATTCATAATTTAAATAGAAAATTCATCATTTAAAATATAGCCATTGTTTGTTAATTATCATGTACTAGAGTATAAAGATATATATTACATATTCACATAAAACTGGATTATATTAGATTAATTTGTTATATAAAACAGGTAGATTGCAAACCAGGAAAACTATTACATACAATTTGATGATGCAATAAATCAATATACTAAATATGTTATGATATATTTATTGTGTTAAATTAAAGAAATTTACCTTCTTACACAGTAATAAGCTCCACCAAACCATACAGCTGATGTTGTCATGTGCACAGGTAGAAGGACATACCAGTAATCTTTATACATTTGCTTAAACCTTTGTATCAGTCCTGGCTTCTTTTCTGGTTCACACGGATTCTTTGGATCGCCACTTTGTGTTGTACATTGTCGTAGAGGAGCCCCTAGCAATCGAAATTGTTTCTCCACTAGCAAGTACTTATCTAAAGCAGTATTTTGATATCGTACGCCGTTACAGAAATGTCTTGCAGGACATTGTTTCCTGATACTCCATTTCACCGGTTTGGTTATGTTTCGAAAAAATGAATTATTTATATAAAAAATTCTGAACGGCAGAGCCATTTGTGACTAAATTAAAGTTGTTAATTTATATTAATATCACAACTCTACAAAAACATTTTTCTAATGCGACAGAGCATGGTAGTTTTCAAATAAAATAAAATTAATTTTCATTAATGACATTGACATGACAGACAACGACACTGACAGCCGTTGACATCTCATGTCACAGTCAAACAGATTAAATCTGTCCCATGTATATCTATCGTAACCATAGATTTACGAGTTTTTACAAGTACCTAAATTGTAACCTTAAGCTCCTTTAGATAATGGCCGAGTAAATATGATTAAAACACCAAAACAAATAAGTAGGTATGTAAACAACTTGTACGGATTTCGGGTATACAACTGAAAAGTTGGGGATGCATGCCCCGGACCGGATTCGAACCCACACCTTCCGGAATCGGAGACAGAGGTCATATCCACTGGGCTATTTAAATAATCGCTATTTCGAGATTTAATATTACGACTTCATCGGCTTACCTACTTATACTTACAGCCTTTCATGATAAGTACTGTTTACCAACAAACAAATTAAAAATGAGGGTATAAATCACTATTCACTCATTTCAACTAATAATAGTTTTATGTAGCTTGTTCTTAAATTATGAAAATAAAATTGTTTAATAAGCTTATCAATTAGATATGGTTAATATATTTTAAATAACATTTTATAAACAAACAATACATGATTTAAAATAAATAAGTTATGAAATGATATGTGTTTTCTATCTTAATTTTTAATTTCTTTGTTGGTAAACAGTACCTACTCATCAAGGAAGGCTACAGCCTTCCTTGATGAGTAGGTACTGTTAGGTGTAGCATACTTTAAATTACAGCTTTAGAAGTTTCCTAGTCTCTGAGCTAAACCACGGTCAGGTGAAAGTTGAAACTTCGAATTTAAAAGATACTTTTCTAAGGAATCCTGAATAGGAAAAAGTAGATAGTAATGCAGTATAAGTGTAGTAGTTCCGCTCTCTTATCTTCTACGGCCTTCGTGGCGCTCCAACCACGAAGTGAATTTTCTGCATCCGCCCAAAAACCCTGGTGACGTCGCTGAGGTTTCAGAGAATCAAAATCAGAAAAAAACTTTGCGTAGGCAGGTAATACTTAATAAAATATATTTACAAACAAACATTCGTAGAATTGACTAGAAAACTTAACTCGATTATTGTAAATCTATAACTAAACTACAGTTAGTTTTACACGCTGAGCTTAAAATAAGCTTAATCTCGAAGGTCATTTGTGTTTACATTTAACAGATTTTCTTAAGATAGATATGGACAACATTTGTAGATACTTGTGCTTTGAAGTTTAAATCATTTTATCGTACTCGTACCAAGACTCGTACCATATTGCTTATAGGGTTATAGGCCCTATGCGCGCCACGACATATCTCGTGAGGACAAAATTGTCGACAAAAGCGCCGAACCGGTAATATCGCTCTCTCGTTCGTTGCGATTGGACAAAAGACAGTGAATTTTACCAAGACTATAGGCCTTACCTTAGGCCTAAGTTCACGCGAAAATGTATGGGCTCTGGCTGCACACAATAATAAATCTGAATAGGCAACACGCTTACCCTATCCACTCTCGGCAAGCTCTCATTAACGCGCGTACTGCACTTTCTGACAAATAAAATGCAAGCTACGTATGTTTGATACAGTAGCAGTAAAGTTTAAGTATATAATTGTTAACGCAATGACTCTGAGTGCCGTAAAGGTTAATCCGACTGACAGAGCCGGCTAGTGACCACACGTCGCTGCTATTACGTAGCGTGCCTTCGAACACCCCATAACCGGGCTCAGTCCTCACCACAACCATGTATTCTTTCCATTCGAAATCATGTTCCGGCGAACTAACTTCCATTTCCGTTATTCCTACAGTTTCTACTAGTTTCAAGCGAGCACATTGGCTGTGATCTTGGACAAGAGAGTTCAATTCTTGTACTAAATGTCCAGCGAGCTCCAACGCTATCTCACTCGTAGGAGAAATCTTTTTCCCCTTGTGGCAACTACACCAATGATCGTCAATGTTTGCCACAGCACACGTGCGGTTTGTAGGTACCGGTAAGAACAAACTTATACCATTGTTGGTCCCGTATGATTGATCGCTGCGAAGCTCTATCATTCGGTTTTCTATTTGTTCCAGGTTAATGAGATCAAGTAAAGTAGCGTGTATATCATACGGTGTAGTTAGACGATGACTGTTCATTTTTAAATTTTTGTGCGCTAGTCGGTATTTATTGCGAAATGTGGGCGGTGTTAAAATGTACACAAATGGTAACCTTTCCTCTAACCGTCCTTGGTTGGTTGATCTTATTTTACCCCATCGTATACCGTGATCGCTTACAAGAATTAAAATAGTATCGTCAAGATAACCAGTGGTTTGTAGTCTTTTCAATAAATTTGTGTAATCGTGGTCCATGATCATTGGATAGTTGAGGTAGTCGTGACTCATTGTTACTTCCCAAAAGAATCCAAACAGTTTCTTCGATTTTAAAGTTAGCGTGAGATTTTCTATATAATCCAACAGCACCTTATAGAAATATTTGTCGTTCATACACAAAAGAGAATTGAAATCTTTATTGAGTCCAACATTGCGTTCTGCTTCGTTAATAAATGTATGTAAATAGTAATCAGTAGGAGTTCCAATGAATCCACCTTGTGCATAGTTAAAAGTTCCAAGACTGGAGCTATCTTCACCGAAAGCTGTGTAATATCCCGCCTGCTTGAAATATTCCCAAAGAAATGGACAATTGTCAAAATGCGACCCTTCATGCGGAATGCAAGTAATGTTTAAGGCTTCCACAGGCAATCCCATTAGCATAGGTATTAGATTCGGAAAAGTATTGTCTCCGACTTTATTGTAGCCCAGTAACTCAATAGCTCCGTTTTCTTTTAAAAATGATAATGTGTTCGGCATGGTTCTGTAAAAGTTAAGTCTTGATACAGCATCAATTCCCATTACTATAACATTGTACGCAGTACTGTTGTTTTGGTTGCTATTGGATGAGCTGAGCTTCTTTTTTGGTGTGAACACGAAGTATTGTTCATACAGTTTCACGTTGTCTACATTGCATTCAATTTTAACGAATTCGTCATCCACGTCAATAATATTCGTAAATTTTTTGCACTCACTATATTTAACACGATTGTCGACGTTTGTTGCCGTGATGTCTTGGATGTATACAGGACGGGAGAATGATTTATAGCAGCACTCGAACATTTTGTCGCTGGTGAAATTGTAGTATTCTTTGTTTTCGTTTCTTACCCAGATGTGGGTTTTATTGTTGGCTAATAGCGCAAGACTGGAGTTCGGACAAGGTTTTATATTTTCTGGATATTGGACCAGATTTCTAACTTCTTCCCCCAGATAGTTTAAAGCAGGTATTGTGCACCCTTCAGTTTTTATTGTATAACTTTGATTAAACACACTCGTACGCAATAGATCCGGAAGATAGTCCATAGATGCATCGTTGTTGAGAAAATATCTAGTTTCTGAAATCTTGTTGATGGATATAATGAGAAAGCTCCCTCCGAAAACAGTGGCCAGAAGAAACAAATACTTGAGTCGTAGAGACATAGAGCCTCTCTTGTCCGCGCTTGGGCCAGTGCAACAATCGCGAAACATACTCACGTACTGAAAGAAAAATTACATTTTATTTTAAACGTCCCAATAAACAAAAAGTATATTGATATGCTTTAAAATGGCGTGAATTTGATAATTATCTACGCATGATGGATACTTGTCTTATGGACTGAGAGCCTGAAACAACCAGACTGATTCGTACCTCATTTTATGAACGCTGAAAGTTGTCTGCTTATGCTCTTAGGGTGTGGGGTCAGATATCTTGTATATTTGAGTTCATTATATAATAATAATAAATAAGTTGGCATTCAACAGCCATATGTTTCACTCGTGTACATACAGACTCAGACCAAATATAGAAGGACCTGTATCGCACTCATAGTCACGAACAAAATTGTCTGTCACTTTCTGAGGAAAACGAGCTTAGATTTTGTATATATCTAATACTAAACTAGAAGTTTTTGCCCGTTTTTTACACAATTCAATTACACAAAAAGGTATTTTTACGGAGCTCTTTTCCGAGAACCGACGAACACGATTACAACTAGTTAACATCGATTCTATAGAGACAGTTTTTATAATCGTATTAGATCGTTGATCATACACTTTGACAGAAAAGTAACGTCTAGCGAGGCAAGTCCTATACAATAATTGGTCTGAATGTATCAATACCATACGCGTCACATCACAGGTAAGTACGGTAGCTAATTACGGAGTTTCAAACTGTGGTGGCATTGGATAGTAGATATATAGCAGGTTTCAAGGGTGCTCACCCTTTTTAAAGAGAACTTTAAGGGTCTTTAGCGAAGAGTTGCAACGAAGTGCTGGCATCGATCCCGTAGAAAATATCAAAACATTATGTATTATACTTGGACAATTGAGGATCTGGACCCTTAAAACCTGCTACTTTCCTAACGCACTAATAATCCAAACTGCATAGGTACCTACCAGAGAATTTTCTTGATTCTCTGTGTGTATGAAGTCTGCCAATCCGCATTAGGCTAACGTGGTGGACTATTTAACTAACGCTAACCCCTCTCATTCTGAAGAGACTCGAGCTCAGCAGTGAGTCGAATATAGGTTGATAATGGTGATGATGATGACTAGTCTTTATGTAAGTAGTCTGAGACTAATTAGTCTGAGGTAATAAAATAAGGTAAGTATGTCTGGCTGTCACAGGCTTTAGTTATATTAGTTCCATGGATATTTGTGTATAGAATAAGATTGTTGAGAAGAATAATTTTTTCTTTACTGCAAGAGAGCTAAAAATCTTTTGACCTTCCTATTCATCAGTGTTATTAAAATAAGTAAGTATTTAAAAGTAGGTAAAGGCTACGCTAGTAAGATTAGGTGTGTATGTCTAAAGATGACCAATGTTATAAGTATGACATTCAGTGGCGTGCACAAGGTTCTCGACTAGGGTAGGCACAATACGTACAAATTGTGTTAAATGGAAATTCCTTCGCCAATATGGGTTCGTATGGATATTTTAGGTTAGGCAGTGCATATACAGGATGTTCCGTAATATATGTTAGCCGAAATTTACCGATTTTATTTTACAAAAATCTCTATCCTCAGTGCAGTTTAGTCATACCATGTGTTGAACAATTACTTAAAAGTTGATTATACATGGTAATTATTTTTGAACAGTTGCTTCAAAATCAAAAAATGAAAGTTTAATTTTTTCTACTGCAAAGTAAGCTTTTTCCAAAAAACGGGCCAATATTTTTTTTTGTTCAACGATTTTTTTGTATATACTTTTAACGGTCTAATTGAAAAACATGTTTTAGACAAAGATGTACATCTAGATTAAAAACATCTTCATTTAATAAGGATTCCAAAGATTTAAAACATTAGCACATTATTTTCAACACCTCGTCCGAATTGCTATTTCCGTTCCGAAAGGGGTTGATTATATAAAATTCGTTACTTATTAACATTTGTTCCTGTCACTGTAATAACAAAAGAATTTACATTGAATCATAAGATAAACGGTTAAAATGACAAAAACAACATGGAAATTATTGTAAAAAGACAAATACATTAGAACTCGTTTAATACGATTTCGCAGGGACCCAACTAAAAACGCGTCTTATACGGGACTAGTAGACGCCTCCGCGGATTCACCCGCGTGGTTCTCGTTCCCGTAGGAATACGGGGATAATATATAGCCTATAGCCTTCCTTGATAAATGGGCTACCTAACACCGAAAGAATTTTACAAATCGGACCAGTAGTTCCCGAGATTAGCGCGTTCAACCAAACAGACTTTTCAGCTTTATAATGTTAGTATTGATAATATAAGTATAGATATGGGTGGGGGATGGTGAAAAATATAACGACTAACGTAAACATACATACTTAGTTATAAAAATTTGTGTATTTGGTGTAAAGATTACCTAAATAAGCTAGTTAAAATAATCACTTATTCTGGTATGACAAAAAGATTATTTTTCGTAATGGCATAATGCATCAAGCACTATGCAATTACGAAATTTTCAATTAAATTTTACTTTTGCAGTGCGTCTTCAAGATTTTAAGTTTAAAATCTCATCATGTCAAGGGTCGTTTGCTGTCAGGGTCTTTAAGTTCTCTAAGATATCATGTATTAGTCTTGTCCTGCAACCTTGTTTAAGGACCTTTATGATGTCCTGATATATCTCTTGTAATTTATTTGTCGCATTTGGAATTACACGCGTGTGACATGTAGACGTATTAAATGGGATGATGAATCGTATTAAGCGTTAGGAAATGTATGAAAACATGTCTCAAGTTGTAGGGAATGGCGTAAAATGACGCATTAAGCGAAAAATCGTTTTAAGCGTGATCGTCATTTGCGGGTTCTACTGTACTTATTAAAAAAAATTAGGGTGCCGTAGTCAACTAATACCCTTTTATCTGCCCGTCTGACCGTCTGCGGCTTAGCTAAGAAACTATTAGTACTTACTAGAATTTGAAAAGTACAAGCCCCGGGCCGGATTCGAGCCCACACCCTCCGGTCTAAGCATTGGCGTAACTACGATTATTTCCTAGGGTGGGCCTAGCCCCCAACATCAAGTCTATTATAAGTATCTTAGCAGCGTTCCATATCGGTAACCCAGAATCCTAGGATGGGCACAGGTACATTCTAGGGTGGGCACGGCCCACCCGGCCCACCCGCTATATACGCCTGTGTCTTAAGGCAGAGGTCATATCCGTTGGGCTATCACAGATCGTACTCTATAGTTACTTACTAATATTATAGAGATTAAGAAGAACGATTTCTTTACTTGTTTGCGTTGAATAGTAGTCCAGTCTAATTAATCCTTATAGAAGTAAGGTTACATTATTATTATTATTTTCTTCATACAAAACAGGTGTTATTACTTACTAATAAGGATATCTACATACTTAATAGTATTCATACTTAAACTATAATATAAAATAAATAACATTACTCGTACGTACGATATGTCGTAATGTACATTACCAACCGTAAACCATATGTTACATAAACATACATTTTCACGGATTAAGCCTTAAAAAATCGTCCGGAAATCGGTCAAATCAGTGCAAAGATGTTTACAAAATATTTCTAAACAAACAATCTGAATCTGCTGGTAAATTAATAAATCTGTAAGTAATAAATGTCACTATTCACACTTTGATTGTATCGATTCTGATGACATTTTCATCATTCGTTCTATGATATTCAAAACTTGGATCCGTGCTTGCGTACAACTGCAGCTAAATAGGTATTTTAATTTTTAATATACCTACTTATTATGGACACAATAAAAATTTACGTCTCTACGTAAACTTATAAATATTATAAATGACATGTCGCCGTTACGACATCGGCTGCCGCCGAGACCTCGGTAGTAGTTGCTGCTCGTGTAAATGAACCCACGTCTTAAAATAAATAGGGTCTAGATCACATTGTATAACATTATTATTATACTAGCGGACGCCCGCGACTTCGTCCGCGTGAAAGTCGATCTAAACTTTCAACTACCTCTACCCTGCCCTACCCCTACCCTACCCTATCCCTACCCTATCCCTACCCTATTCCTACCCTACACCTACCCTTCTTACCCTATCCCTACCTAACTTTTAATTGAATAAGTAATAATGTTAACTTTTTTTATAAGAGTGTTATAAACGTAAGAGTAGACAAATATAATCAGAAAGCTCCGAACTGCTAAGCTATCGGGAGTTACACGTGTTATTGTGAGTCAACCATACAAGATAGACATATATATGTCATTGTGTTTTTTTATATAATTTTAAGGAGAACATTTCCGTCATACATGATTTCTTTGTAGCTTTTACCATTAAGGCTGCACACGCGACGGAAGCTTAAAAAATGGAATAACTTTCCCAACTCCATTTTCCCAACATTTCCCTTCACTACTCTGCTCCCATTGATCGTAGCGTGATGAAAAGTATACTATAACCTGCCCAAGAGTATGTAGAATAATTGTACCAAGTTTCATTAAAATCCGTCGAGTAGTTTTTGTTTCTATAACAAACATACAGACAGACAGACAGACAAAAATTTTACTGATTGCATTATTGGCATCAGTATCGATCACTAATCACCCCCTGATAGTTATTTTGGAAATATATTTCATGTACAGAATTTACCTCAATATTGACCAGGACCACAATATTGAGAACCACAAAACTTTCAACTGCGCCAAATTAGTACATCCCAAGCCCGTCTTAATAAAATAGAATAAGTAACTTACACCATCATCAACATCATTAACAACCCATATACGGCTCACTGTTGAGCACAAGTCTCCTCTGAGTATGAGAGCGGTTAGGCCTTTACGTCCACCACACTGGCCCAATGCGGATTGGCAGACTTAGATTAGAGAATTAAGAAAATTCTCAAGTATGCAGGTTTCTTCAGGATGTTTTCCCTTTACCGTTTGAGACACGTGATATCTAACTTACATACAGATACCTAATTAGTTAAACCTTCAATTTAAATACATATATCTAATTACATTATTACTGAACTTAATAATTAGTACCTTTGTCTTCCAACTTTAACATAAATGTACACTACAAAAATATCTTATTCCTATTGTTAATATATTCTTATTTATGGAAGCTGAGTGTAGTACCTTAACATATAATATGACTGGGAAAGACTAGTTGCCTACATACTACTAAACTACTTAATAAATATTTTGTGTGACTACCTACATATATTTAACAACCGTGGTTAATTTTTAACCGACTTCCAAAAAGGAGCAGGAGGTATGATTAGTTTGTTACGTTACTAATGACACAAATAATAATTATTATATCTACCTAGGTATTTGTATAATTTTATGTAAAGTTAGACAGATGGAGATACTCTAATTTTATATGTACTTACCTATTGCAAGTTACAATTCAATGTTAACTATCAGCTTATATCATTTAACAAATTAATAATAATTATGTAGTGAAATAGTCGCCAGTATTGTTGTTGAAGTCAGTTAAAATAAGCCTATGTTACCCGGCCCTATAGACATAATAACAGCTTATTCATCAAAATTAAACAATACAGAGGAACTTACATAAACACAAACATACACAGCTAAAATCACAACATCTTGGCTTCACCGTAGTTGAGTAAAAATAGGCATTCAATATGTCTATCCTTTTATCACAGATATTTGATATTTTATGCGACTGCATTCATTCGTTCTGACAATAACAGTACAATTTGAGCTGGTAGTGATGAATACAATGACCCTGATTGCCGTACATGTTTAATCGGCTGATCGAACCGGCGAGCGACCAGTCCCGCGCGTCGTGCCGAAGAGTCGCCTCAAACACTCCGTTACCAGGAGCAGTCCGAACTACCACCAAGAATTCCCTCCAACCTATCTCACTCTCATACGGCGTCCCCGCTAACATTTCCGTCACTTCGATTAACTCTAAAAGTGTGAGTCGAGAACACTGTGGGTGACCGTGTATCAACGTGTTCAAATTCTCCATCAAACTAGCCGCAGCCTCGTAAGCCTCTGCGCTATCTATTGCTATTTTCTGTCCTTTGTGACACGTGCACCAGTGATCATCGATATCCGCCGTTTTACATGTGCGATTGCTTGGAATTGGTAGAAACAAACTGATGCTCCTGTCAAAAGCGTAACTGCTCGCCGATCTTGCTTTGATGTTTTCATTTTTAATTTTTTCTACATTTATTAGATCTACCAGAGTTGCGTACACGTCGAACGGCGTTGTGAGTCGATGGCTGTTCAGTTTCATATTTTCGTAGGCAAACGAAAAGTCCTTGCGAAATGAATCTGGCAATAGTATATGCATTAGCGGCAGACGCTCTTCCAGTCTACCCTGTTTGGTAAATCGGATTTCACCCCACCGTATGCCGTGATCGCTCAAAATTATTAAAATCGTATCCTCCAAGTATCGCGTGTAATCGAGTTTTCTTAAAAGCAATTCGTAATTATTGTCCATAGCCATCGGATAATTCAAATAATCATGACTCATTGTCACTTCCCAAAAGAATCCAAATAACTTGGAGGTCTTGAGACTCATCGCTAAATTTCCAATATAGTCTAATAAAACTTTGTAGAAATATTTGTTTCCCATGCATATGTATGAGTTGAAATCTCTGTTGTTGCCGGTGTAGCGCTCGGCTTCGTGCATGAATGTGTGCAAGTAGTAATCCGTTGGAGTGCGGCTGAAGCCAAATTTCTCAAAATTGAACGTGCCCAAAGTGGCCGTGTCTTCACCGAGTGCTGTGTAATAACCGACGTCTTTGAACGAATCCCAGATAAAAGGGCAATTGTCGAATGTCGCCCTCATATTCGGCCAGCATGTTTTCTTCAAATCCGTGTCCTTCATGCCAAGGAGAATAGGAGTCAGATTGGGAAAGGTATTGTCTCCAACTTTGTTGTAGCCATAAAATTCAATAGCACCCTTCTTCTTTAGATAAGACAACGTTTTGGGCATCGTCCTATAAAAGTTCAATCTCGAGATAGCGTCGATGCCCACTATTATGACATTATATCCTGTTTGATTTTGGGGGATCTCCAAGAAGTCTTCCTTGAATGACAGAAATGGTTTTTTGGGCGTAAAGAGAAAAAACTGTTCATAAAGTATTTCTTCCTTGTAGATGCAAGATACTTTCACGAATTCGTTCATCACTTCTATGGAGTTTGAAAATTCAATGCAGGCTTCATATTTGACTCTATCGTCTACGTCCATAGAGGAAATATCTGCGATAGCCAACGGTCGATAGAACGATTGATAACAGCATGAAATATTTGAATTATGAGGCACATAGTAATGTTGTAAATTTTCTTTAATAATCCATATGTGTGTTTCGTTATTGTCGAGTAAAGATATGTTTGATTGGTGGCACGGTTTGATATTTTTGGGGCGGTCAATGAACTTTTTGATGTCGTCACTGAAAGGGTTCAAGCCTGGGATAGTGCAACCTGTGGTTTTTATCGTGAAAGTATCGTCAGGACTCACTACTTCGTACCGATGTGTTTTCCATACTGAGTTGATATCGTTGTTCAAAAACAAAATATCAATTCCATTGTTGATAAATATAAACAGAAAACTGCCGCCAAATACTATAGCAACCAAGAAAACATAACGCAATCGTATTTGCGCCGTATTGCCTCTTCCCACAAATGTTCTGATCGGTTGGCCCATTCTGAAAAACAAAATAGGGTTTTATTATTATCAAATGATTGATAGAAGTATAGGTACTAAAGTTATCTTTAATTTTAAGAAAATTGTACAGTCCACTTTTATGAGTGATCTAAAAAGTTTATGATTCTAATTGCATGCTACATTAATTAAATATTATAACTCAAACAATTGAATTCGTTTACAGTGACGGTTTTAGTAACCGCTTTTGAGAGAAATATTTTAAGTCTTATGTTTATTCGAATTCTTAGTAAACTTTATTTATTAAATTTCAATTCAATTTTAATAAAACGACTACTATTTTCATAGTCAACATAATATGTTATTAAATACAGTATTGCAAAAACTTACCTTATTAATAAAAATACATTTCACTATCAAAACAGGGAATTTATGTAACACGGCAGTGAAAATTGAGCGGCTAATTTATTTACATAGAACTTCATTGTCCCACGTATTTGATATATTATTATTTAGTTTATTCTAGATGAGAATTCATGGGTGTTTGTCAACATTTCCCGTGAAAACATAATGAGAATAACACGCACCATTATTTCATGGTTCGTTTGCAACGGAGCGCTCTTTAGCGGGCAACTGAGGGAGCTCCGGAGGGTTCCCTCGGAGGCTGTGTGGAGCATGCGCGATTTTCATTTAGGCCAAGTGCAGACTCGAGCAAAAATCTCTCCCATTCTGTGCAATGAAATACGATTTTCGTATTTATATTAGGGGAACATGTCTGTGATGGCATACATTTTGAAATCATAGCGTATCAAAGTACACAAATTGAAATTGAAATAAAAAGGCTGTCTATATTAAAAAACTCATCTATTTTTAGCTAATAAATCAGTCCCAAAGTTGAACACAAATTATTATTCTTATAGAAATATCAGTAATAAAAAATAATCAAAATTCCATCTCATGTATCACTTTGTACAGTTTCAGCGCGCTGAAAACGAACAGAGGGCCTAGTGGCAGTTTGATACTGTTACTGTCACGTAACGTAAACGCGAATTTCTAAGGAATTGGACCAGCGCCATCTAGTGGCACTACACAATTGTTTCAATTCCATATAAATTTGCGTAAACGTCAACGTGATAGTAAAAGTATGAAAATATTGAAAACTCCCACTAGGCACACAGTTCGCTGCATGGGGGAATCTTGATTGAGTGTGTTGATGTCAATCGTTAGCGAATCACAGAGAAATAGCGACTATGCCATTTCAAACACTATGCAGTCTCAGACCGTGTTCCCCTACTTGTTTTTATATGAATGAATATTTTTTTTTATTCTTTACAAGTTAGCCCTTGACTACAATCTCACCTGATGGTAAGTGATTATGCAGTCTAAGATGGAACCGGGCTAACTTGTTAGGAGGAGGATGAAAATCCACACTCCTTTCGGTTTCTACACGACACCGTACCGGAACGCTAAATCGCTTGGCGGTACGTCTTTGCCGGTAGGGTGGTAACTAGCCATACATTTAATGAAGATCATTTGAAGTCTTTCTATTCATTGACTTACATCACATTTTAGCATATCTATTATTATTTTTGTGGTTAAATTATTCTATTATTAACACGACGTCCACTGCTGGACACAGGCCTCTCGTAAGGACTTCCAAACACCATGGGTTTCAGCAGCTAACATCGAGCAGGTTCTCCTAGCAACCCACTTGATGTCGTCATTTCACCAACTGGGGGCTGGACTAACACTGCGATTTTCAGTGCGGGGTTGTCCTTAGCGTCCAACTATATATGCCGCCCATTGCCTCTTCAATTTCGCGACTCGCATCGCAGAGTGCATGGTTCTTTTGCGTATAAAACAGTAGATAGTAACATCCAATTTGAAAACTGTTTTAATATATACTTATACTACAACCAATATTTCCTAGTGCTAATGCTGTCGTTTTTATCGGCTGTTGTTTATTCTGGTAGCACTAATTGGTTAGGTACCTACTACGTATTGGAACAATTCGTTGGTCCAATTGTTACTCACAACACAGGCAATGTGTATCGTAATCGATCATGTTATGGTTACAACGAAATATTTAGACGGCCTTTCCAACCCAGCACACAAGTTTGCACAAAAAGCAGTCACTGAACCAAAAAATATCTATCTAGGATTATTTCCTGAGGAGGCCTGGGCCTAGCCCCCGACAAGTCTAGATTTCTCTAACGGTAGCAAAGAATCCGGAACCCCCCCTATATATACGCCTATGCCAGAGTAAAGAGTGCCTATGCTGTCGAAAACCGATTGCTGGAAAAGTAGGTAGGTATATTGATAAGATAATATCGATCGATAAAAGTCCTAAAACACTCTTCTACGAGTAGGTATAATTTACCAACTTACCATTGCATTTCTTAAGCCTTAACCTATTATAACACTTTTTACAATACAATTGATGAGTTCCATAATTTTAAAGGTTCTTGGAGGAGGTTATAGAATGAGCTTCGTCCTTCACACAATACTTCAAATGTAGGTATATCTATATTATTAATAGTGGACGCCCGCGACTTCGTCCGCGTGAATGTCGATGTAAACTTTCAACTAGGGGTACTTGAAAGTTTACCCTACCCCCCCTTACCCCTACTCTACACCTACCCTACCCATTAATACTGCAACGCGACGGAAGCTTAAAAAATGGAGTAACTTCTCCCGTTTTTCCAACATTTCCCTTCACTGCTCTACTCCTATTGATCGTAGCGTGATGACAAGTATACTATAACCTGCCCAGAAGTATAAAGAACAATTGTACCAAGTTTCGTTAAAATCCGTGGAGTAGTTTTTGTTTCTATAACGAACAAACAGACAGACAAAAAATTTACTGATTGCATTTTTGGCATCAGTATCACTGATCAGTTATTTTGGAAATATATTTCATTTACAGAATTGACCTCTCTACAGATGTATTAGACAAGTCAGTATAGATTTCACCGCGGCTAGTTACCTCGACTGGTGATGGAAGGCTGATTTTGGGCGGGAGATGACTCCCGCCCAAAATCAGCCTGACCTTCCAGCTCCACTATTTGACGTGGTCATGATTTATATAGTTATTAGGGTAACTTATCTTAGGTTTCCTATTGTAGATTTTCTTTCGCAATAAAAATAAACAACGTTATCAATTTTTATTAATCATATAAAAATCTTTTCCGCCCTTCTCAGGAGATTCTGGTTTCTGAGCCGGTGGTACAGTAACGCATAAACAGACAAACCTAATGCTAGCCACTGACCATCCGATAAGCCCACATGCCTGCTGCGCTAACGGCTTGACGGCCGATAAAACTGATCGTGTGTTGGTCCCGATCGGCATGATTTCATGAACATCGCAACCAACACACGATCAGGTATATCGGATGTCAAGCCGTTAGCGCTGCAGGCATGATGTCATGCACATCACGACCAACACACGATCACTTTTATCTGACGTCAAGCCGTTAGCACTGCAGGCATGTAGGCTTATCGGACCCTGGGTGGCTAGCATAACATTACGAAAGTGTTCGTTATCTAAAAATTTTGATTCACCTTTATTGCTACAGTTGGCGCAGTAGCGCTGGTACGAAGTGCGGGTTCAATGAAAACCATAAATATGCAACACCAAAGTCAAATGGCGTAAATAATACGACTTGAAACAAAAGCATACAAAAGTCACGAACGCTTCATATTAAACACGTCGCTATAGTACAAGAGACAGTTTTAGATGAAGAGTTTATCCTTATTTTAAAATGTCGACGGTGTCTTCCTTCTACCTACTTCCATCTACCTTTGCACAAAATGTAATACGAGTATTATAAATAAAAAAAACATTTACGTTTGTAGGTAAATAATGATATGCTACGTAGGTATAAAAAGAGCATCTTTTGAGTTTCTAGCCGGTTTCTTCTCAGCAGAACCTGCCTCCCGAACCGGTGGTAGAATCTTTACAAATAGTCAACTGACGTATCAAAAGTGCTTCTAAAGTGAGCCATTACGTGAAATAAATGATGGAATTAAGACAAAATTGTGCATGTTGCATGTTTGCGCTTAGTGTTATAGCCTAATATTCAGATATAAAAGGTATAAAATTATCACTTGTCTATTTGTTGTTTACGTGAAAACTCTCACGTTAAATTAATGAAAAAAAATAGTTAAATTCACTTTTTTTTTATTAATTTAACGCATCTCAAAATTATGAGTTCTCGTAGATGTCTTTTCTGTATTTTGAGACTATATCTTCAATATGTAATGGGATCAAATCACCTTATTTGTACAGGGAGTAACTTCAAGGTTTCGATGAGTCCACTTATAAAAGCCGAACTGCATAAGTAATATTTTTTTAATTAATAAACTATTTATGTTTTCATACAAAGTAATTGAAATAATTCCGACTATCAATGAAACACACGCCTTTATTTATCCTTGCATTTCAAAATACGTAAAAATTGGCTACGTCATAATTATAAGGATTTGTATAAGGTACACATTTTAAGATCTATTTACAAAAGAAATATTATTTACCCCGAAAATAATAATTTTAGAACAAATGTTCCATGAAAATTTTTAATTTTTGACGGCCTCCGTGGCGCAGTCGTATGCGCAGTGGATTTACAAGACGGAGGTCCTGGGTTTGATCCCCGGCTGGGCCGATTGAGGTTTTCTTAATTGGTCCAGATCTGGCTGGTGGAAGGCTTCGACCGTGGATAGTTACCACCCTACCAACAAAGACGTACCGCCAAGCGATTTGGCGTTCCTGTACGATGTCGTGTAGAAACCGAAAGGAGTGTGGATTTCATCCTACTCCTAACAAATTAGCCCGCTTCCATCTAAGATTGCATCATCACTTACCATCAGGTGAGAATGTAGTCAAGGGCTAACTTGTAGAGAATAAAAAAAAATTATAATCATTTTCGGTAAGAATAGGTATACCTAACCCTGAATTTATAGGAAATATTCCCGAGTCCCGGACACCCTGTATTTGCAATCTGATCTAATATTTTCGTTATAGGAAAGTTAGTGACAAACGTTTAAACGTTCTGCTTTAACTGCCATGAATATTTCCCACTAGCTCTTTAGTTTACATTAGAAAAATTCTGTTAATCTTACAAACCGTGACATTGTCTTGACTCTCGCGTGTTCTAACCGATAAGAAAACTTTTTATTTTAAATACTTTTATTTTTAAGTCATTATACCTTACAGTTTTGTTATATGGTGATAATAATTTTATTAAGTTTTTTTATCTTTTACTGCAGTGCGCTATTAGCTTGTTCGATTAGGTACTAGATACGAACTTGCTTGTAAAATGACGTTGATGCTAGAAACTCTTCTATGTAGTCATCTTTCAAATCGAAAAAAGGTACATACCAATAACCATATATATACTCAGAGGCACAATTGTCCGCCCACCATGGGCGTAGCTACCGCCGTAGCAGCTGCATCAATGATACGGGGCCCCCGGAGTACAGGGGCCCCTTACATGTGAAAGTCACAAACTCACTTAATCTATTGCTTCTCGAAAAAAAAAATAAAAAATAAAAACCTGCCTTTAGAGTTTTCACTTTAGAAATGACATTTTGTGAAGAAATCTTTTACCCTTTGTTTGGGCTCCTCCAAGGCTCGCTACGCCACTGCCGTACACCTACAAGCGAGTATACTTAAGTGGGCGGATATTTTTTGCCTCTGAGTATATGTATTTAGTACCTATACCTTATCAGGACCAATAACAAATAAAAATGTTCCTACCTAATTATACAGTGAAAGTTTTTGAAGTTTGATTTCAAAAACTTTCACTGTTTTTGGAAAATTTTATTTTTAATGAATATTTTTTTACTAACTTACCATCAGGTGTAGTCAAGAGCTTCGACTACAATCGCACCTGATGGTAAGTGATGATGAAAACTAAGAAGCAGGCTAACTTGTTAGGAGGAGGATGAAATCCAAACTTCTTTAAGTTTCTACACGACATTGTACCGAAACGCTAAATCGCTTGGCGGTACGTCTTTGCCGGTAGGTAACTAGCCACGGCCGAAGCCACCAGCCAAAAATAATAAAAAATAATAATTTGCATAAAACAGGATTGCAGATTTACACGACTGGTACAGGTACACTATGTCTATTTCAGAATTTTATTCCGTTGTTCTTTTTTACAATTCTACACGATTCTTTTCAGGGTACTCTTCCCGGGTTATATTGAGGGTAATAGGTAAGTTGAAAGTTAGGTACTTTTCTAAATGATAGTTGTCCGTGAGGTTAATTATAGGCTGCAATTCCATACCTATCAATATTATAATTTTTTAAAGAAATTTTGATTATCAAATCATCAAATCGTCATCTTCGACAGCCCGCTTAGAAGCAGCGGTTGTCAAAAGCTCCTAATCCCCCGGCTATTACAAATACACTGATACTGATAATGCTCCTGATGATGACGTTGATAGTGATGATGATGATAATATATATCGAAGGTACTAACCTGCTTTAGTATACAATCCACATAAAATATATCCAATGTCGATAGGTGCGTAATAAAGCAAAGTCGGCGAATTCTACACACCTTCGTTTGACCATTTGTTATTAAACACCAATTGTTACGGCCAGCTAATTGCCTTTTATGTGTTAATGTGTTTGCTATAAACCAAACTGTATACACATGTACTTGCTAACAATAGTGAACGTTACACTGACTCTGATAAAATAGGAAAAGCATGTATCAGGAATAATGAAAAGGGGCGTTACAGTTTATCAACGGATTGATAATTTTCAGATACTTTTTTTTGGATATGTTTAATGGCAATGTTCATCAGTTATATTTGTCATTCACCAGTTAGATAGCCAACTATTGGCTCGTTGAAAACCTTGAAAACAGAATTCTTCGCACAGTTATGCTAGGAACAGGCTTCTAAAAGTGCTGATCTATAATCCGGATGCTTTTTTATCTTAAACAATTGTGCCTGTTTTTACACTGAAAACCCTACCTCCAAATTGAAACACAGCAATGTAGCTGGGTGGCAGAAATAAATAAAAACTTAGACAAATTGAGACCGATCTTCGACATTAATAAGTATTGTACCTACCTGGTTACCTCATCAGCAGCGCAGTCAATGGACGTCGACGAGAGATCATCCGAGCAGACCCATGGCGTTCATTCAGGTGTGTCATATCCGGTGTACTCCACCGCGCTGCGATCGAGCCCGCGAGAGTCGCCGGCGATCTGCGAAGCTGCGGTGGTGAGGTCGTTTCCGTGTGGAAATGGACGTCGATTGCCGAACATAGGCTTTTGCTAACATTATAGGGGCTTTCAAACTCTAAGGTCCTAAGCCACCGACACTTAGGTTATATGGTGGTTTGTAATAGGTTCTGGGGGACACTTAAATCCCCTTGGCTGTACCACTGTAAAATTTTCATACAAGTCTCAGTCCTTGACGATATGTATTTATTTGCAAGATATCTTGGTATCGACTACCAACATTAATAATGATTGGATTTTGGCCTCGCTTCGCGTGTAAACCATCGATAGCGATTCCCGACCCTATCCAGTAAACGGATAGGTCGCCAAAGTAATTGGCCATAATTTGTCCCATCGATCAGTGTGGCATTCTTTACCTACCGACAAATTACTTTAACCATTACAAGGATTTAAAAAAAATAATAGATTCGTACCTACGTTACGGAAACTACTGAAATACTTAGCTAAGACTATCTCTCTAGTGCAATTGTGCATGCGTGGCTTTATTGGGACAGGGAGATTCTCGGTTTAATAGGGATGATGACAGTTTTTTAAATTGTATATAAATTGAGAGTACACTAATAGTAAAACAATTTTCTAAAAGTAACAGGATATCTGCGATCATCACTTTCGGAGCTACAGGGATTTAAAGAGTCAGATTTGCGGCGCTGCCGCGGATCCCTGAAAAACGCTCCATACAAAATGGCACGATTTAGTGACGTCGTTGGCTTGCTGATCGTTAGATTTGTGTGGGCGTTCAAACAAAATCACTAATATCTTTGTTATTTGTGCGTTTATGTTTATAGTTCATTTATTAAAAAATGTCACATTTAATGTAAGGAAGCTAAAACTGTATGAATTTTCATCTAATTACGATAAAAAAAATAACAGATTTTGAAATCTATAATCTTATTTATTTTGCAAATATCCAGAGAATCTTTGCTTTTTTTGTATAAATTAGTTAACATTGACCTTATTTACCCGAATGTATCATAAAAATCAATATATTCAAACCTAGTCATCATCCCCATTTCTAGTTCGGATTAATTTAGGATTTGCAAAACCTAAATTGACTTAAGTCTGATCTGGCCTGGATGTAACAACTTAACTATAATTAGTTTGTGGTCAGTTTTTCCATAGGTACCACGAGTGGTTGTGTGACTATCTCTCTAGTGCAATTGTGCATGCGTGGCTTTATTGGGACAGGGAGATCCTCGGTTCGATTACTAGTTCGGATTAATTTAGGATTTGCAAAACATTAATTGACTTAAGTCTGATCTGGCCTGGATGTAACAACTTCACTAAAATTAGATTGTGGTCAGTTACGCTATACCACGAGTGGTTGTGTATACTAAATTATCTGCTGGTCACTACGGAACCGATTCTTCGTGTTGACTTTCTCTTTCTCTGTTCTTTTTTTCTCTCCTAATTATAATATTTAAACAGAAATCAGGATTTATAAAATAGGTATCATCGCCAAACATTAAAGTAAGTATACGATACGGTGGCAAATACATGTTGTAGATTATAGATAAGAATTTTCTTTCATATCAGCCCGAAAATATCATTTTATTACTAGCAAGTCTTAAAGGCTTAACGATTTAATATCTTTTATATAATAACAGTTAACGGAAACCACCTGAAATATCTATCATAGTACGTCGCCGCAAAATGACATCATAATATTAAAAAAAAATTTGCATTTGTGTTAGGCACAATTTTTGGGGAAAGTTTAGTGAGCCGTATACCTCAGCTACTGCGATCTTGATATCGTAACCGCCCTTCCCTGCAGGACATAATATAATTTAAATTTATTAACGTGCGATATACACTAGGCTAGGGGAAACAAAAAGTCCGACCACGCATGCGTCAGTGCGTACCCTCTGACAGAACCTGAAGTTAACCTTCCGTAAACTTACACTGGATTTTGGCTATGTTTGCAAGAGATAATTAAACAAGTTTGAAGAAGTTTTATTGATAAGAGAACCATTAAAAGATATGAATGAAGACCACGTCGATCACACTCGAGGTAAGTCACTCGTATTCTCCTCAACCAGCTGTCTCTATGGCAAAAATCGATAGTTTAATATTATAAGCTTAACCTTTGAGAGTGTCTTGCTCGTGCTATTGAATATGGATTGACAGACAGCTTCTGAAGAAATGTTAGTGGTGTGTGAGTAGACTTAAGTGAATATTTTCAATCTATAAGAAATTAATATTTAAAAAGCCATTTAAAAGCACATAGGACAGGTCATCGCTGATCAAGAAGCAATTTGTATATAATTTCCTGTCCCAAAAATATATTGAAGATAAAACGATATACCGATAAAGTTTTATTGCAGAGATAATTGGATTTGCTAAATTGTGTTTATTTAAATATTATAAACGCGAAAGTATGGATGTTTGTTACTCTTTAACGCCGCAACTTCTGAACTGATTTGGTTAAAATTTAAAATGAAGTTAGATAATACCCTGGTTTAACAGATAAGCTACTTTTTATCCCGAAAAAATCCATGGTTTTTGCAAGATTATCGAAAAACCTAATTCCACGCGGGTGTCCGCTAGTATAATTACAATTACATTAGTATAATTGCAATTACATTTTTAGGTTTTGGTCCTACTGTTCCTCACATTGATCCCGTGGCCAGGACCATCGGTTTTCAAGATCACCTGTTCTCGTGACAATTCCAAAATCGTGAGAAAAGTCATACAAAACAAGTGGTTACCGGTACTAGAGAGATTTCAGGTAGGTATCTAGACTTCACAAACGTTATGACGATGTTTCAATACAAATGAAGCGTAAAGATTTCTCACAAAAGAAACAAAATAATGCTCGTATAAAATAAATATATGACAGTGTAATTTCTCATTGTGTCTTTTGTAATTTTCTTCTGAAGTTAAACTCTGTAGGCAGTTTATTGCTTTTTCCGGAAAGCAGATTAAGTGAGATTATACTTAAAGCCCCGTATAATTGATACGGCAGATATGGCGGTACTACGCCCCTGATGTGCCGCCACGAAGAATTTTAAAAGTGTAGATTTCATTTAAGTGCAACACGACGTGTCGCATGTTCAGAGCAGACTAAAATTTTGGCACGTATTATAATCAACTACTTTTGTGTAAAATGCGCAGGTAAAATTGCCCTTGGAATGTCCATTCCACCCAGCGCGCGACATATTCGCGCCTCAGCACGCGGCCAAGCTGCAGCATCGCTCTTCACAATGGACTTGTGCCTTCTGCGGGAAGTCCTTCTACGAGGAGCGACATCTAGACACGCACTTCGACCAGCGACACAAGAACCAGATTAACAAGGCAGGTTATAGACTATAGTACCTATATAATATTTAATGGATCAAGCCGATGGTAAGGGGAAATAATCTCCTGTTATAAGGAGCAAGCATCATTTCGCAGGGCATACAAGTGTTTCGTCTTACAAACTGCTACTGCGACCCAGTGCCGTCAACTTGAGTCTTGAGGCGTAGGTTCATGTTAATTGTTAAGTCTCATGTTTCTGTAATTCAAGCACTAGACTTCCGAGTTCTTATTAAACACGAGCCATATTACTGCGCAGTAGGTAGGTATATACCTAGGTATGTTACTACATATTACCAATTATTATTTATAGCGGACGCCCGCGACTTCGTCCGCGTAAATTTCGATGTCAACTTTACTACTACCCCTACCCTACCACTACCCCAACCCTACCCTACCCGACCCCTACATCTACCCTACCCCTACCCCCACCCTACCCCTACCCTACCCCTACCTTACCTACACCCTACCCCCATCCTACCCCTACCCTTCCCGTACCCTATTCCTTTCCTACCCTTATCCCACCCGTACCCCTATCTCACGCCTATCCTACCCCTACCCTACCACTTCCCTATCCTACCCGTACCTCTACCCTACCACTACCCTACCTCTACCCCTACCCTACCACTACCCTAAACCCGGCCCTAAACCTACCCTACCCCTACACTACCCCTACGCTTCCCTACCCGTACCCTACCCTACCCTGTAACTTCTCTATCTTACTCCTACCCTTAGCAAAATCGGTCCAGTCCTTCGAGAGTGGTGGTATGACCAAGAGAAATAGAGACTTCTATACTAATAATATAAAGAGGTAAAGTTCGTGTGGTTGTAGGAAGTAATCTCTGGATCTACTGGACCGATTTGGAAAATTGTTTTACCAATAGAAAGCTACGTTATTTGCGAGTGTCATAAGCTATGTTTGATCCCCATATTCACACTGGAACGGGAACTACGTAATTGAAAGCGCGGGGCGTCATGTAGCGGAATTTCTGCGTCTTTTAGAAATTTTGTATTATCTCCGAAACTATTTAACTAATTAACATACTATAAAGGACAAATCTTATCTCCATAATATCCTTGTGATTATTTTATTATTTATTTTAATAAGGATTAAAGTTTAGTTGCATAAATAATGACGTAAACCTAAGTATATAAAATTAATAATTTTTAAAACACAAAAGGTACTATATCTGCTAATATATAGAAGATAGATATATAGTGTCGCGGACTTTTTTGTAGAACTTTTAAAGATACATAAAGTCTCCATACATTAATTTCAATTTTACACAATAATTAAGGCAGCGCATGCGAATAAGTCTATTTAAGAGGATTTTCAGTCCGACCTGTATGACAAAAACTGTGATAACTCGGCTAATATATATGATACCAATATAAAATATAGCCTATAGCACTCCCCGATAATGTACCATTCTACTGGTGAAAGAATTTTTAAAATCAGACCAGTAGTTCCGAAGATTACCCCATTTAAAAAATGTGACAAACTTACAAACTTACAAACTTTACCTCTTTATAATATTAGTATAGAAGTATAGACTAGTATAGATTACCTATATAATATCTGATGCCACAGGCGTAGTAGCTTGACTTGGAGGATTCCTGTATTAAAATTAGTTGGCCCAAAAGATGAGCGGCAAATCCCGAAAATCTCTTTAGCAGTTTTTTTATATTTTTTTAAAGAGAAGCTCCAGATTAAGAGGGATTATGGATTAAATTTTACCAATTTTTGCTTTAACATTTAAGGGATTCCTTTAGTCCGGGGGGCCACCGACTCCCGTCTATTGCGCAATTCAGCGCGTTCCAATTTCAGAGCGGACTAGAAGTTTCGAGCATATTATAATCTCAATACTTACATCACTTCATTCATTGGTTCATTGGGTCATTTTAGGCCCTTGTGCATAACAATCTACTATATTATTCTACTATATTAATTTAACGACCGTCCGTTTTCCACAACTGGAAAATATTTGTGTGTATGGATGTTTTCCAATGTCTGGCTGTGTTGATACATTCTCATTCATCATCATTATCAACGCATATTCGTGAGCTCGAGTCTCCTCTCAAAATGAGAGGGGTTAGGCCAATAGTCCACCAATGCGGATTGGCAGACTTCACACACGCAGAGTTTCCTCCACCGTTTGAGACACGTGATATTTTATTTCTTAAAATGCATACAACTGGAAAGTTGCCTCCTCTGCCTCCGGAATCGGACTATCACGGTTGATTCATTATACATATAAGTATTTATTATGTGAGGCATGGATAATTATATAAAACGTATATGATGATTACCCATAACGTTACGATTAGTCGTACATTGGGGGTAGATAGTGTGTATTGTCCGTTTAAACTTATTAATTTTGATTTAATACCACACTAGCGGACGCCCGCGACTTCGTCCGCGTAAATTTCGATGTCAACTTTACTACTACCCCTACCCTACCCTACCCTACCCCAACCCCTACATCTACCCTACCCCTACCTTACCCTACCTTACCCCTACCCCCACCCTACCATGCCCCAAACCTACTCCTACCCTACCCCTACCATACCTACACCCTACCCCCATCCTACACCTACCCTCCCCGTACCCTATCCCTTTCCTACCCCTATCCCACCCATACCCCTATCTCACGCCTATCCTACCCCTACCCTACCACTTCCCTATTCTACCCGTACCTCTACCCTACCACTACCCTACCTCTACCCCCACCCTACCACTACCCTAAACCCGGCCCTAAACCTACCCTACCCTAGCCTGTAACTACCCCTACGCTTCCCTACCCGTACCCTACCCTGTAACTTCTCTATCTTACTCCTACCCTTAGCAAAATCGGTCCAGTCCTTCGAGAGTGGTGGTATGACCAAGAGAAATAGAGACTTCTATGCTAATAATATAAAGAGGTAAAGTTCGTGTGGTTGTAGGAGGTAATCTCTGGATCTACTGGACCGATTTGGAAAATTGTTTTACCAATAGAAAGCTACGTTATTTGCGAGTGTCATAGGCTATGTTTGATCCCCATATTCATACGGGAACGGGAACTACGTAAATGAAAGTGCCGGGCGTCATATAGCGGAATTTCTGCGTCTTTTAGAAATTTTGTATTATCTCCGAAACTATTTAAGTAATTAACATACTGTAAAGGGCAAATCTTATCTCCATAATATCCTTGTGATTATTAAATAATTTATTTTAATAAGGATTAAGGTTTAGTTGTATAAATAATAACGTAAACCTAAGTATATAAAATTAATAATTTTTAAAACACAAAAGGTACTATATCTGCTAATATATAGAAGATAGATATATGGTGTCGCAGACTTTTTTGTAGAACTTTTAAAGATACATAAAGCCTCCATACATTAATTTCAATTTTACACAATAGTTAACGCAGCGCATGCTAATAAGTCTGTTTAAGAGGATTTTCAGTCCGACCTGTATGACAAAAACTGTGATAACTCGGCTAATATATATGACACCAAATTAAAATATAGCCTATAGCACTCCCCGATAATGTAGCATTCTACTGGTGAAAGAATTTTTAAAATCGGACCAGTAGTTCCGAAGATTACCCCATTTAAAAAATGTGACAAACTTACAAACTTACAAACTTTACCTCTTTATAATATTAGTATAGATGAAGCCACTGGAATGTCTCTCAAAAAGTTCAAAGTGTTTATTAAACGCAAGCTTTTAGGAAAGTCTTGTTATAGTGTTATTGATTATATAAATTATAAAAAAGCTTGGTGTTAAACTGTATTATACGACTGTGTGCTTAGTTTTAAATAAGTTTGTAAAATGGTGGTAAACAAAAAAAATAAACCTTGGCCGAGTTTGTTGTGGGCTCTTCTCGGACCATGGCGCATTTGGTACCCTCGTAACTTTAATTTTAAGTTTTCGACTATTATTACCACCATTAGATTATATTAAATTATGACATAAACCTGACCTTTCAAAAATACTTGTAAAGTGAGCCTAATTGAAATAAATGAATTTTGAAATTTTGAAATTTGAATTTTATTCTAACACATAAAATTTTACCGTATCATTTCACCGCGGCTAGTTGCCTCGACTGGTGACAGAAGGGCTGGCTCATTTTTTGCGCAAAGGATCAGCCTGGCAGTCCAGCGAGGAAATGCAGCCAGTAATCTTGCCACCATTCCACGTGGGCATGATTTGTATAGTTATTATGATAAGTTAGCTTAAGTTCCTTATTGTATTCTTTCTCAATAAAAAACTTTTATTCTAACAAACAATACAGGCAGAAGACGCAGTATGTCTCGCGGACTACTGCGACATAATGCGCTGCCAAGTGTTGGTGGCGCACGGCTTGCTCCACGGAGGCAGCGGGCCGAGCACGGACATCGAGCTGTGGCAAGACGTGGAGGCGGCGAAGAAGGCCCTCGCGCCCGCCTCCAGCCGGAGCGTCGCGAAGGTTCCCGGCAAGAGGAGGCACAGACCTAGAGCTCAGTCCCCAGTGCCGGTTGCGGATTGTCCCAAGACTGATTCCGAAAATGACGATCCAGGTAGGTATGAATAGTAAATTAAGGAATGTCTAAGGGTAGGCAGGGCCGGCTCGTCCATACGGCGAACGGAGCAGTCGCTTCAGGCGCCAAATCCTAGAGAGCGCCTAAATGATATTCCTAGTCAACCGTAGACGGTACTGCGCCTGATTTTCAATTGATCACCCCAAAGTATGGTCGAGATCTTTGCTTCGCATTCTTACTTTATACTCATAATTTGGTATAGGTATCTACATATTATTAGGGGCAAACAGGAGAGGCGCCATAATTGGATCTCGCTCCATTTTAAAATTTACTTCGGGCCGGCGCTGACAGTAGGTTATTGTAATATAAAATGTATTAAGATTTTTTTTTAATTTTCTTTAATGCGTAACAAGAAATGTAAAAGACATTATTTACAACCGTTGTTGTGGTTCTAATCACGAAAACCCCTCATCAGTATCTGCCTACTTTAAAGGCCCACTACAAGGCGGGGTTATGGAACTTACCCACTACGCTGCTTCGATGCGGGTTGACGGGCTTTTTTTTTTTAATCTCGAATTTTTTAAGGACTTTTCTTTTACAAAAAATATGTCAGCCCTATCGTATCCTAATCAGTATAACTTAAAAGAATTATATATTAAACTACTTAATTTAAAATCTACTTTTTTAAACAAAGATCATACACCATTCTGGCTTCCCCAGACATTGGAAAAGCTATGATGGTATTAAACAAACCTACATCTTTCCTATTTAAGTTTAAATCACTGATTAAGTTTTCTCTTTCCTGACCATTTTTAACACATTCCATCAATAAATGTTGTACATCGTCAATTACTCCACACATTTCGCAATTTGGCGATTCCGATTTCATCATTAAAAATGAAAATTTATTTGATGGAATGTATCCAGATCGTAATCGATTTGCTATTTTAATTAAAAATCTTTTTATTTTTCCTGAACCAAGGAACTCTAGAAGGCTGACTCTGGATTGTACGATACCAAATACCCTTTTCCTTGGATCGTTGATCAAAGTATTCTTTCCACAAATCGTGATTTTGACTTTTATATTTTACTGTAACCTCTGAATAACTCGGCATAATAAAAATTTCATTTCCTTCTAAACATGCACTTTTTGCTAGCAGGTCAGCCTTCTCATTTCCTTTTAAACCTATATGCGATGGAATCCACTGCAATCTCCAAGTCTATACTAGATTCACACAAAATATTATAATTGACGGGCTTAGGGTGTTGATATTAAATCAGCAACGACCATTATCAGATGTTAATAATAGTAACCAGGTCCGACGGCTTAATGTGCTCTCCGAGGCACGGGAGTGTATCTCCACCAAATTCTCAACTCCATGTTATTTTTACGGAAAAAACTCCCTAGAAGGCGAAAAACTCAGTATTTCTTATGGCTCGACCTAAGATTCGAACCCCTCGTGATCCGAAACCACATGGGTTAATAGGCATTAGACCAAAGGGGCAGTCCAGTGCATTTAAATAAGTTGTTGTTGATGATTATGATTATGATAATGATGATGATGATGATGACGATGACGATGACGGTGATGATGATAATTTTTCATTCAAAACAGTGAAATATACGGAAGCAGAAGACAACAAGAGAGACGAAGGCGAGAGCGACGTGAACCAAACAGCAGAACTGTGCGACGCGGACACGGTGGAGTCCTCTCTGCCGCCGGACAGTCGGCAGAAGAGGCTAGCCGACCTGCAGGCTGAACGCGCTGCATGCGACCCTGCGCACTTACAAGGACTCAAGGTGAAGGCTGTTGTGTGATTTAAATATTAAATAAATTATAATTTTATTAATTATAATCTCATCTGATGGTAAGTGATGATGCAATCAGGCAGCATGGATGCAGGCTAACTTGTTAGGAGGATGAAAATCCACAGCCCTCTCGGTTTCTATACGACATCGTGCCGGAAGGCTAAATCGCTTGCACGTTTTTGTCGGTAGGGTGGTAATTAGCCACGGCCAAAGCCTCCCACCAACCAGACCTGGACCAATTAAGAAAATCTGTCAGTGATTTTTAACTGTTTTCCCAAGTGCTTATAGTACTTACACCACGATAGGTACTGACACACAAAACAGCTACTTTTGATCCCGAAAAATACATAGCTCCCGCGGGATATATGAATAACTAGATTTCACGCGGACGAAGCTGCACCCGCAGTTCGGTACCTAGTGTTTTATAAATTAGAACTACTACGAGTACCTAAGTATGAGGTATTAAAAATCGAGTGATCGGAATCAAGCGTTTTTAATTTTGAATTTTTGATTAATCTAATTTTGATAGCAAATTTTCTTTTGGGAGAATAGTTAGTTTTTTTATAACGTGCCTTTTAAGTTTTATATTAATAACTAGCTAACGCCGCGTGGTTTCACCCGCGTGATTCACGTTATGCGGGGATAATTTATAGCATATCCTCGGTAAATATGCTATCCAACACTGAAAGAATTTTTCAAATCGGACCTGTAGTTTCTGAGATTATCGCGTTCAAACAAACAAACAAACTCTTCAGGTTTATAATATTAGTATAGATAATTAATTTAATTTTTCAAGGTTCGCTGTGAAAGAGTAGTGCACTCCTGCATCGCCACGTTGCTGCTGCACCTGACGCAGCATCAGTTCACGGAACTAGAAGGTTTATTATTATTATAATTACTTAGTTTACTTACTCTTGCATTACCAAACACCTTAATTAATTTAATTTAATAATTATGTTAGATAAGTCCAAATCGCAAGTTTCATGAATTTCCAAAACACCATTCTTTGTAAAACTCCAAAATTAATAATAGTTAAAAAATTCAAGGATTCTTTGTGAAGGTGGTAACAATATGCCCATCCACGGTGGCGCTACATTTGTCATTCATTCATTGATAGAAGTTATAGTCAATCTGAAGTCAAAAAAAGTCCGTTTTACTGTGATGTGATTGATAAGGTGAGGTAACATACAGACCTTACTACATACATTTATAGGTAATTGTCTTTGACAAGAGTTGGTTGCTACGTAACTAAACATGTCATGATAATGATAACACTCCTTCCGTTTAGGTATATACACCAACGGGCTTGGGCACGTCAGTCATATTACCACACCCATAGCTAAATGTACTTCCTAAGTAGCACCTCTCTCGCTTCCGTCTGTCAACCGCGGAAGAGGTTTCAGTTTTTAAGTCAAGATTGCTTGAGATAGTTCTTGATAATTTGTATTATAGACGAGATGCAGCGCGCAGTGTGCTGGTATCTGAGCTGTGACCGCTACTGGGAGCACACGCCGCCAGCAGCGCGCGCCTTCCCCTGGCCCCTACTGCTGGCGCTCGCTACGGGCCTCGCCCTCGCTCTCTGTATGTGCTACTACATCATCTGGATTGTGTTCGAGTGAGTATATTTTCCCTTCAGAGAGATTATTATAGTCTTTAATGCATTTAGATTCAACTGCGGACCCCTGCAACTTCGTCCGCGTGTAATCGATTGACTAAAATCAATCTTAAAAGATAGACTTAAAACAATTCCGACTTTTAACTGTTTGCGCAGCGCACGCAACGGAAGCTATCAAGTAGAACAATATTTCCGGATTTGACCCATTTCTCTATGATGAGTTATTTAGTTTACCTATTGCCTCTCTCAATAAATGGACTAGCCAAAAAAATTCAACTTCAACCCGATCCAGTAGTTTCTGTGATGAGCGCGTTCAAGCAAACAAACAAAGTATTTAGCTTTATTTTTTAAACTAGCTGATGCCGCGTGGTTTCACCCGCGTGGATCCCGTTCCTGTAGGAATATGGGATAATATCGACCTTTTACATTCTTTTCCTTTTACAATTTTTATTATTATGTTTGATCTGCAATCAGTCGACAGAATAAAAGCGGATTAACGGCAGGATTATTTTTTTAAGAAATTAAACATTACGTGTCTCAAACGGTGAAGGAAAAACATAGTGAGGAAACCTGCATACCAGAGAATTTTCTGCGTGTGTGAAGTCTGTCAATCTGCATTGGGTCAGCGTGGTGGACTATTGGCCTTACCCCTCTCATTCTGAAAAGACTCGTGCTCAACAGTGAGCCGAATATGGTTTGCTAATGATACAAATGGCAGGATAAAATGGCGTTGGCATACGGACCACTTCAAGTCTGCATAGAGTCGAGCACGTCTGCCCGTTTACTCTTTTGACTATATGTATAAGTAGTCAATAGCCTTGAATGCCTCCAAGATTTGATTAACATTCCAAACCCAATTTTCAATGCATTTTAAGTCATTGTCAGCCTATTGCCCCACTGGGGTAGATCCCCTTTAACATTTTAAGTACAAGAAACATTTCAAGTTAAAGATTTACCTCATCATTTTTGATGCGCGTTTAAGTGTGAAACTAAAGGAAAACTAAAGGAGTCTTAGAAAAGCAGAAAAATGTTTTTAAAACATTGTCTGTTTTGTTTAAGCAACGATTTTTTGATAAAGAGCTATCGATGTCACCCCTACTACCTACTAATATTTCTTTAATCCTACTACCTACTAATATTATAGACGCGAAAGTTTGTATGGACATTTGTTACTTTTTAACGCCGCAATTACCGAACCGATTTAACTGAAATTTGGAATGGAAATAGATTGTACTCTAGATTAACACATAGGCTACTTTTCATCCCAGCAAAATACATGATTCCCGATGGATTTGTGAAAAACTGAATCCGCTAGTACAGACTAACAGTTCTCTGTCAACCTATCGCTGTCTACAGTTCAGAAGAAGGCAGCGTTGCTGGCAGTGGGTCAGTGTCCATGACGTCACACTCGTCGCCCGCGCGGGGCGAGCGACTCGCCGCCGACGACGCGCTCGACGACGAGCACGACGACCACTACATCTACGTGACCTACCCTCCGGATCTCAAGCGCCGACTGCTCGAGAGGTATGCACCCAACCGCCTCACGCTCATCCTACTCACACCTTTCATAAGACAAACACGGGTCGACTAATAGATACCATAGACATCTTTATTAATCAGGGCCGGCCCGTCTATACGGCTAACGGAGCAGTCGCTCCAGGTGCTAAATCCTAGAGAGCGCCGAAATGATAATCCTACTCAACCGTAGACGATACTGCGCCTGAAATTCAATTGGTCACCCCATAGTATGGTCGAGATCTTCGCGTTCCATCCTTACTTAGGTCCTAGCTGAAAATCAGCGCTGTATGTTCTTTGTTTATGGGGAGCATATAGCAATATGCTGAGCTAGGACCTTTTCTAGGTTATGCCACATATCGCAGGGTATTCTTAAATAATTGTGATGTGTGGCATAATGTAGTAATAAATATATTTTCTTTCTTTCTTTACTTTACACTCATAATTTGGTATAGGTATTTACATATTATTAGGAACAAACAGGAGAGGCGCCATAATTAGATCTCGCTCCATTTTAAAATTTACTTCGGGCGGGCGCTGTCATTAATGATGTCTATGGTTTTAGTTACAAGACAAAAGAAAAGAAGTTTTATTTTTAACTATTGAGCTTGAACTATTGGTCGCTGATTCTAGATTGTTGAGTGTGGAAAACCCACCCAGTAGTTATATATGAGATGGACTTTTATAGGGTATAATTCTGAAATATAAGACGCAAAAAGTCAAAATAATTTTTAAAGATTACGTTTTTTTGAGTACGAGTGGGTATCATGACACGCCAATTCCATTGTCTTTTTTAATAAAATTTGTTCGACTAAAGCTGAATTTACTTAGACTTCTTTGTTTTATGGTTTATACGTAGTAGGTACAAATACCATTGCTGTAAAAAACTTTAATAATTTAACATTGTCTTCTTGATTAAACACTTCCTTAATATAATTATTACTTTCTACAAGTTCTATATATAGTTTTGCTGTTTCTATTTATAATATATTTAGCTTTTTTTATTATTTATTTAGCATATTTAGCCTTTAACAAAAATATTTTGAAAGTTATCTTTTTCTTGTCTATTTCTGTTATTATTTTCCTATTTATCAAGATACAGATAGAGTTAGGTTTGGGAATTGGTATTAGTAGTTTGTTTTTCTATAATCTAATATCAAATTAAAAAAACCTGCTTATGTACACGAATGAGTTTGTGCACTACCGTTCTTCCGTTTTACCTAGGTACATTCCAGAATTTAAGCGTAAATATTCTCTTTTTTTTCAATTTTTTTTTTTATTGCGGTTTTCAAAAAATTGTGAATATCTAGTTACTAAACCAGCCAATATTTTTTGCTGTGTAAAATTATTCGAGGTTCAGATCGATTTAGATTGATCTTTTAAACTTCAAATGTTTTAAGTTACTAAAGGCTAACAAGTACAAGAGTGTAAAAATATGTTTACCGAATAGGTAGATAAAGCCCATTTTTGCAAATAGTATACGTTAAACCGCCGTAAAACATTATAACAATTAACAACGTAGAATGTTTGCGCTCAAAATTGGTAGGTACGTGTGCATAGGCGTATATAGCGGGTGGGCCGGGTGGGCCGGGCCCACCCTAGAATAGTCCAGTGCCCACACTAGGATACTGGCCTACCGATTTGAAATTCTATGATAAATGTCGAAATACTAATAATTTTACAGATTTTCTGTAAAATTCAAATAATAACAATTTAAAGAATAACAATAATTTGAAAAATATATTAAGACCTTTTCTGATACCTACCATAGATACAAAAAAAAAACAAATAAGTCGAGCCGTTTCAAGGTCTGCATCTACAAATATTGCTAACGAAATTTTTATATTGAACGTCGACTCTATTCAGTGATATGTAGGCCCACCCCAGGAAATAATCCTAGATACGCCAATGTACGTGTGCCATTTTCTTTAGCAAGTATAATGTCGCAGTCAGACACTGCCCGAATAGCGTGGGAAGTGACGAGGAAAGTAAGCAGGAAAATCTTTCTTATCGTCCCGAATATTCCTGGAATATTTCCACGAATATTCGCGCGAGTATTTCCTCGAATAGAGCAGTGTGTGGCGAAGCAGTTATAACTACCCAATTTATTGTATGTATTGATTATTTCCTGTTTATTAACATTTTTGTCGTTGTTTTAGCTGCTACAATAGAACAACCCGACTTTGAAACAAACGTTCTCCCCATCGTGCATGACTACTAGATTTATGTTGACTTAGACATAACCGAAACATTCTGATGTAGCCAAAGTATTGTCAGTGATAATATTCTATACCTTATATCAGTCGAATTGTTTAAGGAAAAATGAGATTCTCTAAAGTTCTTTAAGTTTTGAACTGCATTTTTGGCACTTTGTGTTAAAAATGTAGGTGAATAGTCCAAATGTTCAGTCATGAGTATTAATTTGGTAAACAAAACAGTAGGTAATAGGATAACAGGTATTTTTCAGTCCAAAATTCTTTTGATATAAGGTACATAGTGTAAACCAAGTTAACAGCACCTACTATTTTTAGAATACCCTAAACCTAATAGATAGAGATAAGGAACTAGTCAAAAAAATCTCTTTTTAATTAAAACTTTTTAGCTCCTACTTTTAAATAAAATAGATGTAGGTAGTATGCTTGAAACGTTGGTGCCTATTTTTATATTTACTTGTAAGTGTAACGTTTTTAACTTAAAATAAGCGGTCCCAATATTTTTTTGTAAAAAAAGATTGCCTCAGTACAATTGTAATGAAAATAACTAACGATTTAAAAAGATTTTAAAACGTAGACTCTAGTTCCCAGCATTTTAATACGTAAGAACCAATACGTGTAGATTAAGAGAAAACATATAGATCGATTGTATGAATTATACTCATAAGTTCACTTGAATGCACTCTAACGATTGGATATAGTTTAAGGAGCTTTGTTACCTTATTTGAAATTATATATAAGACAAAACGAATGACTCAGTCTTCTTATGCTCGGTACACGGGGAACGAGGGAATGACGACGAATGAACGAAGGAAACGAGTAGGAGCGGCTTTAGGGTGGGTTGGGCGACCGCCCAGGGGCGCCAGGTATGCGGTAGATATCTATCGCATAGTATTACCCGCGGGATTTACAAAAAACTTACGCTGATGAAGTCCCGGGCGTTTGCAAGTAATAAATAAATCCATTTTTGTTCGTATGGGTTTTATGGGAGAGGGCATAGAGGAATTAGGAGATGCATCGCACTCAAATTCACGAACAAAATTTGTCGTTTTTGAGGGGGACGAGGTAAACTCAAACATCGAAAATATTTAATTTCTATAGAAACAGTTTTTATAAACGCGTTAGATCATAGATTATTGATCTTTGCCAGAGGGGTAACGGTTAGCGAGGCAGGTCCTGTTATTTAAATGGTCTAAGGGAGAGGGGCACCGTAAAAATCTCGCCTAGAGGCGCTGGTAGTGCTAAAGCCGGCATTGGAAATGAGGGATCGAGTGTGGTATATACATTCAATTATAAAGAGCTTTCACTAGTACATAGTAATAGATCAAGGGACGCGCGTGTACTGCGCAGAAGAAGACTCAGTTATGCGAATTGAGTAGATCTGACTGCAAATGACAATGAATTTTTAGGACGCATTTATTGATAACTGCGTTAACAACTCGCGTGCTTTGGTACCTGTCAGTAGGCAATTAGGCGTATACACCAGTTATTACATTTTAATACCCCTGTGTTAAATTAGATGGATGGAATGAAGAGAGTAAAAATTTAAAACATTGTTGTAATATTTTGTGTGATAATGATTAAATTAAAAATTCGTCAAGCAGCTTGTTTTATTATAATGGATTAAATTGAAGCTAAAAAGTGTGTCAGATCCGACGCGCGAATGGAGTTTACTCTTTCAGATCGACTGGTTAGGGTGTATGTTGCCTCGCAGCCTATGTACGTCTCAACACCTACGCCTGAAAAGTGAAAGGGGCGCAGAATAGGTTGCGCACAAAAAACGTAACGCTGTCATTCGTTCATCGAATTTTACTGCCCATATTTTTTAATACCGGGGGCTTTACATGAAAATCGACACTTAAGGAGTAAACTCCAAAAATATATAATAAAGAAATATTCACCATTTCATTATGGTCCTTCAAGCCGGATAAAAATCAAATGTTTGTTCAACCTAGATTGTAAACAGTGTACTAAGATATTAAAATTTCCAACCTACTATCATCTTTAAAACCTACAGCAGGTATATGTAACAGCCTTAAGTAACATATACCTACTGTAGGGTTATAAAAAATCTAGAACTTAGGTACAGCTAGATATACAGTTTTTTGTTTGTACTAATAGGTACATTGTTGCTAAAATTTTTGGTGCCTAGTTACAACTTGGATTTTAATTAAAAGGTACTAATAAAAATGTAAAACGTAAGATTTGTATCATTTGTAGGTAATTGGTTTTGATATCAATTAGATCGTACTTCAGGACTCAGGGCCAATAAATTTTGTTTCCTAAAAGTAGGTTTAACCATGAAATTGTTGCACAAATTTTACAATCTTGACGTTAGTAGTTAAGAATGAGTACCTTTTGAAAATAATATAAAATTAAGCTATTACATAAGTACTTACACGGGACGAATTATAATCACTGTATTACTTCAATGAATTATAAGGTCGATGTAAAAAAAATATTAAACTATTCATTGCAGTTGCAGTGAAAGTAATGTACCTAAGAACAATAATATTTGTAAATTCCCTTTGAAAAGTTTGCCTTCATGATTACAATATGCCAACAGTGTTTTATTTAATTTGAACAATATAGGTATTGTAGGAGAATCCATCGATCGTACATCGTTAGATGGGCCTCAAAGCGTCGCGGAATTGTCATTGGTTTCGCACATTGAGTACGTCATCACTCGTAACACATTTCTCTTTATTCATGTTGTGGCTTGTGTTTTTAAACTTCCAAAATGAACACGAAGGCATAATTAAGGGATTAGGTAAAATAAAAATAACAGTAAATATTTTTTCAAGTCCACGTCCACTCACAACATGCGCTTGTTACGTACTAAGATAAGATGTGCGTGCACGTCTTTGTGTAATGACATAAAAATGTGCGTTCTTTAGTACGGTAAGGCCCATCTAACGATTTATATCGATGGGGGAATCTGAGAAACAGTTAGGATAGCTGTCACGATCTTTTCCTTACAGTTCTCTATATCCGATTTCCCCCCACTTTTTCAACTAGACAAATCTGTAGTTATATCAACCTGCTTATTGAAATAAATGAATTTTGATCATACTCATTCAATTTTCATCTAAGGGGTTGTTCCGGGGCTTTGTGTTTACCCAAAATCTTGAAAATTACAAAAAAAAATGCAATATGCGTCCCGGTTAGACTGCAGTACCTGGTTGCTTTCAACAAAAAGTATACAAAATGAGGGTTTTGTAATTGCTTCAATGAGACTGAAGTAACTCATTTACGGCGGATTTCCATAATCTATGTTTAATCTATCGATGAGTTTCTTAGCAAGTATAGTTACAAAATCTATAGGTACAGTTGTTCACACCAGTCATCATGGTCCAGTTAGCGGACTTATTAGCCTAACCCTTAGACCATTAAGCCTAACTATTAGATTTTCCTTAATTCGAAAGGAGTTCTTGGACTTTTCATTTTAAAATATTAAAAATATATTCAAATACTGTTATTTAAAAATTGTCTAATGCTAAAAAAATGTCCACTCTCTCAATGACATAATTATGAAAGTCACCTTTTCTTTCTGTCCACAATGCAGAGATTAATACGATAAATTGGAAATTATAAACTTTTTTATTTTCTTAGTAAACACTAACTGCTGAGTGCTGAGTTTACTGACGGCTCTTTTCAGTAGAATCTGCCTTCTGAATCGATGGTATTAATGAATTAATTGAGTGTTCATAAGTTCTTCTACTTAAAATAAACAATTTGAATTAAAGTTTTGCCTTGACCGACAAGTATTCAGTTTAAATTATTATTACTTAAACTATGACTAGTTTTCTATATTGTCTCTGATGCTAACATATAAAATTAGTAAAAAATAGTTTGAACAACTAAAAAACACGCTTAGCCTTTCAAATAGCTTGTCCTCCATCTTAGACGTTCACCATATTCAAGTCACGTGACTATTTTGACAGAAAACCCTTTCATTTGATAGCCCGCCATCTTGGGGAGGCCGCCATATTGGATTTGTAATGATGTTTCTAAGCTAGTAATTTTTTGTCATCAGAACTCAGAGCGTGTGCAGAATTTTATTATAATCGAAGGCCGGGAAGTGGGTCAAATTGAGATTCCAAGATTTTCCTACATACATAGTATAAGTGAGGCTATTAAAAGTGTGTTAATAAAAATAAAAAAAAAATACATACAGCCGAACGTAGAACCTCCTTGTTATATTTCACTTTACGCGTCTTTTTACTTACTGATATTTTTTTTAATATACCAGTAAGTACATTTTAATAGGTCACCAGTAAGTTCCAGATTTAATTTAAATAATAATTGAATAGTAAAAGAAATATTAATATTGTTGCCAAGAAACTCATCGGCGAATTAGAGATAGGTTGTGAAAACGGCAATTAGTTGTAAACTTAGCTAATAAATAACTCACGAAATATGATATTCAGATGCACTGTTAATTTTGTTTTAAATTAAAAAAAATATGATTTTAAGGGATGTTTGTTAAATAAAGATCCACAAAATGTTCAAATGTAATTTCATTTATTACTGATTCTTTCTACATGTATAAAAGCGGCAGTCTTTATACTTAAAACTAATCAATAAAATATTAAAAAAAAAAAACAAACTGTTATTATAAATATTTCTTATGGTATCTAAGATCACATTTTAAGCTATGGAAGCGATAAAACGCTCTTTAACCAATGAAATTTTATCCTATAGATATGTTACGTGCTTACAAAATCACAGCGAAAAGTGATCCGAATTATGCTACTCCACTGAGCACAATTTAGTGTTTACTTACATTGAATATTTATGTATATATAATTTTTACACTTCCTGACATTGCAGTCAGTATTAATAACTCGTTGTTTACTATGCGACTAAATTAAATTAAGACAATTAGGCGCCTTTGTTCGTCTCAGCTTCGACGTGCTAGTGATATATCTATAGTATAAAATCTTTGTCATTAACGCTCGTAAAGCCAGTAAGTACCGTCTTTGCTTCTTGTCTTAAACGTATTTGACTCCTTTCCACAGAGAGTTTCCTTCTATGATACATTTACAGCCGCAGCCGGCAGGACACGTGTCGTGTTGAGCGAACCTAAAATATTTGTAGGTCTTAAATTGTTCATTATAGTTCTAATAGATGGTAAAAAATACATTCTAGAGAAAAAGTAGTCTGAGACGGATATGACATACGGCGCCACTTGTTTTCGTAAAGAGTGGAGAGTTAGACAGGGGTACCGATCGGTTGGCGGGAATGACTTGTGATATAAGTCGCTCGTCGTATGGTCAGCTTCAGTGTGCTCGTGGCGTTCGAGCCGTCTACCTTTCTTGTTGGGTAATGCTTTATGGGCTACTTGGGATAGGCGGGGAGAGTGACTTGAGTGGAAAAGGGGAGTGTTTGTTAACTGTCAAACTGCCTTTAACCCTACACACAACGTTCACAAGTGCGTGACTCCACTCAAGATCATTCTCTGCCATTCTAGGGTCTTATTCTGGTTACAGTTTGATTTGTTAATTAAGTTGTCCTGACAAATATTGTGAATCCTTTGTTCAACATTAGTTTTCTTATTTTTGTTAACACTGCTAAAAATATCGTATTTTCTTAATTGAAATTGAGATTTGAATACTTGCTATTTATCACGCAATGGCCGTGTTTTTGGTGTTTGGAAAAATAGATAAAGTTTGCAATGTTTAACATTGCAAGTAATATTTTACTAATTCTAAACTATTTTTTTTAATATAACCTACATTTGTTTATTTCGGTCGCTTGTTCTAAGTACTATACGAAATGAATGCCTCGCTGACGGTATACGAAAGAACGTACTAACTACACTACTGTATTAAGTGAGTGCACTCACCACGCCAGCATGTGCTGCGCGTGCGCGGCGTGCGAGCACAGGGCGCACGCCACGGCGAGCCCGCGCACGCCGCGCCCGCACACGGCGCAGCGCAGCGCCAGGCGGCGGCACGCGGCGCACGCCGGCCCGCGCACCGTGCGCCCGCACCACGCGCACTCCCACGCCGCCTCGCCCACGCCGTCGCCCGGTGACGTCAGCTCGAACTTGCAGCGGACTAGTTTCATTACCTGACAAATTAGATTAGTTAATACTAGACTAATCATAAGTACTTAGTGCCCGCCTTGTGTACTAAGTACTTATGATTAGTCTACACTACAGGATATATTTCAGCTTTGCGACTCGCTGAGCTATGTTAGTGACTTTGGTTTATCTGCGAAGCTGAAGTGGCAATGGGCAGGCCACATAGTTCGAAGAGCCGATGGACGTTGGGGCCCCAAGATGCTGGAATGGCGACACCGCACCGGAAAGCACAGTGTTGGTCGACCCCCCACTAGGTGGGCCGAAGACATCAAGCGGGTTGCAGGGAGCCGCGGAGGGTGCTGGTGGCTCGAGACCGTTTTGTTTGGTCCAAGCCCATGCAAGAGGCTTATCTGCAGCAGTGGACGTCCATCGGCTGATAATGTTTATGATGATGATTTATTTATTTATTTATTTTATTTATTTATTTATTTATTTACTTAATCAATACCCGGGAAGACATTACAGTTGCCCAATTCGTCTTCCCAGGCTATACATACATTAGAATAATACAAACAAAATTACAAACTATAACAAAAATAAAAAAGAAAAAAAAAAAAGAAAGAAAACATTAATAATTTAAATACAAAAAACATTAATCAATAACAATAATATACTTAACAATTTAACAAAACATAAAAATTAAATGCCCGAAAAACATCAACTTACTCCATTAATAATAATTTAATGGTTTTTACAAGCATCTGCGGTGGAGAGTGAAAAACGTCCAATTCTAAATTGTTACCAGTTAGATCATTGAGCAGGCGCAGCGCAAGCGCTAACGGTGCGTGCTGAGTCACTTTTGTCCTGCCATGCGGTATAACAAATAAATGGCGACGTCGCGCACTAGCGTATTTGTCCGGGACATGCAAACCTACTGTTTCTAGTATGGCAGAATTACTCACTTTGCCCTGAATTAAAATTATTACATATTTTAACAAAGCTACCTTACGCCTTAACTCCAATTTGTCATACCCGGTCATACCAAGGAGAAACAGACTTGGATATATGGTGGGGTACCCAACTGAATAGCCATATTGCTTCCTGTAGAGCCATCTAATAAATTTTTTCTGGATCTTTTCCACCATATCTACGTACTTATGCTCAAATGGATTCCATATGATGGAATTACACTCCAGTTTACTCCTCACATATGCGTTATACAAAAGCTTTATAACCTCAATAGATTTGAAATGTTGTGACTGGCGGAGCACAAACCCTAGAGTCCTATAGGCTTTGGTACTTATTTCTTGTATATGGCTACGAAATGTCAAATTTTCTGACATAGTCGTTCCCAAATCCCTAACTGTCGTTACACGCGAAAGATTTGTGTCGCCTAGTTTGTAAGTAACTACAATCGGTTCAACCATTCGACTGAATGTAATGACGGAGCACTTATTAATGTTAAAAAATAATTTATTACGAGTACACCATTGCAACACGTTATCAACATCATTCTGTAAAATTTGGGCATCCGAAACGCGCTCCACCTTATAAAAGACTTTCAAATCATCTGCAAACAGTAGGCACCTAGCATGGGTAATCACATTCGGCAAATCGTTGATCAATATTAGAAACTCCAGTGGTCCTAGATTGCTTCCTTGACTTACACCAGAATGTGTAAAATAAGGTTCCGAACGATGTCCCTCATACTGAACGTATTGCCTCCGGTTTCTTAGGTAACTGGAGAAGAAATTAAGTAGTAATGGCGTAAATCCAACAGCAGCAAACTTATTAAGAAGCACGTCATTATCAACAGCATCAAACGCCTTTTGAAAATCAAAATAAGCTGCGTCAACCTGTGAACTACCATCAACTGCCCCAGTCACATAAGTCCAAAATGCCAACAAGTTCGTACAAGTTGATCGACCCGCCCGGAACCCATGTTGGACATCAGTTAGTTGGTATTCAAACTGCTTTCTTATTCGACTCTCCAATATTGATTCAAACAATTTTCCGAAAACGGACAATACTGCGATAGGCCTAAAGTCACATACTTCTGAGCTGTTGCTTTTTTTGGGAACAGGCACTACCCTAGACGTTTTCCAGATTTCTGGATAGAACGAACTTCTAAAACAGACATTGAAAATATGCTGCAATGGCAATATGAATACACTATCATAATCTTTAACTATGTAAGGTGGAATGCCATCTGGACCTGCGGAAAATTTCGGTTTAAGTTTCTTTAACGCTCCCCTTACATCGTCACAGAGAATAGACTCTACATGGATGCGCGCACTACCACTCCCACTTGTCCTCACCGCTTCATCCACGCAGAGACGCGGAGGTGTCTGCACATACACTGAGCTAAAAAACTTCGCAAAGAGATCAGCACACTGCTCCGGCGGTACTAACTGTCCCCCTTGCAATATTTTATGTTTGCGTGCCCCTTTGCGTTTTGAGGTAATATAGCTCCAAAATACATTAGGTTCGCGTTTTATGTTAAGTTCCATATTACTCCTATATAAAGCAAAATCATCCTGAATATTTGACTTGACTAGACACCGGTAATTAGAAAATAAGCTCCTATAATACGAACTATTATTAAAGGTTTTCATTAATTTATGATATTTCGCTTTTAACTTTATGTTTCGTTTAGTATTATTAGAATACCAACCAGGATAAATATATCTTGATTCACCAAGTGGGCACTGCTTAAGAGGGACATAATCATTAAAGCATGATTCAAGAGTCGAATAAAAAATCTCAACTGTTCTAAGAGGCTCTAAAGTGTTATACAATACTGACCAATCTGTATTAGCCAATCGCTCATACAGTAATTTAAAATTGGCTTTTTTAAAATTCCACTCCGGCTTCAAGTTGGATGGAGAATAGCTAATATTTAAGCAGTCAGGCGCACAGTATTCAAAACTTATTTCAAGCGGTGGATGGTAGGCATCAGGTGGAAGAAGTGACTCCTCAGCCCTTTGCACTATCACCTGGCCCAATGATCCATTAACAAGTACCAAATCCAAAAATTGGCCACTGTCATTACAAATATTATTCACTTGTTCAAGTTCACAAAAGGTTAATATATACTCAAATTGTGACTTAACATTAAAAGAAGAAGAATTAAAGTTAAAATCACCGCAGATTAATATTTTTTGCTCACTATAATGGGCACAAACTTTTTCTATACTCTCGTAGATCATTAAGTAATTGTCCTCACTAGATTTCGGAGGTATATATGTTACTACTAATATACATAATAAATTTTTACCGCAGTATAAACCGGCACAAACTATCTCACTGTTCAACGCGCAGTCCAGCGGGACACTTATTGTTTGAAGTGTGTATTTTGATCGTGCTATTATAGCTACCCCGCCACCACGCCGATTGTCTCTCCTATCACACCGGAGCATGCTAAATCCACTTGGTACAACTTCCGAATCTGACATACTCTCAGTGAGCCAAGTTTCACTGATGAGATGGACGTCGACTGATGAAGCCACAATCGCTGAACCAAACTCTTCGAGTTTAGTACAGTGTAGTATAGTAGTAGTATGATGACAGGATATCTTTAAAAAAAATGCTATATAGATTTACCTCGGTCCTTTTATACAAGAGTTGCCACCGATGCAGCACGTCCGCGTAGGCTCGTTTGAAGCAATGGTAGAGGTGCACAGTCGCGTCGTCAACGACGCACGCGGCGGAAGGCTCCGACTTGGTCGCGCTGTACTCGGTGTTGAGATTCTCAGCTTCGGAGCACGAGTTGCTACGCAGTATGGGCAGCGTCCAGCCGTCGGCGCTGATCTCGCTGTATTGTGTTATTGTGTTGTATGGTGATGTGTTGTTCCCGTTGCCCTGGAAACGACGGTGGAGTGAGGTGAGTTCTTAAGGTAGCTCCTGATTAGTGTAAAGACGCGATGTTACCTGTTAGGTTACAATAACCCCAAACCAGTAAGACTGACAAACAGACATATCTCGTGTAGAAAAGAAAAGAGCTGTCCCAGTCCCATTTCGTCCCACCGTAAAGAAAGAGAGCAATATTTCCGGTTGCGCTGCTATGGGTTGATATTTATCTATTTCGCTTCAAAGAGATACGATTCGGTTCGGTTGCATGTTACTCGTAGGATTACAGGCATGACTTTGTCTCAAATGTGTAAAAGTCCTGGAAAAAGCTAATTGTAAACTCGGACTGATGACAGCTGTAGTAATGAGAAGGACATCTGCCAAGAGAATCGCTCTATGATTTCCCAAGTTGATTCTAGATATCCAAAAACACCACGACACATAACCTCGGAGACAGCGGAACAAAAGGGACGAAGTCAAAGATTGGAATAAGCATAAATACAATTGAACTGAAAACTATTCAAAGGACTGAAAGACTTATCTTGACCACCGTCTAGCCGTTTTGAAAATGGGTATATTTATGAGCTCTTTTCGAATCTTCTTTTGCCACCTCAAATTTTTGGCGCCATTTTGAAAAACTGACTGAGTGCGTGCATAGTCATCTTGCGCTGCGACGCAACGTAGGTATAACGCAACATACAATGCTTTGATTCGTTCTGTCATCGCTACAGATCAATAGCATCGTCCAAATTTGAGCAAGTTTTGAACTTGTTATAGACTACAGTACAATTAACTTACACAGCTAGAAGTGCTGATGATGGACTGAGAGCTGGAGTTGCTCGTGTCGTTGAACGCTGAGAAGGCGCAAGTCAACATGGCCGCCATTTGCAGGTCCGACGACTTTGCGTAGTGTGATATTCTGAAACAAACATTGGTTTAGATAATTATAATTTAACTATTTCCCTTAGATTTCTACATTTATATGTTCACTATTCGTTAAGATTTTGTGATTACAAATATAAGAAAACTAATATTGAAAAAAAGGTTCACAACACTTGTCAGGACAACTTAATTAACAAATCAAACTGTAACCAAAATAAGACCCTAGAATGGCAGAGAATGACCTTAAGTGGAGTCACGCATTTGTGAACGATGTGTGTAGGGTTAAAGGATCCTTTGACTGATATCAAACACTCTCCTTTTCCACTCAAGTCACTCTCCCCGCCTATCCCAAGTAACCCATAAAGAATTACACAACAAGAGATGTGGACGGCTCGAACGCCACGAGCACACTGAAGCCAACACGAGATCGAGCGACGTCATATCCGTCACAGACTACTATTTCTTACACTATTTATTAAAAACATGTAAATTTAAAGCGGCCAACGCGGCGATAACAGATAATCACTAATCGCGATTGAAACTTTTCAAACCAAAAAAACACCTGGTATATTTTTTTACTATTAATCTTTGTATTTTACTTTTAATGTAATTGGGGCCTGAATTCTTGTGTGACCAAAGGCTTGCCAGCATCTCCCAAGACAGTATTAAGAAAGGTTGATAAGGTGAGACTTACAAGGCCTGTACGAGGTTACAGCACAGAGGGTGGCCGGTCCAGCCCATGCTCTCCTCGCCGGATATGAAGTGGTCGACGGGTCGCGCCGCCAGCGAGCGCGCCACCAGCGCAGCCAGCCCCCACGCGTGCGACAGCTCGCCCTCGCCCTCGTCCGATGCCACTTTTGCGTTTCTCTCGCACATGTCTGTGCAAACAATAACTTAGTTGAAGATTATCCTACTTCCTACTAGTATTATAAAGGCGAAAGTTTGTGTATAAGTGTGTAAGTATGTAAGTGTGTAAGTATGTAAGTATGTAGGCTACTAAAGCGATTTGGCTAAAATTTAAAATGGAAATAAATTTTACTCTAAATTAACACATAGGCTACTTTTCATCCCGGAAAAGTCCATGGTTCCTGCGGATTTGTGAAAAACTGAATTCCACGCGGACAAAGTCGCAGGCGTCCGCTAGTGAAGTGTATAGTAGGCTATAGTTAGGCAAGTTCGTTCGTAACACACCCGATAGACCGCGCGGGCCGGGAGGCGTGTAGCGACGAAAGAAAAACCCACGACTTATGCACCTCACTACCCCTCACGCGCGATTTCATACTCGCGCAGTCTTTTACCCCTGTCGCCCGCATAACATGGGAGTGTCATCAAGGAACTTTGCCAGACTGAAGTTGACACTTTTTTTAAATGATCTTATATAGTTCATTATTGAAACGTGAAAATTTTTGTTTTGAAATGTTTTTGGTAATAAGAGTCAAAACGCTTGTCGGCCATGGTGACCTACATTTCAACTGTTTCATGACGTTATAAAAAATTACTTTGCTGTTTAGTCATCAAGTAACATTGTGACGTTACAAAATGGACAACAGCGTTTTTGACGTTTGGAAAATTTGAAAAGTACATGATTTTTAAATTATGTTTTCTAGGAAATCCTTAACTTTAAAGCATGTACTATGCGAAATTAATATTATTTATATTAAATTTGATATGAGTTAACTACCCTATTAAGTATGGCGACTTTGGTGGGCTATTAAAAATAGACAGATTATAATGATGTAATATTCATTGGTGCTAATATGCGGCCAAGTGAAGAGGAGTTGTCCCAGTACCATCTCTTTCGCCCCAACGCAATGAAAGTGATTGCTGTACTTCCGGTTGCATGTTAGCGCCACAGGACCACAACTGTGGGATGTATTGTTGAAAACACAACTACAAACTTACCGACGGGGTTATCAGCGTTGATATAGTACTTCTCGGCCAGGCTTCTGTTGAGCGGGAAGAGGCTCGACGTGGCGTACAGCACCACGCGCGGCGGAGTGCAGCCCGATATGCTGCCGCGACTGCGCATGCTGCCCGCGCGACGGCTCTGGGCTTTCTGCACCAATAACGGACGGCACATTTAACATTATATAAATGTTCTCTAAAGATGACAAACACAAATATCTTGGGTCGTGGCTAACAGACTAATGAAAGCTACTGACTCCGTAGTATTATATGACTGTAAAGCATGGACCCTAGTGGAAGATTTACGTAAAGAGCTGGAAGCTTTTGAGATGTAAACATACCGTAGAATGATCCGCATGAGCTGGACGGCGACAGTGTCTACTCGTACACGGATGTATTTGCCAGAATGCAGAAACCGTGCTTGTTAAAACCATCAAGCAGCGGAAGATCTTGGTTTTCTTCAAACCATTATTATGTGCAAGATTGCAGGCAAAAGAGGAGTAGAAAGAAGGAAGAAGTCCTGGCTACGAAACATAAGAGAGTGGACAGTCATAAAGACAGTTGTAGAACAGAAATTTAGAATGCTGACCGCTGACCCTCATTAATGGAGAGGCACTCAAAGAAGAAATGTTCTGTAGAATTCCGCCAGCCTTCCCAAGGGCCGCGTCGAGAACTTGAAGGGTTATTTTATTACAATTATTGTCACCATTTTTGCTGAGCCTACTTCAAATAGTGTTAAGCTATCTTTTCGTGTGATATTAGATTTGCAGACAATATTATAAATTATATTTTCTGATCGTTTACCCTTAGCAAGGCTACGAGTCTCTAAGAATTTGCTCTATATGAATAATTCATATCTTAACATTAGATTATCAAAAGATTATACAAGTTTTGGAATATGAGCGAGGCCTGGTCCTGTAGTGGTTAAAAATGGCCGATAACAATGATATGCTTATAGAATTCGACGGATGCCTGTGCAATATTTGAGGAAACCCAGAAGCATTAGTAAGCGACGGCGTAGGAGTGGCGTGTGGCGACACAGAAGTATAGTCCGTTCCAAACAACGCTGGCGTGAGAGAATATGATGACGTATACCTCGGTGTTCTCATGTTTCAGAACCAACCGCCTCGCGTTTGTGGCCCGGTTAAATACTACCAGCGTGCTTGATTAGATTAGATAAGATTTGCTTACCTTAGAAAAAATAAAATGAACATACTCGTTTACTCACCCATCGATCCTGAAAGTAGAAAGTGGTGATAGAATTCGACGGATGCCTGTGCAATAGTTGAGGAAACCCAGAAGCATTAGTAGGGGACGGCGTAGTAGTGGCGTGCGGCGACACAGAAGTATAGCCCGTCCCAAACAGCGCTGGCGTCAGAGACAATGATGACATTGACCTCGGTGTTCCCGTCTCATGTTTCAAGGACAATCGTCTTGCGTTTGTGGGCCGGTTGAATACTACCAACGTGCTGACCCCACACCATTTAGCGCCGCAAGTTCTTGGGAATGGTATGCAGGAATCGCCCGCGTTTTCGCTCTCTGATTGACTTCGTTGGCTTGATTTCATCGAATCTGAATCGTCACTGGATTTTACTGGTATCTAGAAGAAAGTATGATATTAAGGTAACTCTTCAATTAGAAACTACATAAAAAAGTCCTCCCCCGCGTGTTGCAAAGCGTCCGCAACAACATGTGCGCCTGCCTGGTAATGAGTGAACCTGACATTGTCTCCGCATTCGCTCCCTACTCTACGGGTCCTCACCCGTGCAGTACGTACTCACTTATACGGTATTTATTATGTGACTAAAAATCAACTTGCTTCGATATTCTGTATTTAAAATATGTAATTATATATGTGTGTTATCAAATTGTGAACAATTACCTCATCTATAGATGTCGCCAATGTCTTTAAACAATGTAACAGACATCTGTGTCCTTCTTTCTTCTTGCGATTAGCTGTTCTGTTAATAGCTTGTAAAATTTTAATGGTAGTAGCGCCATCTACGTTAGTACCAGACAACCAAGAAAACTTGGGTATAGTTTGTTCTGTAACATTTCTCGGAAAGGTCACTTGAAGGTTGGCAGTGTAACCGTTGCGTTCTGAATGTATCTGACAAGTTCTGGTCTCTATATTCATGTCAGTCACCTCAATGTTTGCCATTTCACGAATAGATTCAAACTCTTCATCTATTGAGGTAGTTGTTTTGTGCACTATTTTATTCTGAAAAGGTTAGTTTTATTTGAAAACCACAGCCATTTACAAATTACATAATTTGAAAGACATTATATGCTATTAAATTTCTTACATTATATGTTATTAAAAACAAGACCTTAGTATTTATATTACATGTTATGGCATAATGTATAAAATATTGAAAAAGTGCTATACCATTTGAATGTCTTGTCCTTTTGAATCACTCACTGAAAGATCATTTGTTGAACTTACAGTTGATGCATAACTAGCTGTGGAAATAATAATTGGTTTATTCAAAAATACTTAAATGGAATGAAATGAGTATTAACAAAAACGTAAATAAAAGTATGAAACTTTGATTTCTATTTGTTTTAATTATAATTAGTGGAGGTGGTTTGATCCACGCCCAGTTGGTATATTGTCATACCCACTCCTAATACAGTCTTTTCTGACTAGTTGGACGGGAACGGGAATATTGGTCATATTTAAAAAAAGATACGACAAACATTCTATAAAAAAAATTATAAACTTAAGGAAATGACTATACTCAAAATGGAACCAGGCTCAGCACAAACAAAATTTAACTCACATTATTGTTACAAATGAGTAAATAAATACTGCATATCATCATCATCAAAATTAATGGCTAAATATTGCTCTTAAAAATTTCACAGGGGCAGTATTGAATGTAGTAGTAAAGGAGTTTTTATTCAAAACATAAGACCTAAAAAAAAATAACTTACTATCACTATTATTGTCATCATTTTCTGAGTCATCAGGTAAATAGTGTGAACACATTTTAAGTAAAGACGGATGCATAGTCCACAGCCTAAGTGTCTGATCCCTTCCCCAAGTCACCAGTTGATAATTAGATGGCAGTGTGTTTGGTCTCCATACCATAGTCTGAACTGTATCAGTGTGCCCCACTAATCTATGTGTTAAGGCTCCACCAATCCAAATGCCTATCACACCAGCTTGTTCAACCCTGGGTAGTCCTCCCCAACCCACTCCAATAGTGAGTAGTCCACTACCGAACGGTGTATAGATCGCTCTCCACACAGGAAAGTTTGTCATAATGATATTCTCTGGCCGTCTTGCACTATGTATGTCAAAGTATTTAATACTTCCGTCGTGACTAGATGTAACTAACTGATACTCATGGTGCGGACTCCAGTCAACACCATGTATTTTACATAAGTGTGCAGAAATGTAGTGGAGGGGGGAAGAATTTTTCCTGTAATCCCATATTTTTATATCACCGTCATGTGCTGTGGCAACTAAATTGGATGCTACTTTGTTCCATTGTACCTGGGATGCTCCAGCTGAAAATTATGTAAAAACAATTTATATGTTTTATTTATTTGTTTATTAAAGAATTTGGTTTGAACAATTTAAATATACAAACATAGTTGTCACTATATAATTAAGTAAGCTTAAAAAACAATGCAATAGTCAATGAAATATATAGATAGTTCAAAACTTGTTTTTTTTTCTCAGTTTACTACTTCAAAGCAGTCAGGATTTTGTTTTAGTAATAATTTCACAAATTTATTTACCTTTATTTAATTTTAGCATTGTTGCTACTAATAATTTTAACTTTAGTATGGTGAGAATAAGACAGGTTTGTTGATATTTATTTAGTTTAATCGACAATTATTGATGAATGTAGCCATGTACCTATGTGATTACTACATGTTAGCAGCATGATATATGAGTATGTGTTTAGATATCATCTATGAAAATAAACCTTACCTACAGCAGATAATGAAACCACTGGTTTCCTGGTATCCCTCAAATCCCACAAGTAGGTGAATGTGTCTATGGAACATGTTGCTATCAAGTTGTGATCTTGTCTATGGAAGTGTGTATCGCTCACTACTCTGGTATGACCGCGGAGGGAGCAAATGCACATCAAGTCATTGCCGGCTCTCCATTCATACACATCAACATGTTGATTGCTCTATGAAACAGATTAAAGTGTTAGCAATAAATCAACATAACTTATAAATCCATGTTAATGTCATAAGAAATATATATAATACATACTGAGAATAATGAATTAAAATATACTGAATACTTGAGAATATTGATCACCTCTTGTGGTACACCTGAGTCAATAAATTTAGACTGAATTATATCATTATCAATCTCATAATGTCTCAGTAACTCATTATCATATTTAACAAGAACTTAGAGTAGTTCAGGAAGACAATGTAAATAATTTACTAGCCAATGCCCACAACTTTGTCTGCGTGGAAATCAGTGTAAACTTTCAACCCCCATTTCACCACTTTAGGGATGATTGCATTTTAAAAATTCTTGAATCACATTATTATTTGTATTTTTTTATAAATTACGAACAAATTTTTAAAACAGTAACTCTAAATATTAAAGACTTTCTATACAAACTTTCCACCCCTATTTTTAATTTAGGGTTAAAAAGTACCCCATGTTTTGCTCCAAGGTCCCATTTACCATTATACCAAAATTCATCTTGATTGGTTCAGCCGTTTAGCTGTGAAAACGTAACAGACAGACATATTTATAATATTAGTATAGATTGTGTACTCCTATCAGTATTAGTAACAGTATGTTTCAAGCCTCAAAATCACACATTCTGTCGAGAGAGAAGTTGCTCCAACAGACCATCAAAAACATTCAGGAAACTTATTAAATTACTTAAATTGGTTATGCCTTTATTTACAAAAATGCTCAAGAAATATAATATAACTGAATAGGCTGTATGTTCACCAATCTTTGCCTGTCAAAACAAAAATAAAACATGTGTGTTGCAGTGTGAGAACCATGTACTGTGTGCCATCTATTAAATGAACCATTTGGATAATTGGGTGAAATAAATAGAATTTTATATTCTTACGGCTATTGCACAAAGCTTTTGTCCAGGGTACGTCTGACACCACTCAGCGCCAGCTGCGTCGTATTTGCTGTGCCGCGGGTACTTTTTCACGATTTCAGTGGGAACGTCGTCAAGCCCAATGTGTTTTATTGCGAGCCACCTACGACCTGCCAGTAGTACGTTGTTCCCCGAGTAATCCACCGACATAGCCGTAGCCTGCAACTCCCTATACTCCCATTTCATAATCTCCGAACTCCAGTGAACGGTCATCTTTGAAATTTTAAGGTTACATTACACCAATATACAAAATTAATGGAGGAGTTTCCTGCGTAGTTAGTTTTTAAATAGTAAACAACAATAAACAATAATTTAAATGTGGAAATAGGAATAACAAACAAATACAAAACAATGCAAAACACAATTATAAATTTAAGATTGACACTGACACTGACAGTCCAGCTGACAGGCACTTTTAAGCTTTGAGTTCTCTAGTTTTGAACTTAAAACGGTCCGTCAACTAGTGTCTTTAGTATTGACGGACATTCCACATTTCCTCCACAGACGAAAATATGACGAATATTATAATGCAGACGAAAATATGACGAATGTTATATACCGTGGGCTAGTACTTCGAGCTGTAATAAAACAAAAGTTGCACTGACAGGTGACTTTGACAAATGATATTGAAAATATTTTTAATTGTCAATGTCAATTTTGAATTTTCAATTTTCATTGTCTTCGTTGTTTGTTAATTGTTTTGAATTTGAATTTTGAATGAAATCGCTAAATTGAACATGGAAGTTATTAAATGATAAACATAAATAATAATTATGTGATACTAATAATGTAGGTGGTGCCATATTCACACCTGCTGCATATTATGGTGGTGTGCAGGAGATGGCGTTATTCCTTACTGCTCAGCATGTTTATGAGGTTTATTCTGGGCATTGTCTTCATATATGTCTATTGTGATTACCTCATTTACTTTGTTACCCAAATACAGGTAAATATTTAAACTAGATAATATTAGACTATTCAATTCATGAACTTTGATGTGGATAAATGATCGTTTCAATCGTTTAGGAATTAAAGGGATGAACTTAAGACCTTATTTATTAAATTTACTTATTACACAAGAAAGGAAGGGAATATCGTCTTTAGATTCACAAAACCCTTAACATACAAGTTCTTCTACATCAATGAATTTTTTATAAAACATAAATTACATAAATAATAAGTCTTCTTCTCTCCTGGGGCCATTTTTTCACTTCAATACTATACTGTAGTGAATGTCAAATTACCCATACTTTAAGTTTACTTATTTTATATGATATCTCTTAGTTGGTGGAGTTAGACTGATAAAGGGCTCGCATCTCTACAGTTCCTTTCATGTAGGATGGTGCAGGTGACAGGTCTTTTCACTCTTGAAAGTTTGCCTCAATTCACGATAATAGTATGTATTATGAATATTATACGTCACTGTATCCATGCTATCTGAAAAACACTTTAGTGATTTAATTCCGTTTGTTAGAACAAAGTCATTTGTGATTCTTGTGATATGGCAACACTACATTTGCCATCTAGGTCAATTCATTGACGGCTTGCTGAAATTTCACCTTTGAAAAGCTATTATGTTTATTTACTAATTTTCAGTGTGGATGGCCATCTCTAAGCAAAAGGAAAGCGGAGGACACAGAGCCAGTGTATGCTATGATAATAGCTGACACACATCTGCTAGGCTCTTGGAACGGACACTGGTTTGACAAGTGGAGGAGAGAGTGGCAAATGCATCAAGCATTTCAAACTGCCATTACGTTGCACAGGCCTGAAGTTGTTTTTGTTTTGGGTATGAACATTATTTTTATAGAAATTGTTGATTGAACAAGCACATAGTACACTTGATATTAATTAGATATCTTCTATAACACTGCCACATTAAACAGGTTGTGTAAGAGCACTACTTTCTATGCACTGCCCTGTACCAGACAAAATGAGATAATGTAATTAGTAATCATATTATTTATTAGAAAATTGTATAATATTTGTAGTACCTATTCTAGTCTTAATCTTATTATACATGTAAATGCAAAAGGTCACTCATCACAAAATCTTGAAAATCATTTGAAGTACAAAGAAAATTTGGCAGGGAGGTAGTTTATAGTTAGTAAGTGTCCGCTAAGAACAGATTTTATGATAGAGCCAGATTAAGTGTGGACAAAATCAAGGGTGTGGGTACACTATTATTTTATAAATTCAAATTGATGAAAATAATACAGTGTGAGATTTAGATGTAGCACTATTCCATACTGGTTATTTAATTGTTTTTGTTAAAAGTTACATAATATATATTTATATTATATTGCATGTTTTTTTTTATTTCTGACTTTTATACTTGCAGGTGATCTCTTTGATGAAGGCAAATGGTGTTCACAAAATGAATTTGATCAGTATGTGGATAGGTTTCATAAGATTTTCAAAGTTCCTGAAGGTATCACTATGTATGCAATTGTGGGCAATCATGACATAGGTTTTCATTATAGGTAATACTTTATTTGCATAAATTAAAGCTTACTTAGCATGACACAATTATAAACATTGATGTTAATTAGAAAACTATGTTTACTAAGGCTAGAAGGCACTATAAAGCTAGGCCTCCCTACATATAGAAGAGGGGATATACATATAGAGCTTAGACTCACCACACTTTCCCTATGTGGGTTGATGGGCTTAGGGTTATTATGTTAAATACATTAACATCCAAATCTAAATTCATCATCATCATCATCAGATGTTAGTGATAATGACCTGGAAAAAAAATCGTTAACTTGTATGGTCCAAACAAAATAACAGATATCTTTGTTATTTGTTGTATAAAAATGTCTCATTGAATGTAATCATACGTTTTTCATTTAATTATATTACCACTATTTTTGCTTACTATGTGTTAATTATTTAATATTGACTTAATTTTCCCAAATGACTCATTAAAATCGATATATTTAAAGTTAGTTAATTTATTACCTACTGATCTTATTAACTCATCTAGATTATTATTTGTGTAATTTTTAAATCTATGGTTTGTACCGAAATAAAAAATGATTTAAATACCCAATTGTACAAGCAACAACACCCTTCAGACCTGGATACAGCATTGGTGCAGAATTAAGCACGAGTATGACGCTTGGACTTAATCTATGTCACTAGATGAGCTCTACTTCTAATAAAGAAGTTAATTTATATGTAAAGCTACATTATTTGTACAGGATAACGCCGCACCTCGCTAACAGGTTCGAGAAGAAACTGGACGCCCCGCCGGTTCGACTAGTGAGCATACGCGGGAACCACTTTGTGCTAATCAACTCTATGGCCATGGAGGGGGACGGCTGTTGGCTCTGCTCCAGAGCTGTTGCTGAGATTGACAGGATTTCAGGTCACAAACATAATATTTGTGTATTATACAAGGACTGCCTCCTTCCAGTAACCAGTGGGTCAGGCTACATGGTTCCAGTTAAACTATTAAAATAAGCCTATTTTAATGGCCCATTATGGGACCAGGCCTACCTCCTTATAGGAAAGGACATATGGAGCTTAGACCCACTTATAGGTTAAATGTTAATAATAATGATTGGAACCGACGGCATAACTGGCTCTCCCAGGCACGAGGGTGAGCTTTTCTTACTTAATTCACAGTACACTGTCGACTTACAGGCTACTACTATTGAGAGTTTTTTTTTTAAAAAACCCAATACCTAAAGTGTACCAAAACTATATTAACAAAATTCATCAATGTTGCAGATATTTTTAAATGCAGCAGTGGTTCAGCTCTGTGCAAAGGGACTGCGAAACTGCAGCGTTACAGCCGACCCATAGTGATGCAGGTACTCGTTTTATTATAGACCAAGAGCTAGTAACTGCCAGATATTCATCAGTTTAGAAACGCTTAGTTTGTCAACCTGTGCTACTGTAGATAAGCACAATGGAATTAGACTGTGGTTACTTTAGGGTCATAAGTTTCAAGGATCCAGACCCTCAATCGTCTAAGTATAAAGTATAACTCTTTATATGTTCCTCTGCATAATTTTCGAAATTATATCCCCATTCGCCAGATAATTGGCTTCCTGGCAAACCTTCGCTAGAAACCCTTAAAGTTTTACCTTAAATAGTGTTTCTTGAAGATTTTTGTTAGAGTTACTTTTGCCTTTCAGCATTATTTGAACAGATAATCTGACAGCAATTATCCAGAACCATATCCTGCCCCTCCATTAAAAAAAGTTATTCGAGGAGCTTTGGAACTGTCTCATTAAGGAGTCCATATCTAATAGAGAGCGCTGCTAACAGTGATAATAATAATGAATAATTGCATGTTTTGTCTTGCAGCATTATCCATTATACAGGGAGTCCGACAGCATCTGTCCAGAGCCATACTCATCACCTGCATCAGAAAAGACCAAGTTATTTGAGGAGCGCTGGAACTGTCTCTCGAAAGAGTCCACAGAGTACCTGGTGGAGAGCTTACGCCCACACGCAGTGTTCGGTGCGCACACGCACAATGGCTGCACTGTACGCCACAGCTTCGTGCCCACTGCCAACCACAAGATAGAGTTCACGGAGTACACTGTCCCTTCGTTCTCGTGGAGGAATAGACTGGATCCTAAATATTACTTGGTGAGTATAAAAAACAGGGAGGGAGAAGCGATACGGTGCGGTGTGGTACCGCGTCCCGTATACAATAGGGATGATGACAGATTTTAAATTGTATATAAATTAGGAGTATGCTAATAGTAAAGCAATTTTGTAAAAGTAACAGGGTATCTGCGATGATTACTTTCGGAGCTACAGGGATTTAAAGGGTCAGATTTGCGGCGCTGCCTCGGATTTCTGAAAAACGCCCCATACAGAATGGTACGATTTAATGATGTCATAGGTCATAATGATCGTTAGATTTGTATGGACGTCCAAACTAAATTACTAATATTTTTGTCCTTTGTGCGTTTATGTTTATAATTCAAATATTGAAAAATGTCACATTTAATGCAACGAAGCTAAAACTGAAAGAATTTTCATCTAATTACGATAAAAAAATTTAATAGATTTCGAAATTTTATAATCTTATTTATTTTGCAAATATGTATAAATCAGTTAACATTGACCTTATTTACCCGAATGTATCATAAAAACAATATATTCAAACCTAGTCATCCCCATTATCAATGATATGCCAGACGGCGCGCTCCAGCGCCGCATCGCAGACACACTTTCTGCCACGGCGCCGCAACGGCGCTGTATCGCGACACCGCCAATGTTACCAACTCTCCAAAATATTTATCCCTAAAGTTTATGTCAAAAACCCCTAAAATAGCCTTAATTATTGAGTTGTCCCATTAAAAAATAAAAATTCATAATAATTTAGAAATAATATGCTGTAATATGTTTCAAAAGTCTAGGTATATTTAATAAAGACAAAATATTACGTTTCTATATAAAGATTCAGATTTTTTGAAATCATACATGTTGACAATGAATAAATTTTACATTTTTTTTTATTCGATGAAAATTGCCGCCAGTTGCCTCAGAGTGGTTGTAGAATAACGTATTATATGTCGTTATAAGTCGCTAGGTCAAGAAAGAAATTAAAATTATCATCAATTTAAAAATATTAAATAGTCAAAAATACCCTAAAAATTTCAGACCCCTAAAAAAATCCCATTTCACTTATTTGCCCCCTAAATCTAAGGGGAAAACCCCTAAGTTGGGAACCCTGGACACCGCACACCACATGTGTACAGCGATGCGGCAAAACGTCTCCGGCGCGGCGCCGCACCGCACCACCAAACGATTGAAGTAAAACTTCTTTCAAAAATTCAAAAAAAAAAGCGCCATCTATGAGCCCCAGACGTAACTGCGTCGAAAAGTGTACAAGAAAGGATTGTTTCAAAGTTGTCTAAGAACGCCATCTACTGGTAGTTTATAATAACAAACAATGCTTTACTATGCCTGTACAATATAGTTTCATGAGTTTGTCAATTCCATAATGACAGGTGGACGTTAGAATAGAAGGTTTGTTAGGCAGACTCTAAAAGGAACTAAATCTTAATAATTGCTTATTTAAAAAGATCGTCATCATTTTGGTGACAATAGCAAAAATAAACCATTTAAAATGTTCATTATTCAAATATTTACGCTGCGCGTTTTCACCCACGTGGTTTCCTTTTCCGTAGGAATACGGGGATAATATATAAGCCCATAGCCTTCTTCGATAAATGGTCTATCAAACACAGAAAAAAAATTTTCAAATCGGACCAGTACTTCCTGAGATTAATGCGTTCAAACTAACAAACAATCAACCTCTTCAGCTTTATAATATTAGTGTAGATTTACGAGTATCTAAAGAATGCTTTTATTATTATTGTAAATTTTTGGTAAATTTTCTTGTTTTTGACATTTTATACATTTGTAAATTGTTCTTACATTTAAGTATAGTTTAATCTTTTACCTTAAGTTTTTAACCGGACTCTGCAGTGCTGTGAATGCCTTTAAAAGATGGCTGCAGTAGTCTAAGAATTTTGTAACTGATTTATGTTTAATGTTTTTCTGCTGTCATTGTTGGCATTTCCAAAAAAATAAAAAAATATATAAATTATTGTTGGCATTTCCAATATAATAAATCTATACTAATATTATAAAGCTAAAGAGTTTGTTTGTTTGTTTGATTGAACGCGCTAATCTCTGGAACTACTGGTCCGATTTAAAAAATTCTTTCAGTGTTATATAGCCTTATCGAGGAAGGCTATAAGTATAGGCTATATATTATCCTCACATTTCTACGGGAACGAGAACCACGCGGGTGAAACCATGCGGCGTCAGCTAGTAAATAAATAAAAGAATGAATGAAATCCATTTGTAGGTAACAGTTAGCCCCGACGAGGTGAAAGTAGCAAAATGTGACCTGCCCAGCGAGTGGTCGATGCAAGTGACCGCTGTGTTCTTGTTCGTTGCGTTACTTGTCTACTTGAAGTGTCACTGTCGGCACACCAACGTCTCCAATTATAAACATTTGTGAGTATAATGTCTTTATCCTTACCTAGTGTTAAGTTAAGTGGCGATGCAGACTAATATGGGTTTTAGCTTTTAAACTTCGTTCGTAACACTCCCCAGGGGTCGCGCGGGTCGGAGGGCGTGTATCGATGAATGAAAAACCGACGACTGATGCGCCTCACTTCCCCGCACGCACGATTTCACACCCGCACCACCCAGACGTGGGCTCTTAACTCACGATCTCGGGCGCGCCCGGACTGATACTCTCAGGTCAAAACACCCTTCCCGAACGGCCCCCTAAGCCGAGGTCCGAGTCTCAGAGGAGACGTCCTTAGAGAGTCGTTCCGACCACCTACTCTGCTTCTTCCTTCGGACCCCATTAGGTGATGCTTCTGCGCTCATCCAAAACCCCGGTGATGCCGCTGAGGTCCCATAAGGAGCCTACGGCACTTACACAATCAGAAAAAAAATACCGGCGCAGTCTTTTCCCTCGTCGCCCGCATATCATGGGAGTGTTATCAAGGAACTTGCCAGACTATACAAGTTTATTCTAGCCATACCTCTGACGGTTTATACGCGGCTTTGTGCCGGAACGCTAAATCATTTAGCGGTACGTCTTTGCCGGTAGGGTGGTAAATAGCCATGCCCGATACCTAAGATCAGACCTAACACAAAATAAAATGTCTCAGGCTGAGAGAAAAAGCACTACCAGACCCACTAGAAAGTTCGTCCCAACTAGGAGAATTTGAACTAAGCAGTGGAACATGAAGTATAGTTTACGACTAGAGAAACCTACTTTATTATTGTGCCATCACGTAGAAGCTCTCATAGAAACGTTCAAAATGCGAGTTTCTAAGGCCGACAATACGCGGGCTGCTCGGAGTCAACAGATTGAAATTTTAAGCTATTGATTGCTGCTCGAGCAGTTGGAGTCGACTCGAAGCAGTCGATCCTGACTTCTGCTGTTCGTGTATGCCCGGCCTAAGGTGACTATGAAATGTTTATAAACATAATCGTATTTCAGGTAGGTACCTACTCGCTAATTTGTTGCTCTTTATCATTATGCAACAGTAAACTTTCCTCCATTTTAAGTTATTTACCAAATGTGTATGTGTTTTACCTACTGCCAGCAAATGAACTCTTCGATTACGTATCTACGAGTATGTTTATGCCGACTATCAAGCTCTGTAGGTAATAAACCATTGGTTACTACGCTCCTAAAGTTGTACAAATAAATCCGTTGGCATGCGGGTTATCAAAACCCAGTACTAATTGGGCAACCAAAATCCGTTAGCAACATGATGGTTGCTAACGGATTTTAGGTGCTCTTGCAAATTTTATCGTGAACGTAAAGGTTCACTTAAAACAAAACAAAAAACCCGACGTAACGTGTACAGTAGGTACACAATTTATTGTCTTTGGTTTTTACCTTTTAAATATTTGTTTACTTACATTTTTGGCCTCACCTAAAACGTTGACGTAAGTAAATATCCACTGATGGACTTATGCAGTATACGCACCACTTAGTGTTGCGGTGTCACTATTTGATCTGGTGGTAGGCTTCGGCCGTGGTTACCCTACGGGCAAAGCGATTTAGCGTTCCGGTATGATGCCGCGTAGGAACTGTCAGAGATATGGGTAAACTTGTAAGTACCTCTTCTAATAAACCCGCTTCCATCTTAGACTGCATTGTCGTTTAACATAAGCCCCTAGCCATAAGTCGTTTAACATAGTAAGTTTTCGAAGCATTAGCGATCGTAGAAAGAGAATCGACGTGCGTCTCTAACTCACGTAGAGCCCAGATGCAATCATCACCCAAGCGCTCTCTAGTACCTAAGCCTGCAGAGCATTGTTAAAATAGAATATGTACAGCACTTCAAGTGTGCTACCAAAAACTGTCTGTGTAGCAAACATATAGTCCTAATCCGTCTACTGCTTTACTACTTAGTCGGGCGCCCCTGAGATCGCGGCGCCTGGGTGCATCGCACCCCCTACACCATAGGTAATGACGCCTCTGGTCAAGGGCTAACTTTTTATTGAACAAATAAAAAAATACCATCTTGGCATACCTACATCTAGCAATCTAGCCAAACATGTTCCTAGTCTGTTCTGAACATGAAGTGTAAACCTGCGCAGTGTACAATAAAACTTTGAAAAACCCCCGAAGGTCATGAAATTATTAATTACACTGCCGATCAAGTCATCGATATTCTATTTCAGTGCGCTTTCATTTGAGACCTCACTTCAGTATATTTGCAGGCACTCGGTTGTTCTTCCCCACTTTCACCCCCCATAACTTTTAAATGGCTCCACCGATTTTCATCAAACATGTCTAAGAACACTCGCCCGTAAGTCACCTTTAACACAAAAAAACTAAATTGAAATCGCTTTATCCGTTCGGGAACTATGGTCCCACGTCAAACTTATAACACCCCTATGTTTGCAGCAGGGGTTAAAATATAGGTATCCCAGCAGGTTATGTTATACTTGTGTAAATTCGCGTGTTGCAACTTCAGAGTTGGACGAGAGTGGACGAAGTTCAAAGTACCCCATTCGTTCATCGCGCGGTTTGAATTGCAATATATGCCCTCTCCCTGCCACTTTAGGTTAGCGATTAACGTCAGCCGCTTACGATCAAGTAATCTCGCATTCCTGTAGCGGTAACGTCACATGATCAGTTTTATTGGTCGCGATCGACATAATGTCATGCACATCGCGACGAACACACGACGTCAGTACTTCATCGTCAGTGGCTGACATTATAAATCTTTTTTTTTGATCACGTAGGTAAATATACTTCGACTATATCTCCATTTTAGCAACAGCAACGACTAGCAGACTCAAGACAACCCGCGGTTTCACCCGCGTAGTTCTTAAATGTCAGTTTTCTGTGTCAGGGTATAGGAGAGGTACTTAGGCCTTAAATCTATCTACCCAAAAATATCCACCAGTTCTCGGAACTTATGAAGTAACAGTTACATATATATATATATATGAACGTTGTCGTGTGCCGTAGTTTATCCGGAGGCAAGGCGTTACTGTTACGTATTCTATAATTGTTTTGAACTATGGAGTTTCATCTAAATTCTAAAGAATCCTGAACGCCTCGAGGCGATACGGAACAGGTCGTGATGAGTGTTAACCCTCATAATTCTAACATTCTTGTGTCACCTAAAAAGGTTGCTGCCTCAGCATTATGCTAAATTTTTGTAATTAGTGCTGGTTTTCAGTCATAAATTAGTATTATTGTTTGGTTTCAGGTCCGGTAAAATTGTATAGCTAAGTGGCAAGGCTAGCAGACAACAAAGATAAGTAGGTATTATTTAAAAAATAAAATCTAATTTATTAACTAAATGATTCTGTTTTTGTTTTATTTTTGATATTGTAATCAATATTTAACGTTAAATTTAAACTCAAAGAAAACATTTTTATATCGCATAGATCTTTTTTTTTTGTAGTTTTAATTTAAATATTTTAATTACGGATAAAATCTGAGATAAATGTAGGTAATAATCATAAAGGTAAAAAAGGGTAAGACAAACAGAAAAAGTATCGATATACGTTTAACTTTTTATTAAATATAAAAATAGGAACTTTATAACACATTATACAAAATAGGTACAACATGCGCATAACTAAGTAAAGCAAGGATAAACGATTAAAAACAACTTCTTAAGATTAATACAATTCACCTATTTACACGAAATACAAATAATACTGTTTACATCAAAATAGATGTATAATTAGGAAAATAGTAGATAAATAAATGCATACATTACACTAGCGAAGTAATTGGAATATATTGGAATGTAGTCCCTAGTAATACTAGTTCAAAATCTTTGCCCAGACGACAGTTATCTGTTTTGCTACACTGCCCTATAAGGTCGCAAATAAATCAGCATAATCATATTATAAACAAACAAGTATTTAACTTACAATAAACATTATAATGTGAAAGTGAAAAACACATGCGATAGCTAGCCTAGTAACTACCTGTGCACACACACATGCGTCTACGTCCAGCGTATCACCATTCGCCAATCAAAAAGCGCGTTTTGAATTACTGCCTTATGATTGGTTGAACGTATGACCGTTAGTGTGCGTGAACTTTTTTTTATAGATTCGCAACGGTAATTAGTTTACAATAGCAATAATGGATCACCTAATCTTAGTCTATTCTTAAATTATAACTGGCGTTTGTCAGGCTAGTTAAAAAATTAACTAGTCTTTCAATGTATATTTACTTATATCATTAGGTACAAATTTCGTGTAACTTGTTTCACTCGTACATGTGGTAAAACATTAAATCTGTGTAAAGAATGTCTACTTTCTATTAAATTCTAATATTTTATTGATCCGGACTGAAAGCAACAAAAAATTAAAGTGTCTCACGATTGGCAAGATTGCTTTTTCCTGCGCAGTGATTAGCTACCTAAGCTATTCAAAATATACTAATTATCATTCCTAGTCAAAGTATTCAGCCATATTTAAAAACTTGTAAGATTTATACGAAACTACCCTATTTATATGAAAAGCGTATTTTATTAACATAGTTTTAATTATAATCTAAAATACATGCGTCAAAATTACATGAGTGGAATTTGATAAGGCTTTTCTATTAAGGCCTCCCACTGATGCTAAAACTTTGATGCGCTCTATGCTGTCAGTCTTAAGGACTGTATTATTAAATAATCTAAATGGCAAATTAAACCTTATTATTAGGACTATTTGACTCATTCTGGTATGTCGCTGAGTCGTATTCCACCTGGCCGCCGGTACATGCGTTCGTGCATTGGCAGCTCTCCCACCAGGAAACGATCCAGAGCTTTAGTAGCCATGCTGGAGTGGCCCGAGCTGCGGAAGGCGGTGCTGGCGTCGCGGCCCGCGTACTCCAGCATTATTTCGTCTCCACCAGGGTGCTGTGAAAAAGACGCTTTTTTAGAACACAAAGAAGAAATGATTGGTTTTGAAACAGGTTTTCTTTGCAGCTAATTATTGGTATGTGTAACTTTGCTGTTAGTAAATTTTTCTAGGTGTAAGTTTTTTTCGTTTCTATCTCAAAAATGTCCTCGCACAACTTCCAATTTATTTAGCTGCTTTTGAAAAATAAAATTAAAAGCTTTACGGATTTTATTATGTAATTTAATTATCTACTGACTGACATTGCCAGTTGATTGCTACAGACTTTGATACATGTTATCATAAGGAACGACGTGCAATGCAATTAGCCAATTAATATATCAATAAATGATATAGAAGAGCGGTCAGGGTCCGTAATTGACATCATTTTATCAAAGAGCATAATCGTATAGTAACCTACCTCATCTAAGAATGTAGTGAAGTCGTACACTCGATCATAAATCACTGCCCAGCAATCGTCTCGAGTGTCGTGAAGGGATACTTCAGCTAGGGTGATCACTCGGTTCTTGGCTTCAGGTGTGCCTGGTTCAATGCGCGCTGGCCAGGGTTTCTTGGGTTCCACTGACCAGGGGTTCACGAAACGTAGCGCCGCCATCGTCAGTGCCACCAGGTCTATGTCACTAGGCTCCTGGCTCACTGACATGGTCGCCGGCAGGCTTCTCTCAGGCGGTGTCTGAACTGTAGCCATCTTCACGCGCTTCCTCTTTGATGCTTCAATTGCTTGTAATCAAATTGGGCGACTGGGAAGTCGGCTTTATCAAATTGTAGAAGGTCAACTACTGTAAATAAAGAGAAGACCTTGTCAGTTATCGTGATGAAATTAGGGTTGTATTACCTATATCAGATATAAATAAAAAAATTGGGAAATCTTTATTACTCAAAAAATTAAAAGTAAAATAAAATGACTAGAGGCATTAAAAAGATAGTAATTTTAAATTTCTTCATTGTATATTTTTTTCTTTCTATATTTTGAATAAGCCATAAAGGTTAACAAATCCCTCCAGTAGCTTTCATGTGACAATGTACACTTTTACTATATGCAGCTATTAATTTCAGGTTTCAAAATATTGTACTTTGTACCTTTAACCCTTTAACGCATTATTATAATCTTAATAAATTCGAACATAACAGATATGAAATCTTGAAAGCATTAATAAGACCACACGAGCGCTTATCTCGTCTCATTGACGTAAATGACTTGCCGAAATGATAATTTGGTCATATGTAAGTGACCTCTTCGCTCGGGTTTAACAATAATTTATGGATATTGTTATAAAAATCGTTGCGATAAACTGGTTTTTTATCTTATTGGCTCATTACTATTGATCCATTTTCTTGAACTTATTATATGTAATGAAATAAGCAAACCTTTCGAATTATATGCCCGTATAATTTCAAACGAATTTTGCTCCACGTTACTAGAACGAGTTCATGATTAAGATATAACGAAAGAGTTAAGATATTTGCCCCAAATCCGAAATGTTTCTAGAAATATTTTATTTTAACACTGCAATTAATATCCGAAACAATTTTAATTATTATTGCTATCAATTTATAATTAACAGTAGGTAATTAAATTGAAGTAGCTCATTGAATAATATTAATAAAACTTGCGAAATGTAAAATGTATTAACTTAAATACTAATTTGTATATATGACTTTCATATTGGAAATAAAAATATTTACAATAAATAATAAACAAAAGGTATTAGAGTGGTCTATATAACTTTGGTATACAGAAAGCAAGTCAATAAATGAGAGAAATATAATTTAGACGAGTGTATTAAAAAAAAAAAACAATAATATTGATTATTTACCTTTGCAACTTCACAAGGTTCGGAAAACTCCTGTTATCTCTGCTGGTGCTCGAAACGTGGAGAATGGCTATCACACCAGTTGTCACTGTACCACCACTGTTCGTATTTAGGATTAGTATTCACGTCAGGTAAATTCATGGGGTCGTAGAACATTGCCACGAGCTAATACAGACTATTCATTTATCAGATGTAAGTTGTGAATGAGCTAATGCGTGGTCGGGCGGGAGTTATATAGCAACTGCGCACGCGTCGGTTGAGGCTCGCCGCTGGATTTTAGGGTTGTCACCTGCCTATAGTATTTTAGACGAGTACGAACGATTTTTGGGCGGTAAATCCAAAAATTGTTCGTACTCGACTAAAATACTAAAGTATCTAGTACTAGGCTTTAGGTATGGTTTGCGAATCACACCCTCTTTTGATGATCGACACAATATAACAATATGTTATAATATGTTGATGATTCAAAGTCAAAATTCATTTATTTCAATAAGGCTTAGTTTACAAGCACTTTCGGAACGTCAATAGATATGTGTTATATATCATATAACAATATTACGTAGATGAGTGACATTTAACATCATCATTAGTTCGGCTCACAGTTGGGTACGAGTATCCTCTCAGAATGGGAAGTGTTAGGCTAATAGTTCACCACGCACCAATGCGGATTGGTAAACCTCACACACACTATATAATTAAGAAAATTTTCAGATATACAGGTATGAGGCATGTGATTTCTTAAAATGCACATAAGTAAAAAGTTAGAGGTGCATGACCCGAACCGGAACCTACACCCTCAGAATCGAAGACAGAGGTCATATCCACTGAGCTAACATGAGTAATAATTAATAACATATTGAACGGTATGTTCATAATTGACATAACATATTTAACAACATGTTAATACTAACTTTCTTAACAATTGACATAGCAATATTATTTTACGTCAACAAGAAAAATTACCATAAAATTATTGTTGTCAGGCGACATTACCATCTTTCGTCAACACTGATTATTACTCATAGTAGGTAGTACTAGTACATAGTCTTAGTGAATTTTGTAACGAATTTTTCGTTCGTAGGTCAGTCACGCAGTACATCACCATTTAAATAAAAAAAAAAAAATAAAATTCTAAATTGAATAAAAATCTACATATTTAATTTTCATTCAATTTTTAATTAGGACGAACGAATATTATAGTACGGATTTCTTGGAATTAGTTACATAGCCATTATTTATTCATTAATTTATTTTTCAAATAGTGAGACAGCCCTATTGGTCTGATGTAACATGCGCTTATCTTGCGCTCGTGCGGGCGCGCTTCCGAAAGGCCGAAATGCGGCGTTTTGGCGACGAGCACGCTATGTATTTGCCATGATCACGTTTAAATCTTTTTTCATGTGAAATTTATGAAATATACAAATTAGGAACTTTATCTTGGGGTAGTAGATAGTAGTTTGGCACACTGGACCTTAACACCTAATTAAAAATGTGTGCTTAATTTGCGAAAGTATTGTTATGATAATCAGGTTTTTTCACTTATGCTTAGTTCGGACTACTTTAGTAGTTTAGTCGAGTACGAACAATTTTTGGATTTATCGCTTAGAAATTGTTCGTAGGTACTCGATTAAAATACTAAAGTAGTCCGTAGCCTTAGCGTCGGATTAAGATAAGCAGGTAAAGTCAGGATCAATGCACTTCATTGACTCCTAAAACAGGTTTCATGAATACTTTATACGGTTACTTTTATCATGATAAGTACTTAGATAGCTTTACAGTTTTTTAAAAAATTAAATACATTTGTAGTCGGACTTTTTTCAGTTTTCAGCAAAAAAAAATATTCCTCTATAAATCGATAAAAGCTGATCATTCCCGCTTTTTCCCTGACATTCTACGAAAACACGTTATCAGTTAACTTACGTAAGGCTGTTATATCAAAACAGTTTCGATGTTAATTTGTCATGACATGACAAATAGCGAAATTGTTTTGTTCGTTGGGAACAATCGGGTATCGTACGAGGCCCCGATGACGCAGGGCGGTGAATAAACTCACAGATCTACGAGATATGATGTGACACTTATTTCATACATTTCATTTGGTGTCGAGGCGAGTTGTTAATTTATTTAGCTACATTAGAATATAGAATACAGTTTATTAAAAATCGCACGGGAATCATGGACTTTTCCGGGATGAAAAGTAGCCTATGTGTTAATCCAGAGTGAAATCTATTTTCATTTCAAATTTCGGCTAAATCGCTTCTGTAGCCGCAGCGTGAAGGTGAAACAAATATACACACCCACACAAACTTTCGCCTTTTTTTTATAATATTAGTGTGATACGCTAAGCTTGTTTCTGTTGTGGAGGGCACTTAAGGCTTTTAGAAAATAAATAGATTTTTTTGAAATAATTAGGTTAGGTAGTTATGTAGGAGTATTATCCCCTAATTAAACTATTCATTTAACAAATGATCGCAACGCAATATAGTATTTATTAATAGTTAAGTAGGTTTAATTTGCGTCCTTAGGTAAAAGATGACATTTACATTTTTAATTCACAAAAGTACCTGGCGATGATGAATGATGAAAGATGTTTGGCAGTTGCGTTTTTTGCTTTACGCAGGTACCTATGTAAGCAATTCACAAGCGTCTATTGTTCGTAGAAAAATGTATTCCGATGAGGATGATGTAACATTCCCATCAGTTTACCTACGTTTAAATACATGTCGTGTTGGTTTTGACGACCTCCGTGGCGCAGTGGTATGCGCGGTGGATTTACAAGACGGAGGTCCTGGGTTCGATCCCCGGCAGGGCTGATTGAGGATTTCTTTATTGGTCCAGGTCTTTACCACCCTACCGACTTAGCGTTAAGCGCTTTAGCGTTTCGGTACGAGTCGTGTAGAAATCGAGGAAGGGGTGTGGATTTTCTTCCTCCTCCTAACAAGTTTCCTTGTTAGGAGGAGGAAGAGTTCAATCAGGTGAGATTGCAGTAAAGGGCTAACTTGTAAAGGATATTTTTTTTTTATTAAAGCATCACCACTTACCATTACTAACTAAAAATCACCACGTACTTAGTAACAGGCTATTTTTTAGTATTAGTAGACTCAGAGGGTACCTAAAAAGGCTCCTTTAGGAAAATTCTGCCGTTTGGGAAAATTTGAAGACGTAATTCTGTGTTTAGTTCCGATCTGAACGGTATGATAGCCTACCGGCAATTTCGCACGCAACCCTAGTTCCTGTAGTGCCATGTAAGGCCTGCAATTCCACCTAATTGCAGGCCTACGATGCTTATAACACATGTTTCAAATTCACCGCTTGTTGTGCTTGTTCTGTTGTTTTTAGGCCTACTTCGGACTACTTTAGTATTTTAGTCGAGTACGAAGGATTTTTGGGTGGTTAATCCAAAAATTGTTCGTACTCGAGTAAAATACTAAAATAGACCGAACTAGGACTAATGGCGTAGGTTTTCCTCCATCACGTTAGCCTCTGCTACCAACTTTATCTACCTAAATGAAAAAAAAAACAACATTCATTTATTTCAAGTAGGCTCAATTTACAAGCACTTTTGAAACGTCAGTTGACTAATTGTAAATATTCCAGCACCGGAAGGCAGGTTCTGCTGAGAAGGGCCGGCAAGAAACTCGACAGTTTCGACTCGAAAATTATACAATATTATAATTCACAATTGATGACAACATTACAATTTCTTATAGTTTTACTTCCTGTGTGAAGGTGATACAATGGCCTCCAAACACCTTTATCATTAAGGAACTCATCAATGGTGTAGTAACCTCGACCAAGTAAATGTTTTTAAGACATTGCTCAAAGTTATGCATTGGCAGGTTCATAGTCTTGGAATCTCGTTAAAGAAGAGTAGTTACACTCAAACTCTCTTTGGAGACTCAATCACTTATCAATTATTATGACCATCAGCATGATTATTACCAGACGGTGCATGTCTGCTGCTGAACAAAGGCCTCTTGTAACTTGGAACTTTCGAACACCACGTTCTCGAGGCGCTAGCCGATCCGCTTGATGTCTTCGGTTCATCTAGGGGGTCGACCAATACTGCAATTTCCGATGCGGGGTTGCCATTTTAGAACCTTGGGATCCCTGCACCCAGCGGCTCTATTTAATCGGCAAGTACCTATGTAAAATTACCTATACCTAATGTGACGGTAAAATTTGTAGAGTTCCCTAGTTTTCTCTAGAAACCCATCACATGATCCGGACGTAGTGACAATGGAACAACTCTGGAAGTATATCTTTTCAAGCGAAAAATGATTATTAAAATCGGTACACAGTTAACGGAAATTTACGGACGTGAACACACGTATAATGCTAGCCACAAACGGTCAATTATTCTCACGTTTCTGTTGCACCCACGACTATAATTGATCGTGTGTTGGTCACTGCGTACATGACTTGTATAGTATGCCGCGTGGGTACTGCTATTTGCTTTTCAGAAACGTGAGAATAATTGACCGTCAATGGTGACCTTAAAAGAAACAATATACCTTTTTACCTACGAATGGCGAACATACGAGTAGAACCTTCTCGTTTTTGGAAGTCGGTTAAAAATATAGGCAAGGTAGGGATGGGAGAGAGGGAGAGGGGTACATACGTAGCAGTAGCGAAGGCGGTAATTTTGTAATAGGTAACCCGGTCATGTGTTTTTTAGTCATGCGCGCAGGTATTGTACAGATTGTTGAAATGCTGTAGTATTATTTACCTATTTCGAGTGTATAAAATAAATTATACTTAACTAGCGGACGCTCGCAACTTCATCCGCGTGGAATTTAGTTTCTCACAAATTCCGCGGGAATCATGGATTTTTTCGGGATAAAAAGTAGTATGTGTTAATCCAGAGTAAAATCTATTTCCATTCCAAATTTGAGCCAAATCGTTTCAGTAGCCTCAGCGCAAAGGAGGAACAAACATACGTAAATGATAAAAAAAAATATTGTGGGATATCCATAAGAGATAGACATATACCATCGCAGAGTTTTCTGTAAACCTTTTCAATGTGTACAATACTTAGTACAATATTTTGATAAATCTCGAGTTCAGCCTGCGTTTGTAATTTAAGCGGAAAAAAAATATTTATTTACGACATAAAATTAGAAACCTCAAAAATAACAGTATTTCTCCATTATTTAATACATGATGTCGAAGTAATATAAGTTAAAAATTATGTTCTCATGTTAGCGGTTAAGCCATTTTATGAGAATAAATATCACCTTAAACCTTTATTTAATGGATGTTAATATACATACAAACTTTCCTCTTCAATCACTCTATCTATTAAAAAAACCGCATCAAAATCCGTTGGTTAGTTTTAAAGATTTAAGCATACATAGGGATGTTGGGACAGAAAAAGCGACTTTATTACTACTATGTACATAGTGATTATGAAGTACCTACGAGTATGTATGAATTTTTAAAAGATAAGCCGCTAAGAATCGGGTTGTTTAGACTTCTCGCTGCTGTTTTGTAGGTATAATTAGATAGACATTAATATTAGTATGCATATGTAGAATGCAGTAATATCATTGAGTGACATTTCAAAACAAGTATCTTCAATAATAATACGTGAATAGATTTAATTGACGATGATCTTTAGATATCAAAATATTATTTATTGGTTGCTATTTGCCACGTCAAATATTTGCAACAACAATATACCTAATTGGATATTTTGTTTATTGTCGTCACTATTATTTTTTTATAATCAATCAAATGATCAATAATATTATAATCATAATCATTCATTGTGGAGATTTGTACATATCGAAATTAACTATTACAACTTGCTACGTAAAACTCATGGAAAACAAAATTATTGTCGTCAGTATTGTTAATCAATTATTATCGGGAGATTCGTATACCTACCTAATCATGCGTCACTGTAGCTAGATGAATTCAATCTTTATTATGATCAAATGATTTCTAGATATTGATATATTATTAATACGTCAAATATTGGTAACCTCATGGAAAAATAATGAATTCGCTATCGTCAGAATTGCTTTTTTGTTTATTAATTTTGTGACATTTCGTTTTATCATGCGTCATTAATATAGTTTCCTTCATTAGGGAAATTTTCCTAAAGAGAGACCTTGATCTTGACTTTTGACAATTCGACCGTGTAGGTACCTAATATTTGTATATTCCTACTTAACTAGGTATCTATACTTATCGCTTTACTATTATTTATTCTGTGTTATCGGGTAATTTCTTATTAATTGGAATTTTCAATTGTATGAGGAAAATTAAGAATACCTACTTTTGCTTGCGATTTTAGATTAACTTTTTATTTATTTAGGTACCTATATCGTAGATTTGTAGGTAAGACGATAATATACATCACTGAGTTTTATAAATGTCTGTTGTAACACCACGGATTTTTATTTTTTATGGATGAATGTTTTTTTTTAATCAAAAGGTAAGGATGTTCCATACGCACGATTGCAGACATTTGCTATACCTACGTTTGCTTTTGGTTTAACAAAATAGCAAAGGTTTGTATAACTACACACAGTTTTGTACCTACTTTGAATAAATTCCATACGGTGGACCGCCCATTATATGATGGACAACATTTTCTTATTTACCATGTGAAATGAAATGGTTCATCATGAAATGGTTTACTGAGAATGAAAGTATACTACCTATACTATGATCTTCCAGTGAAAGTCCTATTAAAATCAGTGCAGCCGTTTCAGAGAGTAGCCCGGGTAGACAGACAGTATTTTATAAAATGCATGATTCTATTTTTTTGTATCGTAGTATATTTATAGTGTATTACTTATAACTATGTAAGTATAAGCACTCTGCATTTGAGAAACAGTCATTTTTAAATCACATATAGCGACTTCAATTTAATATTATGTATTGATGAATGATAGTGGCGTAGAGTGCCTTGGAGGGGCCCTGTATCAAAATAAGTTGGGATCCCAAATTAAGGACAACGATTTCTCACAAAACAAACAAAAATGCTTGTTTAAAAGAAATATTATGTCAGTGACTTAAGTAGTGGCGTGCATAAGGTTTTTAACTAGGGTATGCACCATATCTAGAAATTGGAAAATGCTTTGTTCAACGTGTTTTTCTGAATTCTGTGGTTCAACGAGGGTTCAACATAGGTTAGTATTGAGTCTTTATGGTAGGCAGTGTTTTTTTGCATCTATGAAGTGCACGCCACTGGCTTAAGTATGTAGGATGTTTCCAACTTTTAGGCGCACGCTTAACCAGGGAAAAAAAGAGATTTTGGGTTTCCTACATTTTAATAATTTTTGCTTTGACACATAAGGGGTCCGTGTAGTTTGGGGACTCCGTATCATTGATACGACGGTAGCTAGGCCCCTGTGAATGAATGAAGTGAGAGAAATGAAATCAGAGAATCGTTATTTAAGTATGTAGGTACATAATCACTAATTAAGTAATATTACGTAACATATTATTTAATGCACATCGGCCTTCGGATGGCTTATCTTTTTATTTAAAGCATTTTGCATATAATTTATACATCTTATAGACCACACTTTGCTCACTACATTAGTGAGAGCCTAATTGAGTGGAGACTTTGAATATCGGGGTTTGTGGTTTCGATTCCAGGTACTATTTTAAATAAAAATTTTCTAAGTGTCAAATGTTACACCAGCGTAGGAAACCGATCCAGATAGTGACTATCTGCGTTCATTCTGCAAAAATTTTGTGTGATTTTCAACAAAGGTCCTGGGTTCTAATTCCACAGGCAAAGACTTAGGTACCACGAAGCGATTTAGCGTTCTGGACTTCTGGTTTCCGTGTAGAAACTGTCAGAGGTATGGGTTCAATGAACATGTACCTCTTCCAAGTAAGACCGTTTCTATTTTAAACTGTATACCTATACTACAGCCTTTCTTGATGAGTAGGTACTGTTTTCGATGCAGGTGGCTCAGTATCGTGATGTTTGGAAGTCCCTACAAAAGGCATATGTCTTGCTGTGGACGTCCTCATCCATCGGCTCCCTGCAACCCGCTTGATGTCTTCGGTCCACCTAGTGGGGGGTCAACCAACACTGCCCTTTCCGGTGCGGGGTCGCCATTCCAGCACCTTGGGACCCCAACGTCCATCGGCACTTCGAACTGTGTGTCCTGCCCACTGTCACTTCAGCTTCGCGACTCGCTGAACTATATCAGTGACTTTAGTTCGTCTGCGGATCTCCTCATTTCTGATTCGATCACGCAGAGAAACCCCAAGCTCCAAGAGCCAATAGCTCGCTCCATCGCCCGCTGAGTTTTTAAATTAATGAAAATAAATTTGATTAATAATTTAGAACAATTAGATATGGTTAATATACATATAACATTTTATAAACAAACCATATATAATTTAAAATAAATAAGTTATGTTTTGCGTTTTCTACATTTATTTCTAATTTGTTGATAAACAGTAGGTACTCATCAAGAAAGGCTGTAGGTATAGGTGGTGAAATACATCAAATAAAATCCAATAAGTCGTTATAGTAAATGTAATGTCCTCTTGTTTTGTCCCACTAATAATAATTTGGCATTAGTAGCGATTCTATCAAAGTTCTACGACCCGTGGTACAAGATAACTGAGCAACTTGACCCTATCGAGATATTGGACGTGTCGTTCCGTCCTATAGTAATGGCACGCGATCGCTATCAAAAAATGGATGACTTATAAAACTGTAATTAAGAATAAAAAACCTTTATTTATTATTCGGTCTAATTGGGAATTGTTTATCTAAAGTACGAGTAGGTATGGTAAGTCTTTTTGGCTTATACTCGTAATAGGTACCTATAGCTTGGCAACTTCGTTCGTAGCACGCATGAAACTCATTCATTGTAGAGATTTGTACATATCGAAATTAACTATTACAACTTGCTACGTAAAACTCATGGAAAACAAAATTATTGTCGTCAGAATTGTTAATCAATTATTATCGGAAGATTCGTACCTACCTAATCATGCGTCACTGTAGCTAGATGAATTCAATCTTTATTATGATCAAATGATTTCTAGATATTGGAATATTATTAATACGTCAAATATTGGTAACCTCATGGAAAAATAATGAATTCGCTATCGTCAGAATTGCTTTTTTGTTTATTAATTTTGTGATATTTCGTTTAATTATGCGTCATTATTATAGTTTCCTTCATTAAGGAAATTTTCCTAAAGAGAGACCTTGATCTTGACTTTTGACAATTCGACCGTGTAGGTACCTAATATTTGTATATTCCTACTTAACTAGGTATCTATACTTATCGCTTTACTATTATTTATTCTGTGTTATCGGGTAATTTCTTATTAATTGGAATTTTCAATTGTATGAGGAAAATTAAGAATACCTACTTTTGCTTGCGATTTTAGATTAACTTTTTATTTATTTAGGTACCTATATCGTAGATTTGTAGGTAAGACGATAATATACATCACTGAGTTTTATAAATGTCTGTTGTAACACCACGGATTTTTATTTTTTATGGATGAATGTTTTTTTTTTAATCAAAAGGTAAGGATGTTCCATGCGCACGATTGCAGACATTTGCTATACCTACGTTTGCTTTTGGTTTAACAAAATAGCAAAGGTTTGTATAACTACACACAGTTTTGTACCTACTTTGAATAAATTCCATACGGTGGACCGCCCATTATATGATGGACAACATTTTCTTATTTACCATGTGAAATGAAATAGTTCATCATGAAATGGTTTACTGAGAATGAAAGTATACTACCTATACGTTGATCTTTCAGTGAAAGTCCTATTAAAATCAGTGCAGCCGTTTCAGAGAGTAGCCCGGGTAGACAGACAGTATTTTACAAAAAGCATGATTCTATTTTTTTGTATCGTAGTATATTTATAGTGTATTACTTATAACTATGTAAGTATAAGCACTCTGCATTTGAGAAACAGTCATTTTTAAATAACATACAGCGACTTCAATTTAATATTATGTATTGATGAATGAACAGTGGCGTAGCGTGCCTTGGAGGGGCCCTGTATGTAAATAGTTAGGGAGCTTAAATGAAGGTAAAGATTTCTCACAAAACAAACAAAAATGCTTGCTTAAATGAAATATTATGTCAGTGACTTAAGATTTAGGATGTTTCCAACTTTTGGGCGCACGCTTAACCAGGGAAAAAAAGATTGTGGGTTTCCTACATTTTACTGATTTTTGCTTTCACACGTAGGGGGCCCCTGTAGACCGGGGCCCCGTATCATTGATACGGCTGTTACGGTGGTAGCTACGCCTCTGTGAATGAATGAAGTGAGAGAAATAAAATCAGAGAATCGTTATTAAGTAAGTAGGTACATAATCACTAATTAAGTAATATTACGTAATATATTATTTAATGCACATCGGCCTTCGGATGGCTTATCTTTTTATTTAAAGCATTTTGCATATAATTTATACATCTTATAGACCACACTTTGCTCACTACATTAGTGAGAGCCTAATTGAGTGGAGACTTTGAATATCGGGGGTTGTGGGTTCAATTCCAGGTACCTACCTACTATTTAAATAAAAATATTCTAAGTGTCATAATATGTTACACCAGCGTTGGAAACCGATACAGATGGTGACTATCTGCGTACATTCTGCAAACATTTTGTGTGATTTTCAGCATAGGTCCTGGGTTCGATTTCTTTTTCATTTATCACCCTACAGGCAAAGTTGTAGGTACCACGAAGCGATTTAGCGTTCTGGACTTCCAAGTAAGACCGTTTCTACTTTAAACTGCATACCTATTCTACAGCCTTTCTTGAGTACTGTTTTCGCTGGATGCAGGTGGCTCAGTATCGTGATGTTTGGAGGTCCCTACAAAAGGCATATGTCCTGCTGTGGACGTCCTCATCCAGCGGCTCCCTGCAACCCGTTTGATGTCTTCGGTCCACCTAGTGGGGGGTCGACCAACACTGCGCTTTCCGGTGCGGGGTCGCCATTCCAGCACCTTGGGACCCCAATGTCCATCAGCTCTTCGAACTATGTGGCCTGCCCACTGCCACTTCAGCTTCGCGACTCGCTGAGCTATATCAGTGACTTTAGTTCGTCTGCGGATCTCCTCATTTCTGATTCGATCACGCAGAGAAACCCCACGAATAGCTCGCTCCATTGCCCGCTGAGTTTTTAAATTAATGAAAATAAATTTGATTAATAAGCTTAGAACAATTAGATAAATATATGTATTTTATATAACATTTTATAAACAAACCATACATAATTTAAAATAATAATATATGCGTTTTCTACCTTCATTTCTAATTTGTTGATAAACAGTAGGTACTCATCAAGAAAGGCTGTAGGTTTAGGTGGTGAAATACATGAAATAAAATCCAATAAGTCGTTATAGTAAATGTAATATCCTCTTGTTTTGTCCCATTAATAATAATTTGGCATTAGTAGCGATTCTATCAAAGTTCTACGACCCGTGGTACAAGATAACTGAGCAACTTGACCCTATCGAGATATTGGACGTGTCGTTCCGTTCTATAGTAATGGCACGCGATCGCTATCAAAAAATGGATGACTTATAAAACTGTAATTAAGAGTAAAAAACCTTTATTTATTATTCGGTTTAATTGGGAATTGTTTATCTAAAGTACGAGTAGGTATGGTAAGTCTTTTTGGCTTATACTCGTAATAGGTACCTATAGCTTGGCAACTTTGTTCGTAGCACTCCCGATGTTCCGCGCGGGTCGGCGGGCGTGTTGCGCTGAATGAAAACCCACGACTGATACACGTCACTTCCCCGTACGCCCGATTTCACACCCGAGCAGTCTTTCCCCTTGTCCCCCGCATATCATGATTTATTATACCGAAAATTGATTAATAATGTTAACTGTGACTATGTTCTAAAATTAATATTTTCGGGGTAAACGAACTTATACACGTCTTTATAATTATGACGTAGCCAAGTTTTACGTATTTTAAAATGCAAGGATAGATAAAGGCGTGTGTTACATAGATAGTCGGAATTATGTGAATTACTTTATATGAAAACATAAAAAGTTTTTATTTTTTAGCTAAAAACATATTAGTTATATAGTTCGGCTCCTATGAGTGAATTTGTCAACATTTTGAAGTTATGGAATATACTCCCGAGCGCCCTGTATAAATAAATGTTGACAGCCTCTGTGGCGCAGTGGTATGCGCAGTGGATTCACAATGGTCCTGGGTTCGATCCCCGGCTGGGCAGATTGAGATTTTCTTAATTTGTTCAGGTCTGGCTGGTGGGAGGCTTCGGCCGTGGCTAGTTACCACCCTACCGGCAAAGACGTACCGCCAAGCGATTTAGCGATTTAGCGTCCGGTACGATGCCATGTAGAAACCGAAAGGGGGATTTTCATACTCCTCCTAACGAATTAGCCCGCTTCCATGTTAGACTGCATCATCACTTACCATCAGGTGAGATTGTAGCTAAGGGCTAACTTGTAAAGAATAAAAAAAAATGAATTTTCAATTTGTGTTCAATATGTTTAGACTTAAGCAGGTCTAAACATATTGAACCATTATTAATTTACCAGCATTAAGACCTTACTTAATTATATTTAGATTTCCTAACAGCCACCTAGATATCTAGACCTCATCTAGACCTCAAGTAAATAGCATGATCACCTATGATAACTGTTTTCAGTTTACATGACGGCTTGTTTCATTCAAGGCTGACTGCTGCTTGATAATGAAATTATGAACAAAACTGAGTATAGGTCAACTGCGAATTCACATCTTACCTAATTAAACATAATGACCACATATACATGATATCAGTTTTCATGATAATGTGTTTTGATTTGTACATGATGACTGTTTATTAACTTTTACCATTGGGTACAGCCTGTGTTTTGTACACAAAGTGCGAGTGATAACTGGACCGAACTAGCTGTTACTTGATAAGGTGAACTTATTAATTACTTACTTCGACATAATTTAATCAAATAGCCAATCATTTTGTTTATAACGAAATATACTAGTTAGGTAGGTATTCGTAGACATTAAGGCTACGATGTTAGATAATAATTTAAAAAACAAAGGATGTGGGTAGGTAATGTGGGTAATTAGAAAGTATATAGCAGCTAAACGAAAAGCGCATCCATCCACTCAGAAGTTATAGAGATTCTTAACCTACTAAGATCAAGAACAGGCCTACAAAACAAAAAATATTTTTTTTTAATTTTTTATAAATTTTCGTGTTTTTTGTACTTATTATTGGTATGTTATTTTATTGACATTGTTAAAAAAAAGACAAAAAAATAAATGAGAGTAAAAAGAAGAAGAAAGAATATTGTATGTATGAAGATAGGACTTATTCGTAAAATCGTTAGCACATGATTTTATGAATAAGTTTTCTCTTCATCTTATGAACCCATTTTCAGCTCACTGCTGAACTCGAGTCTCCTCTCAGAATGAGAGGGAATAGGCCAAAAATCCACCACGCTGGCCCAGTGCGGATTGGCAGACTTCACACACGCAGAGAATCAAGAAAATTCTCTGGTATGCAGGTTTCTTCACGATGTTTTTAATTCACTGTTTGAGACACGTGATATTTAATTTCTTAAAATGCACACAACTGATAAGTTGGAGGTGCATGCCCCGGACCGGATTCGAACCCACAATCTCAAAAAAATCGGAGTCAGAGGTCATATAAATGTAAACCTTCTTGATTTTGACATTTTAATTATTTTTTTATTATTGTAAATTTTTGGTAAATTATTTTAGATTGTAGGTTAATCTTTTACTTTAAGTTTTTAACCGGACTCTGCAGTGTTGTGAATGCCTGTAAAAGATGGCTGCAGTTGTTCAAGAATTTTGTAACTCACTTATATATAATGTCTGCTGTCATTGTTGGCGTTACAAATAAATAAATAAATAAAATAAATAAATATCCACTGGGCTATCACTGCTATTACGAATAGTACAACAATAAAATTGACCAGAAATTAGTGCCAAACTATAAATATACTATACTATAGTATATATATATATATATATATACTATAGTATTTACTAAAGGTTTGTAGAACCTAATCGTGACCGTAGCGTATCATTAAGATTTATAAATACCATTCAATAATAAACAAACAACAGAAACTAGGCTGACGTAACCTTGAGCATCAATAACGTATAGCGATCGATCTGTACGACATTAGTATTATTATCTACCCACGTCCCACATGTGAAAACGTCAACCGGCTCACGCCTGTGGCATGGTACACGTGAGCTTTTAACTTAAACCTCAAACTAATTATCTATGGACTAGTCGTCGTTACCAACTCATATACGGCTCACTGCTGAGCTCGAGTCTCCTCTCAGAATGAGAGAGGTTAGGCCAATAGTCCACCACGCTGGCCCAATGCGGATTGGCAGACTTCACACACGCAGAGAATTAAGAAATTCTCTGGTATGCAGGTTTCCTCACGATGTTTTTCCTTCACCGATTGAGACACGTGATATTTAATTTCTTAAAATGCACACAACTGATAAGTTGGAGGTGCATGCCCCGGACCGGATTCGAACCCACACCCTCCGAAATCGGAGGCAGAGGTCATATCCACTGGGCTATCACGGCTCTATGGACTAGTATCGCACCCAAATTCACGAACATAATCTTTTTTACATAAAAATGGAACCGACTTCAAAGACGTATTGCAATTATTTTTATTTTAACACAAAATTACTAAACCCATTTTCAAAAAAAATAAATGGGATGAATCTGAAAATATAGGTAGGTACTCTTTAAAACAAAAAGTATTTTCAGAATTGGTAAATAAATGAAGAAGTTATAGGTATAAGTAACAAGAATAAAAAAACCCTACCTTTTTAATGGCTGTCATTTTGAGAGGAAAACGATGCAGTTAAAATACCACTTTTCATCCAATACATAGGTAGGTGGTGAAGGATCTTACTAATTCGGATTTAATCAATGATATTTTATACTATAGATAGGGCACTAGAGCATTAAAACTGAGGCAGACAAATGTGCATAATTGTCTTAATTTAATTTAGTCGCTTAACTAGTTACGAAAATTATTTATACACCTAATAACTAAATATTGTCTACAATGTCAAGTTGTGTATATAAGAAGTGTAAAAATTATATGTACATAGACAAATATATAAAGTAAGTAAATAGTCCATAGAGAGACTTGTGGTGCAAGGAAAGGTGGAGGGCACAAGAGCACGTGGCAGGTCACCAATGCGCTGGACTGATCAAGTAAAAACCGCTCTCCATGGATCGCTCTACGAATGTTCTAGGAGAGCCACACTGCGGGAGGAATGGCGGATAGTGAGGCTTGCCACCGCGCCCAAATGACGACCACGACCACTCTGTCAAGAGTGTGACGACGAAGAAGAAGATGTGCGCGCCGAAGCTATATTCAGATCACTTTTTGCGGTGATTTTGTAGGCACGTAACAAATCTACAGTATCAAATAAATAACAATCATTGGATTTAAGACAAAAAAATCCGAATTAGTTCCCACAAGCTGACGCTTGATTGAGGACATTGTAGGCACAGGTGAAATAGAAATGGCTGACGCCAAAATATCATTGGCTGACGCAACTAACGCGCATTGTAACAGCAGAGTGTAGATACCGGCGCGCGTCTAATAGACTACAAGCCCTTGAAAAAAAATTACCTGTGAATTAAACCAACGTGAATAACGCTTAGAAGGCTGTTACTATATCAGAAAATACCCCTGAGCACTATGCCGTCATTAGCCGTTAGCTAATCGATTATTTTTCGTGTCATGAAATATTAATATCATTAAAATCGAAATTTAGTAACTTTAATAGTGTAATTAGTAACTACAGCTTATTACTATTAGATGATAATTATTAAATTTAGTTTATTCATTTTATATTAGGTAGGTTCCAAATTATATGTGAAAATTGTTGAAAAAAACAAATCCTGGCAATGTAAGGCTTTTTCACAAAAATGCCCTAAAGTTTTCCAAGATTCTTTTTCTATATAAAACAGTAGTTAGGTAGGTCTAACTACTTTTTCTGTACAGTATACAGAAACATCTTCAGTTAACTTTCAATCAATAAATAATTGGAAAAAATAATAAAATACGATATACCGTACTAAAGATTATTATTATTAGTAGTAGAGCTTTTGTTAATAGACAAACAGCTAAAGTTTCCTAAGGCTTTCCCTGTTCAAGGGGTTTCCCAAAGCCCCGTATACGTATAAATACTGCTGCTTCATATATGTAATGAATGGCTAATAACAGATTGTGTGAAATAGAAACTGGCTGACGCAACCTCGGGCGTCTCTAACATGACCACAGCTCGCATGCCACCTGCGGCGTGTGAGCGCGTGCCATGATGCTAGGGTTGTCAATATGATATTTTATACTAGAGACTAGTAGACACCGCGCGGTTTCACCCGCGTGGTTCCTGTTCCGTACGAATACGGAGATAAAATATAGCCTATAGCCTTCCTCGATAAATGGGCTATCTAACCTTAAAAGAATTTTTCAAATCGGACCAGTAGTTTCTGAGATTAGTGCGTTCAATCAAACAAACAAACTCTTCAGCTTTATAATATTAGTATAGATAGGGTACTAGCGCATCAAAAATGAGGCGGGCAAATGTGGATACTTGTCTTGATTTCATTTAGTCGCCTAGTACGAACGTTATATAAACAAATAAAACCTAAATATCGTCTAGAATGTCGAGTTGTGTGTTCATGAAGTGTAAAAACAAAATTGTACATGTGTATTCGGATAAATTTTTGCAGGCTCGTAACCTAACCTATCTATAGTATATAATATCATTGATCGCACCACAATCCCAAACCGTAATTCGCCGTAGCCGAGTAAAAATGTATACCAACTAGCGGATGCCCGTGATTTCGTACGTCCTAACACCTCCTTAATCCAACCCTGTCGCATTATCCTTTCGCTGCCTTTCACGTTTGTACGTTAAGCGGTTTTCTATATATCTTGATGACCTTTCGCATTTATACATATAAATAAATTACACTGAAGTGTAAAATTAACAAATTTTTTTTTTTTTTAATTTTCTTCTGTCTTTTTATTTATACTGGCTAATTCCTGAAATAGCTGGACCGATTTTAACGAGATTTTTACTGATCGGTATTAAATATTATAAGGTTTAACTTTTTATTCTAATTTACCAGTAGAGATACTCGTAGAACCGATTGAAGCTGCTGGGCTCAGTTATTCTATACTAATACTAGCTGATGCCGCACCGTTTTACCCGCGTGATTGCTGTTCCCGTAGGAATACGGGGATATAATATAGCCTATAGCCTTCCTCGATAAATGGGCTATCTAACGCTGAAAGTCCGATTTGAAATTTTTCAAATCGGACCAGTATTTCCTGAGATTAGCGCGTTTAATCAAACAAACAAACTCTTCAGCTTTATAATATTAGTGTAGATTATAAAGAGAAATAGACCACGTATAAACATCTAAGCTTAAAGGCAAGAATGCCTTTTGATTGTCTTATAACCCGATCATACTACACAAAAAATAAAATATTTTGATAAATACACAAAGTTGATGACCCTAGTCAGCTTATGTGGTTTCCGGACCTTAGCCAACCGTTCGCGGGGGATCTTCATTCATTCACCTTGCCCTGTAACTTGTAAGATGATACTCATTCGGTAACTGTTGCGTCACTCTGTTTATAAATATTAGAATCGGCGTTATATACACTAATCTATACTAACATTATAAAGAGGTAAAGTTTGTGTAGGAAATCTCTGTTTTTTTTTTAATTCTTTACACCCTTGACTACAATCTCACCTGATGGTAAGAGATGATGCAATCTATGATGGAATAACTTTAGGAGGAGGATGAAATCCACACCCATTTCGGTTTTTACACGACGTCGTATTTGAACGCTAAATCGCTTGGCGGTACGTCTTTGTCGGTAGGGTGGTAACCAGCCACGGCCGAAGCCTCCCACCAGCCAAAAGTAGTAGTAAGTAGTGCAATAATAAATAATAAATAAACAACATACTTATACATACTTTACATACTAATCATACATATCATATACATAAAAAGTTTTAATGAGAAGGTATACATTAACTTTTACCTAGCTAGGTACATAAATGTAAATTTTACATGTAGTTAGATATCTAATTAAATTTTAGTACTTACGTATTATGATCGGTTGTAGAATATCATTAACTTAATTAGATTATTTCTTTTTAGTAATTAGGTAGGTATCGTTGACCTCTTACGGAGTCAATGACACCTAGGTAGATACTATTAGGTTAGAGTAAGAATATTCATAAAGCCGTGGTAAACCTGTGGTTAAGATTCGGAGGGCGTAGGATCGAATCCGGCTCGGGGCATGCACCTCCAACTTTGCAGTTGTGCATTTTAAGAAATTAAATACCACTTGCCTCGAATGTTGAAGGAAAAGCATCGTAAGGGAACCTTTTGAAAAAGGCTGATATTGATGATAAATCGTCGTCATCAACCCATATTCGGCTCACTGCTGAGCTCGAGTCTCCTCTCAGAATGAGAGGGGTTAGGCCAATAGTCGTAGTAGAATGAAGATAATTCTCTGGTATGCAGGTTTCCTCACGATGTTTTCCTTCACCGATTGAGACACGTGATATTTAATTTCTTAAAATGCACACAACTGAAAAGTTGGAGGTGCATGCCTCGGACAGGATTCGAACCCACACCCTCCGGAATCGGAGGCAGAGGTCATATCCACTGGGCTATCACTGCTCTGATGAAAAACAACCTGTAAATGGCACAAATATGCCTCTCTGACTGAGAGTTACATATTTGTACCTTTTGCCGTGGAGACCCTTGGGCCATGGAGTCCCAGTGCCATAAAAAATTACCGAATCATTTCACCGCGGCTAGTTGTCTCGACTGGTGACAGAAGGGCTGGCTAATTTTTTGCGCAAAGGATCAGCCTGGCTGTCCAGCGCGGAAATGTAGCCAGTATTCTTGCAACCATTCTACGTGGGCATGATTTGTATAGTTATCAGGATAAGTTAGCTTAAGTTCCTTATTATATTCTTTCTCACCTGTAATAAATGATTTTTAAAAAGTGTAATTGGTGAGTTTCTAGTAGAAGCCATTTAAATACCAACTCGCTGTATTAGACTCGGTTGATCGTCAGTATCGCATGGAATGAACCGTTGACACGGACGAAACTGCAGAGTTTACAACACCCAAGCAATGCCTGTCTATCGGTCTTTTACTTTGAATAATGTGCTCAGGAACTTTACAATCTAATAGTTCCTCCATCCCCATTTTACCTCAGCCCCCCTAAACAAGTGGCACGTCGATGCATTTTCTACGATCGCTAACGCTTCGAAAACTAGAAAGATGTATAGGAATGACATTTGCTAATGGAACTTGCATTGCATTGCAGGAATTTGCTAATTAGAATGTCACGTGATCACGATCTGTCATTCTCATACATTTTTCTAATTTTGGAAGCCTAAAGCGATCGTAGAAAGAGAATAGACGTGCCACTTGGCTAGGGGGGCAGAACAGCGAGACGTTGTGATCTGAAACTGGCATCCTTTTGTTGTCGATGTCCAGTCAACCCGCACGAAACATTTTGCATCAACGTTTCTAATTAGAACTGCTAAGATGTGGAATGTCTTCCGGCGTCTGTATATCCTGACACGTACCTATACTTTGAGCACCTTTGATTCAAGGCAAGAGTGAATAGGCATCTTCTAGGCAAGCGCGCTTCATCTTAGACCTCATCGTCGCTTCCATCAGGCATGATTGTAGTATAGGAGCAGACTTCCGAAATCCGAACCGGTGGTAATCGGCGGAGTCACTAGTCAACTCACTCATTAAAAGGTTCATTTCTCGCCCGTAGAATTATCGTCACACCCTAACAAGCTTTATTGTTTAGTAGGTAATATGATAAGGGGATTATTGCTCATGATTAAAAAGAACTTCTTTATTTCTGCATATCGTCTCCAAAGAGTAAAAAATCTTTTGTAGGTTTGGGTGTACTCTTCTATAACAAGATCCCCAAGACTGTGATGGACCTGCCAATGCATAGCTTTAAGCAATGTGTTAAAAAACATTTACTTAGTCGAGGTTACTACAACATTGATGAGTTCCTTAAAGATAAAAGCGCTTGGAGGCCATTGGATCAGCTTCCACCTTCACACAGGAAATAAAACTATAAGAAATTGTAATTGTTATCAATTGTAAATTATAATACTGTATGACTTTTTCAAAAGAGCAACTGTTGAGTTTCTTGCCGGTATCTTCTCAGCAGAACCTGCCTTCCGAACCGGTGGTAGAATCTTTACAAATAGTCAACTGACGTGTCAAAAGTGCTTGTAAACTGAGCCTACTTGAAATAAATGATTTTTGATTTTGATTTTTGATTTTGAACATTCTTTAAAATATTGCAGCCCTTTTTTATACCTAAATGGGCAATCTTCATAAACATAATTTAAAAATGATCTTTCATTGCAGCGAAGTGCCAAAAATAAACTTGGCCATGGCCTGTATTGTACATTATACAATCAAGAAACAAGTTTGGCTATATTGCATTCCCTAGTGGGTAAGATAATTTTAACATAAGCTGTGGAAACTGGAAAGGGCTGGTTGAACTGGCAGTTGTTCTGATTGCTAAAAATAAAATTTTATTTATGGACATCGATTCGATTTACGAAATTGGACCTTGAATGTGGGTTCAGTAACCCGTTCTGTACGTACCCACACAATAGGTACCTATTTACTTTTCGTCTCTTGATAACCTATACTAAGATGTGATCTCAGAGTAGTAACACAAATTGTTTTTTCTAATGGATAGGTTTACAATTAGCTTGTTTAATTAGGTATTAATCAAGCTAATTGTAAACAGCTTCGAAAACAGATCCACCTTTATAATCGACTTTCAAAAATAAGGAGGTTCGGCTGTGTTTTTTTAGTTCTACTTCTACTTAAACAATTAAAAATACATATTCGTTTATTTCAGGCCTTAACCCATTTAATGAAAATTAAGTAAAAGTTAAATTAAAAAGATGAAAATCATTAAATAATAAAAGTTATGCTTGACAGCCAATATTGACTGGAAAATATATGTACAAGTAACTAAGTTCAAAGTTGAGGCAAGGTGTTCAAATGGAAGGGAATTCCACACCTTAGATATAAGGTGGTCTACTACTACTAGGTAGGTACCAGTGTCGTATTTGCAAATTTGCCGCCAGTAGGCTATTGAATTTTTGCAGCCCAATGAACTCTGAAATTCGATAGGTTTGTAATCAATACAATTAATTAATATAGGATAATAATTATAGGACTATACAGGACGTACAGAACTGAAATATTAAAATTATCGTTAGGTACATTTTCTTTTATAGCAGTGATAGCCGTCGTCATCAACCCATATTCCGCTCACTGCTGAACTCGAGTCTCCTCTCAGAATGAGAAGGGTTAGGCCAATAGTCCACCACGCTGACCCAATGTGGATTGGCAAACTTCACACACGCAGATAATGAAGATAATTCTCTGGTATGCAGGTTTCCTCACGATTCCGAACCGGATTCGAACCCACACCCTCCGGAATCAGAGGCAGAGGTCATATCCACTGGGCTATCACGGCTCTATGTTACTATCTACAATTAAGTATCTACCAAATAGAATCGCAAAGTAATGGAACTTTTGACATTTCTTAGAAAAAAAAAGCAGATAACTTTCATGTTTATGTTCCGAAATCATAACAATGAATATCATTGTCGTTTATTTCTTGAACAATAAAAATATGAACGTCAAAATATTATAAGTTATTAAATATTATCTATCACATTTTATGTTCTTGATTTATTTTGAAAATATCTTCAACTGCGATATGAAAATACATCGTGAAAACAATTCGTAGATAATTTTACAACAAGCTAAGGTACCTTGGTATATCTTAATTTTCAAGTTGTTATCATGCCAATAAGAGTCACCTTTATTGCGCTCGATATTGGATACTTTTAACCGACTTCCAAAAAGGAGAAGGTTGTACGTTCGGCTGTATGTATGTTTTTTTTAATAAATAAAATAAAGGAAAAACTAAACAGCGCTAAAAAGTGTTGGTCGACTCCTGAAAGGTGGACTTACGAACTCAAGCGCGTGGCAGGGATTTGCTGGATGCAGGCGGCTCAGGATCATATTTGAAAGTCCCTTCTAAAGGCTAAAGGCTTGTCTCCTGCAGTATACGTCTATCGGCGTATAATATTAATGTAAAGAATCTATTCTAATATTATTAAGCTGAAGAGTTCGTTCGTTCGTTTGTTTGTTTGTTTGATTGAACGCGCTAATCTCAGGAAATACTGGTCCGATTGGAAAAATTCTTTCAGTGTTAGATAGTTCATTTATCGAGGAAGGCTATATATTGTCCCCGTATTTCTACGGTAGCGGGAACCACGCGAGTAAAACCGCGCGGCATCAGCTAGTATAAAATAAAATTGTTGCACATCTACACACCAAATTTTCGCAACCTAGTGTAGGTTACAAAAATTTGGTACTCAATTCTTTCAAGAGATATTGCATACATTTTTATAATAATCTGCCATATGAAATCATGGACTAGTTTCTCAATAATTTCAACCTTAATGATTATATAAACGCTAAAAAAGCTTGGAAATTAAATACACAGTATGACTAAGCACCTACTAGTTCTAGAGAATATTGTAAAATGGTGATAAACAAAAAACCCTGGCTGTTGTGTTTATAACTGAATACTGAAGGTACGTTCTGTATCAAAACGAATCTTTAAACGCGCTTCGTCTGTTTTACCTCACCACTGCATTCAAAGCCAAATGGACTTCTAAGAATAAATTGAATTGTCAAAATATGCACGTAAATAAACTAAATTTTAAATTCAAAAGTTCAAAAAGTGGTTTTAATTTAAATCTAATGATTTTCTGAGGGTAAAAGTTTTAAAGCTTGTAAAATATTCATTCAGACGACGACGGTACCTTCTCTACTTAAATGTTATGTCACTATTAGACTGTATACAAAACTACTTAAATACCTAGGTACTAAACTGTAAGGCAAGACGTGGAGGCCTATATAAGGTGGATTTACTAAAACAAGATACATATTACATAGTTTAAATAAGTGTTATCTGTTTAAACATATATTTTGTATGAAATTATGAATACAAATTCATACAAAATACCTTTAAGTTGGCTTGGCAGAATTGCCGAGCAGTGTAATTGCTAATGTTACTTTTGTAGGTAAGTAGCGGATGCAACAGACATCTTATCCAGAACGTAGATGCAATAAAATATCTCAAGATTATTAAGAGATTGTATGAGAAAATGAATACAACAATAAGGATCTTAAGCTAATGTATCTTAATAACTATACAAATCATGCCCACGTAGAATGGCGGCAAGAATATTGGCTGCATTTCCGCGCTGGACAGCCAGGCTGATCCATAAAAATGACCCAGCCCTTCTGTCACCAGTGTAGGCAACAAGCCGCGGTGAAATTATTTTTTGATTTTTTTCATGTTTTCCATAGTTTTCCTAAATTAATTGGGATAGAAAAGAAAACAAAAGAGTTACATTATCTAGATAACAATATATTTTGTTGTCAACTGCAAACTTAACAATAGACTACAACATAGATTACAACGTAATATCAGCACGAAGTATGAGTACGTAATTGAGTACAGGATGAAGGTAAATTATAGTAAACTCTATCAACCACAACTTAAAGCACCGCGCACATAGATGCATTCTTGTTTGCGCTCTAACTTGCGTCCAACGTCCTAACAATCTCATAAGTCTTATTTAGTGTCTCGTGATACCAGTTACTGTGTAACACTCGCGAACGCTGTAGAAAGCTTAATGCCATAAAAAAACAACACTTGTAAAATGTAGCAACTCTCGCAATCAACCGTTATTCAACCGCAAAAAGTTGTGAGATCCATGTAATACCAAGTCGATTACTTTATTCTGTCCGTGATTAAGGGATCTTCTATTTCAAATTATTACGTAATTAGCTAACCTAACAACATTTTATAATGAACATATCAATATTAAAAATCTTTTATATTTTAAATAAATAGATTGACTTGACCATCGCATGAATACACAATATACTCGTATGTTACAATTATTATTATTATTATATTCAATAACATTGCTTAGAGCGCTTGCCAAGTCGGCCTATTTATTTAAAATATAAAAGATTTTTAATATTGATATGTTCACTATAAGATGACTGCCGTGCCTCAGATCATTGACACAGCTCGATTAAAAAGATGTGGCAATATTGAACGCAAACTTGACGTTTATCAGTGTGCGCGAAACTTTGATACACATGATTTTACATAGTGTAGATTCTGACCATACAATATCACAAAACTAGCTAAAATTGGGATCACACCGTCACGCAATGAAGAAATGAAAATCAAATCAAAATGGACGGCATAGAAAATTTAGGAATATCACATTACGTATAAAAACGCAACTATTACAAAAAAATTCCATGTAACTAAGCTATCGTGAAAATGTCGTCTATGTTGGTATGAAACGAGAGTGGTTTATTAGTAGTTAAACCTCGGATGCACTTATTTGACATTGCCATTCTGCAATCTACCAATAACAAGGCATGTCGATTTGAAAATGCTTATGATTGGTAGACGCATGGTTGAACGCAATGCAACAGTGTATCCGAAACTTAAGAATCGCGATGGTGCTACTAAAATTTGCGCCTCGACCTTTTACATTTTATTATAATTGCACACACGTGATATTGAATTTTTCGATACATTTGCTAGGAACAACGACCAAACAATAACGAAAGTAATTATCTCTGTATTACAACTTAGAGCGTATTTGTATCTACCAGGCACTTTACGAGTAACTCTGATGATAAGTAAAATAATTATTGTATCAACATAATTTCACAAATAGATACTAATATTCATTACGTTTCAGATCTCTATTAAAGTACTAAGTAGAAACAAGTTGATTGAGTTGTTATTTACAAATGTATTGAAAATGTCAGGTATATTTATATACGTAGTAGATATTGAATTGACTATGTATAATCGATCAAATTATTCTTTATTAAGTAGAACCACAAGTGTTATAAGTAGTAGTAAATTATTATGACTAATTGACTTGCAATTTTTGAAGTTTAGGTACAGGTGTTTTGGTTTATTTTATTACTAAAATAACTGCTGCTTAATCAATTTTCGTAATTTTATTGATTTGAGTAAAACTAAATGAAAATCATAATAAATCGTCCAATGAAAAACTGAAGAAATTAATTAAAATAGATATTTTTTGAAAATGATTAATAATTAATACCATTATAAATCATGGTATTTTAATAAATCTATTCGTTTAAAGAATTAAATAATCGTAATCGATTATAAATAGATGTTCCTACAAACGTGCAGAGGACATGATAACGGTTTGTTGAAATAATATTTGAAATAAGTGACCTACAAGCTTACAAAGCTTACCCCATTTGATGAAATAATTTATAAAATCGTTCACAATTTTGGTGATAAAAATGAACTTATCAACTGAACAGGTGATGAGTTTAAATAGGTACGTGAATAAGAATACATCACCTCATCACAGTAATATAATAGTAATTTAAACATAAATAAGACAATCTTTTATCATCTGAATTTGTATGTTCTGATATTCCAGATTTTGCGAATCACTATTTTACCGGGGACATTACATTCATAACGGTTTTAAATTACTACACATAATTTTAATTTTATTAACTTAGAATAGCTAAATGTTGTATCAACAGAGACCAAAAAATTTTGATGAGATACACATTCTGAACATTCATAACTTATTTGTTTTTGTTTACTTCTGATTAGCAGTTACTAATTCAGAAATCTTAATATGTAGGTATAGTAAAAGAGTTTTGCAAACAATTTTACAAATTATTTCAACAACTAATAAAAATAATTTCGGCCACATTAAATCAAAACATAGATAGGTAATTTTATTAAGTAATTCTGAAAATTCTGATGTGGATTTTGTTGCTTTATTTAATATATTATTATTATATTTTTCAGGTAAGATGAACGTAGAAAACTGTTATAAGCTTAATACAGATACATTAACGAATAAACCACCAGTGTGTGTACGAGTATATATCTGATTGTGTATTTAAGTTATTAATTTTGTAAAGTATATGAAAGAATGGAATATCGAACGCGTATACAATTAAAAAATATAGTATTATATGTTACATAAGAAGTACAGTATAATTTGTTACATGCATTTTATTTGAATATAAATTAAGATGGAAAAAAGATTTTTTGTAACTAAAACGATAACGATTGTTAATAAAGAATATACATCAAATACATATATACTAATATTCAAGCCTAAGATAACAAGATGTGATTACATTTTGCAAGTACAATAAGAGTAAGTAAGGTGGATATAATCGTGAATATATCTGTATAAACTGCAAAATATTTGAGGGACTGTAGGTACGCTTTGGCACTAACTTCATGAAATATAATTATATTTTTTACAATTCATTCAAATATATTTACAACTTAATTTTACATAGTATTATTGATGTATATAATATTTACAATACTTTAAATGCATTTCAGATAAAACAATTTTTAAAAGGTTCGGTTACATTATATTACAAGATAATTATTTCATTTGTGAACGTATCGGTTAACGGTAAATATATCTACAGAGCCGCTGTACAGAGTCAAAAGCTTTAGCAAAACACTGATATCTCTATACGTTGATAATATATTTGAAATCACGTTTAACATCCAAGTAAATATTTAAATGAGAAAATATTCAATCCATACGCTACAACCACAGTAACCAAAGTTCCCATTAAAATTGTAGGGGATGATCAATTAAATACGAATTGAAAGCGATTCTGAGACAGAACCGTGGGGAATAATTTGCAGTAAATAAACATACTCGTATCAATATCTTATTGAGCTCGAAACACTTATATTTAAAAAAGATTTCTTATTTGTAAAAGTTACCACCGAATTTTTTCCTTGCATTTTAATAAAACTAGTACAAACTGTATCAAGTATATCGGAATCAGGCAATTATTCCAATAATAATAGCACAATTCCAATAACAGTGACATCCTTTTTAGTTTTTGTAAAATTAATGAGAGCTATATCCTAAATTCGATTAAACATATTAATATATGTTTAATCGAATTTAGGAGTTACAGTATGTGGAATCCAATATTGAAATCCGAGTGGATTGAGGTGGGTTTAACAAGGTTTTTTAAAATTTGTTAAAAAAATTAACTTATGATGTAAAAATCGTATTTGTTTGGGTGCGTTAATTAATTAATGTACACTATTTTGTCAGACACCCCACTTAAGTGGGATAAAGACAAGATGATATTTGTTACTGTACATTAATTAAATGATGTAGTTCTTGGTTATAGTGAATGGATTAAGAATTTCTTGTCGATTAATAAATTTGTTTTTATTACGAATATGAGAAAGCATCTAAGTAACACTTTTTGAACTGTGTTTCCATTTGTGACGATCTACTATATGATAATATAAAAGCCAATTTGTAACTAACATCTAACATAAAATTGATTATAATGCACACATTCACTTAAATCTACGTATTTGGTAAATTGAGTGGGCTATCCCTCTCCGCCATAAATTTCTTAACTCACCGCTTTTGACGCACCATATGTGCAATTCTCTAAGCAAACTGAACCAAAACAAAACCAAAATAGTAAAGAACTTTAATGTAACAATCAAAAACAAAAGATTTGATCTTTTTTGTTTCATTAAAATTATTTAAAAATGATCGTATGTTGATGTTTAACTGTTGGTTTTACTCTATTTTCAAGGTAAGTAGGTAGTTCCGAAAAAGTTATGGATAGGCTGACTAGGTACCTACTGTTTATCTAAAGTGTATGGACAGCTTGCTTAGGAGTGCACCGCGTGCTGCAAGCTCTGCTCTACTGATGACAAGGATGATGACCCCTAGGGCGTTCTCTAGTGAGTACCTTCGGCACAACGACCTGTGATGAGATGAACCGAATGCTTACCGCAAGGCTGAACCTAATCTCTTACCCAATACTGAACCGAATGATTCCCCAGACCGAACCTAAGCTGGATTTAAAACGTTGATGGCACATGGATGACGCAAGTGACGTGAAAATATCACATGAAATGTATGTATACGCCAGATTGTAAGCTCTAGATCAACTCTACCGAAACTACTATGGTAATACGATTCAAGAACCGATGTGATATGAAACGCGCAGTGTTCATAGTACCATTCCAATATGTTTCAAATTAGCACATCTCTTCAAATTATGTTCTTCTATTTAATTAATTTTGCTATAATCAGTTTTCAGAATTGTATCAAATGTGCTTATTTGTAAAAATTTTTACTTGTGACTTATTCGTATGTGATTTATTTTAGCGTATTAATTACAATCATTAAAAGTTAGGAGATCTCTTATAAAATTCAGTCACAGACTACCGGTAAAATTGGTAACTCTACATTCTAGAAAAGAATTTCAAAAATTTTGATTCTACCCGTAAATCCCATGGGCATGTACTTGGGAATATTTTTTCAAGTTTCTGCGTTATTTATTATTTTTACAAGATTTTTTATATTATCAAAATATGCCTCCCTTGTGCCATTAGTTTCGTATAGCCTACTTATAAGGATACCTGCGTTTTTTTTCTCATTTCAGTCCGTTGCAACGTCAGGACAGGAATAGTTGAATTAAAGTTCATCATCTATTTTATTGACGCAATACTTCTGTAGAGCGAACCTCTCGTCGTCTGCTTTCGCTAGTCGCGTGACACTTATGTCACCAATGCAACAAAGCTGGGCATGTCGCATGGTACTGTAGTAGTCCGCGAAGAGCGTTCAGCACCGACTGGACGTTCAAAAGAGCATGTGGCAGCGCAGGTTGGAGTTGGCTATTCCGTGGTGTGCGCGGTGAGGTCGACCTCCGACATCGCGGTGCCCAGCGCGTTCGGAGGGTCGCTGGCGGGGAGGGAAAGTAGATGTTAGGCCTCCAAGAAAATGAGCGCCGTTGGCTTTGGTTCCAAGTTGGATTTCTTTGCTTCGACGACTAAAAATTCTATTTCCTGTAATGCGATAAAAAAACATCATATTAATGGGTATCTTATTTACACATTTATAAATACTATTATAAAATCTGGTTTTCCAAGTACGGAATTAAACTCTTTATTTGTTATTTTTAAAATTGTTGTAAGTTTCAACAATACGAGTAACATTAACAAGAGTTTCAAGAATAATATAAAGTACCTATTCTGTGCTTTTAGTAGGTATGCTTAAAAAATAATTAAACTGTGTGATAATTGAATTAAGGACGGATTACTTATTTAAAAAATGCAGTTTTGTGCCTGTTCATAATCTGTTAGCAATCTCGTCTTTCAACAAAATAACTAACGCACCGGTTTATCTCTTTGCGCGAAGGACTCTGCAATAAGCCGAGCGACTTCTTGGTGTTGCATCCCTTCTACTCGATTCCCATCCACCGCCAGTATTAGTTGGCCCACTTCTAACCCTCCTGCTTCAAACGCCGATCCGTGTTCCTGGAATGTTAGAATAATAACTTTTATATTAGTTACTAATACCTACATTATAATACTCTACATTATAATACTGAAGAAAAGTTCAAGTTTGATAAATTTATTGTCTTGCTTTACGTAATTTTTCGTATAAATTTGCTTACAATGTTAATTAATGATATTGGGTTCTAAAGTTGTGCCCCGCGATTTTAACAACGTAATTTATGTTTCTGTGGGAAGATTGCGATAAAAGGTATAAAAGGTGCTATTCTATATTATAATATCTCTGTTCCTTCAACTTTCTTGTTATAGTTTTGGAATTATAAATGGTGTAACAAATCCGTCTTTTTTTAATATGTAAAAACTTACATGTATGTTAATTATTCTAGGTAGTGGGTGTTTAGTATTGGCGCCGCCTTCGATCGCGATGCCAAGGATAGGCTTGGTCTTCTTCACCGTAATATGCAGGTTGCCATGGTGGTCGGGCACGACCCTCGCCGCTCTGCCTTCGTCCATCTGCGATTCGCCATGTTGCAGTCGCTGCATGGACTGGTGCCTGCGGATCCCACCTCGATCCTCAAGTAATGCACCACCTTCTTCTTTCATGTCGAAGCTACGCGATAACTTGTGGGCCATGTCCTGTCGATATTACTGTACTTAAAACGTTCCAAAACTGACAACCGATTCTCAAACAATGGAACTCTTGTGTGAAAAATCTTATTTTTAATTCATTACTTTTAATTTATATTTTCTAATTTATAATTAAGTAGCTACTTATAATTATCGTTAATATAATGTCTCACTGCTGGATATAGGATTATTCTGTAATATAGGAATTAAAAGCTTAGCTCCTTAACTATGCTCCAAAATGTGCACACAAAACAAATTTAAAAATTGTAACCGTAAGATAAAATTTATTATCAGATATGCGTGATGGCTGGCACTGATGACTTTAACGTGCTCTTCAAATTAATTACTAATTCAGGACCTTACATCGATATAATTATCGGCATTAGTCAACGGTTCTTAAATTTTAGACATAGTTTTTGCTAGCGCAATGGACTTATTTATTCTGCAACTACAGGCCACATCATCTTCTAACAATAATAGTTCATTACATAATGATTTGTGGCGCGCTAACAGAAGATAGCCCTATTGTCTATATACCACATCCACACTAACACTGTATACTACGCTAACAACAGCAACTTCGGATCAGCCTCTACAGTTGAGTGCTCTAATTGAGGACAAGTGTAGCTGGGCGGCAAAGGGGAATCATTCTCGGCAACAGCGTTAACAGTAGATACTTGGCATAAATCAGGACTCGCATGAAGTACCTTGTGCCTCTCAGTTACTATGTCTGTGATCTGTACGTCAAATGTATCGAGAAGCTGTATAGTGAGATGTGAGCTGGAGGCTTGGAAACATGCGTTTCGATCACTCGGTGGCGTGGTTCATAGGTATATTATACAAGTGTATATATATGTACGTTTAATGAGAAGTTAATAACCCAATTGGTGGACCTATCAATGCAGCGGATTGAAAACTTTAAAATTATACTTTAAAATATGTAAGTAATAATATAAATAAAAGAAAAAACGAAGCTCTTTTGCGACATTTAAAAATAAATTAAGGAATTGTTAAAAAATATGAGAATTTGCCGCCATGCATTATTTTCACCGACTTCAAAATGAATCAGAGTATCGAAATAACGAGAATAGAAAAAGATCTAAATGTCGTCATTTTCATTCTATTGTGTGGAATTTAATAATATTATGTACAATCATTGTGCTTTAAATTCGGTGAAAATAATTATGATGAACATCTTTACAGATGAAGGACAAAATTTAACATTGGAGGATTATAAAACATTGAAGTCTGTTCAGCAAATTGATAAACAATTAACAATAACGGTGGTTAATCAAGTTTGTACATGTTACTTGCATCTAAAAAATAAATAAAAATTCTAAATCCTATCAACCGCAATCTAATAAAGAAATTTTACTAAACTTATTCATGCAGCGTGAGCTTTACCCATTCAAGACATTAGATACCTCTACAGGCGAATGAGAGAACCGAATCAATTATAATGTGCGTCACTACTAAATTTAGATGGTCAAAGTAACGAACTAAAAAAAAATAGTTTACACAAAATCAAAAATAAACATCGAAATGAAGTGCAACGAGAGGAAATGTGAAAACATATTTAATATAAATTTTCTAACACCAAGCATCGTTCCGTTTGAAGCGAGTAAATTTTGAATAGAAGAACTTTAATTTTGAACATCGTGCAAAAGAAAGAGTTGTCATGTGCTAGGACAGTTTGCCGATCGTCGGCGGGAGGCCGGGCAACTTACTAGAGGTCGTCCCCAGTACCATGATTTTACTTTCTGCGTCCAGCCACCGAGTGATGAGCGCAGACCGCCGAGATATCCGCACTGAAACATCACACTCACTCAGCGCCTGACCCTCAGTCACCTCCGGCGGACCCAGACACCCAGACGGACAGTCACCCTGACCCACGCACCGCATCGTCCCGCGTCACCACGACTCTATCTATCCCGATACTATTACTAGGTACTACTTGGTACACTTCCTAATTAAATGCGGGATCGGTAAAGGGGCACTAGCAAATATTGACTAAGATGTAGTTATTCTGTATGATATTACCATTCATGAAAATAGTTTTATTGATTATACACTTGCATACAACCCAAGTTTATGCACACTTAGCAAGATCTACTTCTAAATTAGATTAATCAAACTGCTGGCCAAGCTCATAGATACGAGGAGAGTAATAGAAATTCGTATGATATTTTTAAAAACTATACAGTATTAATAAGTAATTAAGTCGTTTACGATGTCTACATACCTGATCCTGTGATTGAGAGGTTGCATGAAACAAACAACAGAGTTAACTTAGCCGCAAGTAGAAATGGTTTTTTTGTACAAGTCAATGTTACCGGGGTGTAAAGAAATGTATTGTCAAACGATTTTGCATGATGTCATTTAAGTTTCAGTTACATTGAGAGTAGAATATCGACTGACCTTTAGACAATTGAACACTTGACTGAAACTACTAATCCACCTAACTTACGAGTAGAGTCAGAACTAATATCTAGTCAAGTATATTCTCGTTCTGTCCCATTGAAAACTCAGAAAGTATTCAGAAAGTAGACACTAAAATAATTCTATCTACTGAAGCTCGGTTTTTTTGGAAAATGTTAAAATTTTTTGAAAAATTAAGCTTATCACGGTTAAATTTTGATTATTTTACATAAAGTCGAGGGGATTGTTATTTAAAGTAGATACCTATACATAATAATCGCGGCACGATCCAAACATCAGTTTGGATCGTGCCGCGATGCAAGAACCAGCTCATGACTAAGGGCCACGTATGGGTTCGAAACTAGTCGGGCATACTCCGACGTAATATCACGTGAGTTTTAGCCGTGTTTCATAATCAACCTATACATAAATAAAAAAAATGGAATCGTTATTTTGAATATCGAGCTGGATTCATTAGTATCTATAACACTTGCAAAATAGTTACAGTATTTTGGGATGACTGATGGGATCACCAGTCTCCCCATGCGTTTTCCAAAGGTATTTTAATTTTAATGGATTTTTGCAATAATAACGTAATGACAAGCCATTGTTGCATATTTGGTATCTCGTGATAGTATTTGCTAACTTCTGTTGTGTAACAATTTCGTTCATTGTGTTTTGGCTTCGCTGACTTTCCATCAATTATGTCTGTTTTATTTACGGTGACACGCAGCACAATGGGTTCATAAATATTTCGAAAAAATTGTTTTCACGAATAAAGAAACTTAAGATGCTTAAGGTATTTTTAAGACATTACTTCTTCTTCTTCACATTATTTTAGCTTAGTCACTTCTATAAGCAAGTATAAAGTCACTTCTATAAGTTTGTATAGTTATTAGGATAAGTTAGCTTAAGTTCCTTATTGTATTCTTTCTCAATATAAAAAGAAAAAAAAGTATAAAACAATTTTAACATTTGGCAATTTAGGTATTAATTTTACAAATAAGTCTTTGACTTGGTAGTTTCAGGTAAGTATTGTAGATTTTTTTGTTTATTTGTTAGAATAAAAGTTTTATCTTATAACGAATGCTGTGTTTGTATCTAAAGTAGAAAAATATCTTACTGCGTACCTACTTAAACTAATAAAAATAGGCCCTCATATCAATTTAGGTTTATGACTGAAAATATAATCAAATTGAAATCTATTTCAATCTTGAAATCGGACTAAAGGTACTAAATTTAAAAACAAAAACAAGTCACGAAATGGTCACGATAGTTATTTTAACCACAACGATTGCGCTAAAAACAGCCACGAAACCTGTCGCCTATTTGCTATGGTTTGAAAAACAATACAACAATAATATATTAACGAGCGTATAGTTTCGTGTTCGCACAGTTACGTAGAATGTCGATATGACGAGATACGAATATTTTCTCGCGATATCGCCTGGAATAGGGTCGTTGACGCTAATTAAAATGTGGATTGTTGGTAGTTGTGCAAAAGCAAAACAGGGAATCCTTTTTTCTCTATTTTTGCGGGCGACACAATTTACTAGCAGTCGATCGCGACTTTTCGCAATATATAAGACACCTAAGTGCTTGTGGATTTTTTTATTTGTACCTAAAGGACAGACAAAGATTTGTGATCAATTTAATCTTGTTGGATACTCGAGTTCATTTTGGTTAAACTCGTACATACGTCTAAAATTTCAATAGCCACGATAATTCCGCGCCGTGTATCATACCTACCTAAAAATGACTTAAATAACTGATTTAAATTAATTTTAGCAGCTTCTATTAATAGGAACTTGTAGATTCAAATAAAGTGATTAATGAGAAGGAAGGTCTGTTTCATTCTTGCGACTTGATTTGCATAGTGTGCGCAGTGCTGTCGATCGATGTGTTATTGACAATATTAAAACTTCGAACTTCGACATCAGAGTCTGCAAATGTCTCGGAGAACTTTCAGGGAAAGCGAGGAATTTCTTAATTTAAATTATTAAATTAATATTTATATCTATACTTATCTATATCTATACTTATAATAAAACTGGTTGAATTCTATACATTTATTCGCAATTTGAGATTTTACTTAAACCATTTGTAACAACAAACGTTAGCGTGGCATAAAGTACGCCAGCGCCATCTAGAATCTATACTTATAATACGAATTCTGTACATTTTATACATTGTGTACATTGATGATATTTTAAAAACACGCATCATGGGCATCACGCTAAAACTACTGAATGAATTCAAATGAAACTTGGCACGGTTTAAGATATAATACGGAGAAGGTTATAGAATACTTTTTATTGCGAAAATAAAATGAGAAGGGAGTGAAATAGGGGTTGAAAGTTTGTATGAAAAGTCCTTCATTTTTAAAGTTACAGTTTTAAAGATTTGTTCATAAATCATAAAAACGAAATATAATGTAATTCAAAAAATTTTAAAATTCAACCCCTAAAGTGGTGAAAGAGGGCTTGAATGTTTACATTGATTTCCACGCAGACGAAGTTGCGGGCGTCCGCTAGTACCTATACTTTAAAAATATTACATAGGTATGGATTAAATTCTTTGTTTATTTACAAAATGATCTCGATAATAGAATCACAATAGCACCGCTGGTTATCTCTGCTTGTATCCTCCGAGGACACGGCGTGGCTCGTTAAACCCTCTATAAACAAGGCGATTGTATCGGCCGCAGACAAGCCGCGATACGGTGTCGCTCTGCCAGCTAGTGCCAGCTGTAATTCCTATTTTATTTCCACAGAAAAGTAGTCTGTGGTCATATTGCTACGTAGTACGTAGCTATTTTAAATTAATGAGAGGGTTTTTTCGGGAAAATCGTAGGAATTACCAATAACTCTCGTTTTATTTTCATTGATTTGCTGCATTTTTGAGTTTTATTGCATAAATCAGAACGTATTTTATTCAACATAGTTCACAAGTGAAGTGTAGCTTTAGCAAGAGGTTTTTAAGTGATCAATTCGATTTTCTCGCTAGACTCTATCGAAAGTTTTTGGTTTTGGTAAGGTTACGAGTAGCATTAGGTACATGACTTGACTAGGATCGACTGACGGACAACGGACGATGGATTTTTATTATGATTCGAGTATAAATTCATGGCTACTCGTAACTAGCGGTAACAGGCGACTCCGTCCGCTTGAACTTCTGTTTTTCGCAAACTCTGCAGAAATCGTGGATATTTAAAACATAACATGTGTGAATCCAGGGTATATTATTATTCAATAAAAATTTCAGCCTCAACTCAACTAAAACAGAGAGGAGTAATCAGGTTTAAGTACCTATGGAATATCCTTATATATTATAGTTTTTTGAATAAATTGAATTTGGTCTAAAAGCTTAGTCGATGTAGTTTTATTAGGTAATATAAAAATAAATAATTCAATTAGTCTTAAGAATTCATTTCGAAAACATAATTGCGTTCTTTTTATCTCGGATATAATAAATAATTTGAGCTACAGAATGTCGTGTTAATTAACCATATTTTGAGTATTTTTAATAAGCAATGAAGTAATACGTTAAATACTTCATAACACTTGTACACACACATAACGGCAAGTGGCTATGGACATCATGCTGACCTACTTCCCAGGGTCCTTTCGAAGTTCAAGTTGCTCTTAATAAGGCGAACGCTAACTCGGGGTGTAACGGTTATCCGCAATCATTCGCTCAGATGTGTTTTCTCTTTGTAGAGTTTATATTGTATTCTCTTTTGTTATTTGTTATAATCTAATGCCTTTACCGTACCAGAGACGTGACCGCACGACAAATTGAATTTTATTTTACATTGCAATGTCCTGTATTACATTGAATAATTATATAACTATTGAATACTGATCTCAATTAGATTAGATCTCAATCAAAGATTTTTTTAAAAAGTCTGTTCTTTGAAGCGGGATTTTGCACGCTGTTGGTTTAAATATAAAAGGGACACATAACTTGTATTTTAAATTTTATATTTTATCTGAGAGCATAATCTTAAAAAGCATAACTAAAAAATAGCTAATAAATAGCTTAACCCTTTTTAACAAAAAAAGAATTTTTCAAATCGGTTTAGGCGTCTTCGAGTAATCGGTGAACATACATAAAAAAAAGAAAAAAGATTCCGACGAATTGAGAACCACCTCCTTTTTAAAAGCCAGTTAAAAAAAACACAATTCTGAAAAATGTAAAGTGATTGTTTGTTATGAGTAGGTTATTTTTACTATTTAATTCATCCCTTGACTTCGATTTAATCTGAGATGTTAAAATACTTAAATTTATTAAAGTTAAACGTAATGGTCAGTATGTACGAGTAATACGTATCATACGTATGTATTATGCAGTTCTTACTGATTTGTGGTGCAGTGGGATGCATAAAGTTGGCGATCAGGGTATGAACTAGTAAGAAAAAATAGCCCAACTGGGAAAATCTGCACTTGATATGCATTAAAAATCATCTGCTAGGGTATGCAGTTCTTTAGTGCATGTATGAAGTGCACGCGACTGGTGTGATGCATTTATTTCTGCTTTATAGTAATAGGTGCAAATAGGTGAGAACGACGTATACCGGAAGGTGATTCCATTTGTTATTAAGTAGGTAGTTGAGGAAATGAAACGCTATAGTAGTTCTTACGTATGGCTACATGTTTCTATTATGCAACGTAAATAATGATTTTATTAATATAAAATATGGATATGTATTCATTTTAGAGCTGTGATAGCCCAGTATTTATCCCCGTCTTCGATTCGGAGTAGGTTCGAATCCGGTCCGGGACATGCACCTCTAACTTTTCAGTTATCAGCATTTTAAGAAATTAAATATCCCAAGTCTCAACGGTGAAGAAAGGAAACCTGCTTTCTTATCCGGGATTAACAGACTTCACATAAGTATCTCAATTCTTATGTGATCCCGCATTAACTAATAGCCACCCCTCTAACCCCTCTCAATCAGAGAGGAGACTCGTGCTTAAAAGTGATCCGAACATGGGTTGTTAGTGAATTCAGTTTAGCACATAATCGTTTATGACATAATGTACCTATGTATTTACTTAATTTTATGTATTGCCTAGTGACTGAGCTTCGCTTAGTTTTAGGCACTATAGTTTTAAGTTTGTCGTTCTTGTTTTTGACGTGACAACGTCTTATAATTCGATGGAGCCGGCTGCACACTCGAAAAAAGATGACGTCATGAGTCGTTCCCTCGCCCACGCTCTATAGGGCCCCCAACTTTTTTCCAAGAAATAAAGTATATTCTGGTCTATGAAGATTAATAAACAACTAGCTGACGCCGCGCGGTTTTACCCGCGTGATTCCCGTTCTTGTAGGAATACGAGGATAATATAAGGCCATAAATAATAGGCCTTCCTCAGTAAATGGTCTTTCTAACACAGAAAGAATTTTTAAAAACGGACCAGTAGTTCCTGAGATTAGCGCGTTCAATCAAACAAACAAACTCTTCAGCTTTATAATATTAGTATAGATATTTTAGAAAAACGAACATTTTCTTTTGAAAAATGCAACCATTCCATCAGTATCTTTTTATGACGTTGTCACGTTCAACTATCGTCAGTAAACCGACTTTACAGACAACCGTTTTTTAGGCTTATTTTTTTTCATTTCAAAGCATGTTAGAATACATAATAGTTTGAAGTTAAAAACAATTACAGTTTTTCACGATTTAATTTCCCGCAAAGTCACACACAAATCCAATGTGTACTAAAATATACGAGTTCACATGGCAAGTATTTGAATTGGAAGCGGAGAATATACTCGTAAATAGAATTCAGTAAAAAGAAATAGAATGAAATGAGATTGTGGAATACTGGAAAGAAACTAAATGTGGTTGGTACATTTTGTCTATTTTTGTATTGCAGTAATTTATGAGAGTATCGAAAAAGCATTAGGCGACGTAAATTGGAACAATGATTATTATCGATGCGAATTTTGGGGTAAGGGTTCTCAGATCGTGACCTTCGATACGGCCCCTACTTCCTACAATAATCTGAGGAACAATAAATCAAGAAATTGAAAAAATATTAGGTAGTACTTAAGCCCTAATGGCTTCAGTTAATAGGTGGTAGGATGTTAGATTCGATTCTCTAATATTACCTAGTCTTATATCAAAGCTTTCGTTATTTGAAGAGAAAGTGCCGCGACTTCGTCCGCTTGGATTATAGTTTTTCACAAAACCATGGATTTTTCCGGGATAAAAAGTAGTCTATGTGACAATACATGACTAGCTAAGAAACGTCATTACAAATGTAATATAGCAGCTTCCCAATTACTTGTAACTATGTAAGAAAATCAAATCTTAGGATCTTAATTTGATCCACTTTTCGGTCTTCGATGAGTAGAGAACTTCAGTATATCCTTCATAATTCTTACAACCTGGGCATATTTAAAGATGAGAGTGAATCTTCTAGGCAAACGGGTGAGATTGTGGTCAGAAGCGAGCCTATTCCATATAAAAAAAAAGTTCAAACGCGAATACCGCGCAGGCTATATTAACAATATTAAAAATCATAAATATATTACATATATATTATGTATATTCATAAATATTAAAACATCATTGCGTATATTTTCAACTTGTTGGACCGTTAATCGAGATAACCTCCGAACATAAGATACGCGAGTCGGTTCTGTGTGGTTCTGTTCAAATCTTATCAAACCACGAATTCATAGTAATTATGATGATTGTACAATATTTTATCTTAGTGCCGAATCACAGTTCTAAACGACCGTTACTCTGAAGTCAATCTAAACTGTAAATGTAGGTACTTTTCTGTTAGCCCTCACTCACACGAGAGTTTTTTTGACGGACGTTAAGCGTTCAAATGTAGTATGAAGTTAAACGAAGGTCTACTTTCAATGCCCAAAATTGAAAATGCAACATTGTTTGAAAAAAAGCACCGTGTTTGAAAAACGCTGTCGTGTGAACATTTATATACCTACTTGGGAATGCATTTGTTGTACTCGTATTTGAGCGCTTTATTAACGTCCGGTAAAAAATCTCTCGTGCGAATGAGGGCTTAGTATTATATAAACAATCGAGTCTTGTTTCATTTTATCGATTACTACGCGCGGTTTCATCTGCGTGGTTCCCGTTCCATATCACATGTCTCAAACGGTGAAGGAAAACATCGTGGGGAAACCAGCATACCAGAGAATTTTCTTGATTCTCTTCGTGTGTGAAGTTTGCCATTCCGCATTGGGCCAGCGTGGTGGACAATTTGCGTAACCTCTTATTTTAAGAGGAGACTCGAGCTCAGCAGTAAGCTGAATATGGGTTGATAACGAACTTAGGTTTCGACCTCAGGACCAAGTGATCCGAACCATTGGATAAATCTGAAATTTGTATTGACAGCGTCAATAAAAATATCGTCATTAAGTAATTAGTATTTGCGAAATTTGCAAAAGTGTGCAATGTTTTATTCATATGACTTCAACTACACTAGTTACATAGACATGGTTGTAGCGAGGTGTGTCTGAAAATGAGGCTGAAGATGAAATTTGGTTTCGGAAAAACTAGATTCGGTCGGACACTCAGACCAATTATAGAAGGACCTGTATCGCACTCATAGTCACGGACAAAATTGTCTGTCATTTTCTGAAGAAAACGAGCTTAGATTTGGTATATATCTTATACTAAACTAGAAGTTTTTGCCCGTTTTTTACATAATTCAATTACATAAAAAGGTATTTTTACGGAGCTCTTTAACCGACGAACACGATTACAACTATTTAACATCGATACTATAGAGACAGTTTCTATAATCGTATTAGACCGTTGATCATATATTTTGACAGAAAAGTAACGTCTAGCGAGGCAGGTCCTATACAATAATTGGTCTGAAGTCGGACAATGTCAATTATTTGTAATGTGAATTCAATTTAAGTATAGCTGCCCCTAGATAGAATCCTCGCTACGCCCATATACATAGAGACTTTAAAAAAAAACGAATATTCCGACTGCGTAAAGAATAATTTACCCTATGTATAGATGCAAAAATCCATTGCCTACCCTGAGGGCTCATTTCAAACCTGTATTCTTTTTTTTTATTCAATGACAAGTTAGCCCTTGACAGCGATTTCAGGTGATGTTAAGTGACGATGCACTCTAAGATGGAAGTGGGCTTATTTGGAAGAGGTACAACTTTATTCTACCCTCTGACGGTTTCTACGCGGCATCGCGCCGGAACGCTAAATCGCTTGGCGGTGCGTCTTTGCCTATAGAGTGGCAACTAGCCACGACCGATGCCACTTACCGGCAAAGACCGCCAAGCGATCTAGCGTTCCAGTACGATGTCGTGTAGAAACCGAAAGGTGTGTGGATTTTCATCCTCGTCCTAACAAGTTAGTCCGCTTCCATCTTAGATGCATCACTTACCATCAGGTGAGATTGTAGTAAAAAAATAAATTCAACACGCGAGACCTGTGTCTATTTAAAACAATAATTACAAAGGAAGAACAAAGGTACCAAGAGGCTATAATTCAGATTCACTTTTACTCACCACCAAGTAGGCACCTAACTACGCTTCACTAACCCATATAAACAGTGCCTATAAATGGACCACTTTCTTTTAAGTGAAATCGTGTTGGTTCTTATTTCATCAGTCAAGTATTACGAAAACAATTTATTTAGCTGTTCCCAACTTTCCTAGTAGCGAAGTCTCAACTTTCCTGTGTACGTACCTACAATGTCAACGATTTATCTAATTTTCATTAAAATCGGATAAATGACTTAGATATGCCATACACATAAACAATTAAACAGTCATTTATCTATACTTAATATTATAAAGCTGAAGAGTTTCGTTGAATGTGCTAATCTCAGGAACTACTGATCCGATTATAAAAATTCTTTGAGTGTTAGATAGCCAAATTATCGAGGATGGCTATAGGCTATATATTATCCCCGTATTTCTACGGAAACAGGAACCACGCGGGTGTAACCGCGGCGTCAGCTAGTGATATTATAAAGAAGGAAGATTCGTTTGTTTGTTTGCTTGCATTGAGCTCTGAAACTACTAAACCGATTTAAAAATTCTTTCACTGGGGGGAAGCTACACTATCCCCGAGTGCTATAAGCTATATTTACCCCCCTATTCCTTCGAGTCCGGGAACCACGCGGCGTCTGTTAGTATCTACATAAAACAAATATTTTTATTAAAAAATAATACAATAAGGTAACATATTAATTATCATAATAAATACATAAGCTATACAAATCATGCCCACGTGGAATGATGGCAAGAACCGGAAGTAGTCTCAGCAACTCCTGCCTTCCGAACCGGTGATAGAGTCTATACAAATTATCATTAACAATCCGTATTCGTGTCACTGTTGAACAGGAGTCTCCTCCCAGAATGAGAGGGGTTAGGCTACTAGTCCACCACGCTGGCCAAAAGCGGATAGGCAGACTTCACATTAAAATTAAGAAAATCCTCAGGTATGCATTAGACGAATTTTCAATTTGATATTGAAGAATAGGTACTTTCCGCATTGGACATCCAAGCTGATTCTTTGCGTATAAAAAATTTATTTTTAAAACAAAGGAAGTAAACAAAGAACACTTGTTACCTTCTTATATATATTTGTATTGATTCATATATAAATAATTACTTATAAATATAAATATTTACATATGAATCATATATGATTCATATGTAAATATTGTATATTGTATATTATTTTTTACACTCATAGCGGGAGTTTGCTTCCCATTGAGGACATCCGCCCTTCATCTCGAAAATCTTCACAGTTATTATATACAGTTAATATATATTTACTTGTTCATTCGAAATAGGAAATCATTATTAATACACTTCCCTATTTAAAAATCTCAATTTTTTAGTTGAATTTTAATGGAGGCTCTGTATTATCTGTTTAATTTTTCTCAAAAATTACCGATTAGTGTTTTCGTTATTTCAATGAAAAGAGGATATGTTTTGGTAGGTAATCTGATAGCGTTGAATTCCTTTAAAAAAACAAAGTTTAAAATTGCTTTAATTATTATAAAAAAAATATTTACTTTAGTACATATATGCAGTTTATTTTATTTACAATTATTTAATTTAAGTAAAATAATAATATTTAAGTAAATTAATTATTTTATTATGTTATGTTATTTTATTATGTTATGATTACAGTTAATGATTTAAATCTTTTGTTAAAATCTCTGATATCATAGGTTTAGGGAACTGTAAACTGTCAAACCGATTAATGCTATTATCGACTGGTATAATAATGTTAATAGTACAAAATCTCAAGATATAAGATTAGCTTTCGGATATGTAGCCTAAGTAAAGACATACTCCTATGCCAGAATGTTCACGTAAGTTCAAATAAATGGTCCAATAAAACTATGTAAGTACTAAGTGCTTGTTATCGAGTTACATACGAGTATTTCCGGTTTATCGAGTTTTGGACAGATGCGTCCGTGAGAAAAGATTTAAGAGCGTTTCCAGGCCCGCCAACAATTGGGAAAGGTCTACTTCCTTTTATTACCAACTCGATAAGTAACTTTGAACTTTAATACTAGAAGTGCCTAGCTTTTGCGACTTAGACTATTCAGGAAAGTATTAATGTCATCATTATTTCTACCTTAAAATAATTGAAGGCTATATTCGCTGGTGTGCTGGTAATTTTAGGCATATGATGCATAATTTTGCATCAGGTTGACAGACTCAGTGCTGCGCTTTGTAGGAAAAAGAAGAAGGAGTAATACCTACTTTTTTGCACACAAAAATACAAAAATAATTAAAAAAAAACATTGAAAAATATAGGATGTGTTGCTTGCATGTCCTGCGAAGTGTGATGTGAGTTAGACCAATGTACTTATAATATGAAAATCAGCTTATGTTCTTTTAAAGCATATAGCAATATGCTGAGCTGGGACCTTTTTCTAGGTTATGCCACATATCGCAGGGTATTATTATTCTTAAATAATTGTGATGTGTGGCGTAATGTAATAATAAGGATATTTTCTTTCTCTCTTTCTTTCTATATAGTAAAGAACTTTAACTTAATCGAAGGCTAGCAAACAGCTAGCTAGCTCGTTTGTTGGTGTATGAATGGTCAAGCAAGTTCAAATACGAGCAAGTGGTTCAAACAAAGTATTTAAGACGCATCAAGTGCTCGTTATCGAGTTACACACGAGTATTTCCGGTTTATCGAGTTTTGGACAGATGCGTCCGTGAGAAAAGATTCAAGAGTGTTAACAGTTCCGCTAGTAATTGAGAGAAGCCTACTTGCTTTTATTGCCTACTCATCAAATAATACCGTACACCGAATTATGTTTAAGCATACATAACGGTTGCCGTAGATTATATTTAAGACAAGCACTGGTGCATGGCTATTTTTGTAAAATGTAATCTAAATTCAAGACCATGATCACAAGTTGATTCTTCTGACGTTGTTGTTTGGATTTTAAGATGTGCTGGCTCTTTTTTTGGCTGTCTAATGTATTTTTGTTTATGCTGCCAGTATTCTTGTCACTATTCCACGTGGCCATGATTTGAATAGCTATTAAGATAAGCTAGCTTTATTTACGAATTTGAATTTTGGCAGAGAGGAAATCATGGTTTTTTTTTATAATAAAACAAAATAACAAAAAGTTATTGAAAACATCAACTATAGAAGATTAAATGAGCCTTGAAATGAACACTACAACGATAGTGCTAACCGCATATCGATATTCAAATCGGCTTTCGCGGACATTATCAAACATTTTGGTATCCCAACACATCGTTAAATTACTCCTATGTAAGCAACAAACTCAATATTACCTCTAAAGTTCACTCAATATTATGCGACTTAATGAGTGACTTAGTGCGTGAAAGTTAGGTTATGTAAACAGTGTAGCAGTAACTAAATATCACCGTATTACTAAGTAGCTACATCTAGGCTGAGTTGTGTTTCGCAAAGCTCTCTGAGTCACACCTCCGGCGTATTGCCCCTTGATTTGCATGTTACGTTTACCTTTTGATATTGATAACTAGCCTGATTACGAATCAGAATTAAGAGTTGATAAACGCGCTTTTGTTGCTCATTGGCGTTATGATTATGCCAATTCTATTTTTAACAAAGCCTACTCGCATGTATATAGGTATGAATTATTAGGTACTTTACATATTTAGTTAAGTTTCAGTTAAGTTTGGAAGAAATCGTCAGAGGGGTAGAAGAGGGATAGGCTTCCATCTCAGATTGCATCGACATCTAACATTAGGTGAGATCATAGTCAAGGCCTAACTTCTTAATAATAAGCTTAATAATAATATATATTTAGTTGACTACAAATGATGTAGGAATCAAACCAGATCAAGTCTCGCACTATTACTAGCTATAACAACAAATATCAATCAACAGGTGTATTGATGTTGAAGTAGCAACTCGATTGCGATTATTTATAAGTCATACGTTCCATTGAACTTAAAAAGGATGCATAAAAAGGTTATGGTGTTATGTGTAAGTGGGTGGTCATAATTTTCCACATGGCTGTCTTTTGTACATTCACAGACAACGCTCGGCCGGTCAGTAGAAAGACCGTCAGGTAAACTTGATTCGCACAATCCGCCTCGTTTCGTTGTCGAGGATGTTAGGTTAGGTAGCTGGTAGTCTCGTATTGGTCACCGCTCGGTACGCACGTTGCTCGTTCACGTAAAATCAACTTGTTTACAAATAAAAGCCTCTGTGAACAGCGGGAGGATAGCTGTGACAGGTGAGTAAAAGTCATATTGAGGTTAAGGTTTTGTCCATTGTCTGCTAGCCAGTTTGCAATTAACGTAAGGTACAGTGTTAACAATGCTGTGTCAACTTTTGTTTTTTGACGCACGCTGCCTGGATGTAAGCTAAATTACCCGTGTTGTTATTGTTGTACGTGTTAATTATATTGTTTGGTATCTTTATATTCATCTAGTTTTATTCACGTGTTAGTTTATGTACTTAAATCTTTAAATTTGTCATTGTGGTGGACTATCCCGTTTAAGTTTGCCCGAGCCATGTTTGTTTATGCCGGTTCTTTTGTAAAACAAAAAACTCTGTACGCTAAAGTAATTGTGGTTTAACTGGTCCTACAAAATTATTATTTCACGATAATAACGAACTGATTTCTCTCGTTTAGCCATACATCACTCGAGACAACCACCTTGGAACATTTTAATGAAGGTGTGTTTCTTTCTGATTGCGAACGCAAATTGTCGTGTTCGTTAATTAGCCCATTTACCTGGTTTACACGCTTGATTGTACATTAACGTTTTGAGTCTAGGTCAATTTTGAATCACGACAATCGTGTCCAGTTTTATTAAAAGTTTACTTCACCTACTTAACGATATTTAGCATACTGCGAAGGTTATAAAAGTTATTTATAATTCTTTATAAACCTCTTTACCTTTTATTTATGTTTTTTTACGAACACTTACTAAGATTATTATTGTTGTAAATTATTGTGTTGTCATCGTCGTAAAGTGTTGATAAAACGACCTGTTGTTAAACTCATTTCCTAGTTCCAATATTATCGTCTACTTTTCCCGTAATATCATTATACAGTAAATAGTTGTCTATATTCATAATACAAACTGCAAGGAAGTCATGTCTGTGCGTTTACTTTGAAAAAATAAGTGTATTTATGTTAAAGACCCCAAAACTATTCTAAAACTAGCTGTCGCCGCGCGGTTTCACCCGCGTGGTTTCCGTTCCCGTAGGAATACGGGGATAACATATAGCCTTCCTCGATAAATGGGCTATCTAACACTGAAGTAAATTTTCTAATCGGACCAGTAGTTCCTGAGATTACCGCGTTCAATCAAACAAACAAACAAACTCTTCAGCTTTATAATATTAGTATAGATATAATATTTTTTTGACTGTATGTTTATTTCTTTTTTAGCTCAGGGGTTTATTTCATTTCATGAGATCCCTGCTAACCTATGTTCAAAGTAGGTTTTCTTTAATATTAATTACGGGCAAATAAACAGATGTGTCTTCTGATGTTAAGTGATAGCTTTGTTTCATTAATTTCGGAGTTACAGGAAAAACTAATTTCACGCAGACGAAATTGTACACGTTGATTAGTACGCAGTAAAATCACAACAGATAATACCAACATGTCAATTACACTATCTCTTGATAAGCACAAGTGCAGCCACTTAGTTGATAGCATCTCAAGTTCTGTTTTGTGGTGCATTAATGGACTAAAAGCCTATGATAGCCAGACCTTCCTAATTTTATAATTATGCGTCCTTAGCCTGTAGCCATTTGGCACGTCGATCCTCTTTCTACAATCACAAATATTCCTATACTAGCGGACGCCTTCGACTTCGCGTGGAATTCAGTTTTTCACAAATCCCGCAGGAACCATGGATTTTTCCGAGATAAAAAGTAGCCCATGTGTTCATTCAGAGTAAAATCTATTCCAAATTTCAGCCAAATCGCTTTAGTAGCCGCAGCGTAAAGGCTCCTAACATACAAACTTACACACAAACCTTCGCCTTTATAATATTAGTGTGATTAATAAATAAAAGCGTCTCGGGACGTTCGACAGAAGTGATAACTTACACCAATTGTTTTAATTAATTGAATCTAATTAATTATTGAATTTAATTAATTTAATTAATAATCATCCATTGTCGGAGAGGTGTGAAGAACATTTTGACAGCAACAACACGGCAACTTTTAAGATAGTCTGTGGTCGTAAAATCAGTCCGAAATTCGCTCTGCCAAGTGCAAGTGTCAAGCGGGCTAAATGCAGCTGCAACGCTTTACAAGCGGTTTACACTCCCATAAGAAGTTATCACTTCAATAGCTTCGTATTTTCTTCGGTATGATATTGGAAGTTTAGACATTAGTCTAAGCCTGTAGACATGGATTCTCATTTACAAACGCTAACGTTTCGAAAACTGACAAATTGTGTGGGAATGACAAATCCAATAGACAACTTGATCACGCGAACTGTCGATAGCAAATGTTATTGCATACAAATAACTTTTGAAGCGTTAGCGTTGTAGAAAGAGAATGGTGCCTCATGGCTACAGGCGTTGGACCCTTAAAATCTGCTACCTCAACACAAACAAACACTGTTCAATCTCCATAGCTGCCTACCATACTTACCTAAGATATAGAAACTTGAACTGACTTTTAGCTTTTATAAAATGACTAGCGGACGCCTGCGACTTCGTCCGCGAGGAATTAAGTTTTTCACAAATCCCACGGAGACCATAGATTTTTTCGGGATAAAAAGTAGTCTATGTGTTAATATAAAATAAAATCTATTTTAATTCCAAATTACAGCCAAATCGCCGCAAAATTGATAAAGTTTAATAAAAACTTTCATCCCCTATTTTATCCCCTCGGGGGTAGAATTGATCAAAATTCTTTCTTAGCGGATGCCTGCGTCATAACATCTACCTGTATGCCAAATTTCAGCCCGATTCGTCCAGTGGTTTGGGCTGTGCTTTGATAGATCACTATGTCAATCTGTCGTCACCTTTGTGATTTATATATTTAGAAGACTGTCTGGCTATAACAGGTAATCTTATTCTAAACGATGAACAGCGTGCCCATGATCCGTTGACAACAGTCTCAGGTCCATTGGGGTTAGTGTTACGTTGTAAACTTGTAAAATATACCATCTGTAAGCATGTCTGACGATTGTCAGCAAATCGGCCCTACGGAGAAAGTGCCGATGCACACCAACTTCGTCACTTCACTCTCAGATAAATTATTGCTCTTATTAATTTTAAATTCCAATTCGTTTAGTTATATTTAATGGTAGGCTTTACTAGCACTTTAGAAAAGTAAAGTTTATTCGTTTTGTAGTGAATTGGTTTGGAAGGCTTTAACGGTTTACAAAGATAGTAGCTAAAGCTAAAAAAACATACCTATTTCTGTACTGAAGTTTTTTAATCAACCCCTATTTAATATGAAAATGAACTTTTATCCAATAACCAGCTCGGTGAAGGTAGCTTCATACTGGGGTCCTGAACTATGGCATGACGCATATTTTCACATTGTACTTGTATAGGCTATATGAATTAGCGCATGATGGCATTTTCACTAAAAACCAGGAAAAACTGTTTGATCCATTATAATGATTTGTTTGCTCTTTCAAAGAGGTAAAAAAAGAAGAGAATTAAGAAACTTCTCCGTTTCTTAGTTGGTTAAAAATTAAATTTTTCGTAGCCCTACTCAATTATCCGCAGTTAGTTTTCATGATCCGTAGTTAACGTTAACCATTGAACCGACGAGGCGGTTAGTTAACTGAGCACATTCAAAATACGATTACCTACCTACATAGGTATACCGTAGTCGCCTTACAATAGTGACGCAACAGTGCATTTGCCCATATTGTGTTACAAGGTGAATTAATTCGGTGTACCTATCGGTTGAGAAACCTTGAACGTGTTTTATATACAACGATTAGTGCTGGGAAAGCAAGTTAACGGTGGCCGTGTCAAAGATATCGTGCGGAATCAATATGGGAACGGGTTCCTTTCGGACGGCCAATTAGCACAGTTACCGTGTGTCGAAAAGGTTAGTGGAGTGCACTAAGTGTTTGTTTATCTGATCAGGGAAACAAACTTTACACCTTACCCTTTCCAAAAAAAAAAGGATTTTCCAAATCGATTCAGAAATCTTTCAGTAGGTATCTAATATTGAGAACCTTTTGCAGGAAGAAAAAAAAATTGATCAATCCTACAGTACGATTATTAATTCCAGTCAGTAAAATGACAAGTGCAACTGTCACTGAAATGTCATTTTACTGACTGGAATTAATAATCTTAAGAGAGATTAATCGTATATACGAATAATTAAATCCAGTCAGTAAAATGACATTTCAGTGACAGTTGCACTTGTCATTTTAGTGGCTGGAATTAATAATCATACTATAGTAATCATTTTCAAAGAAGAATTGAATTGAATCATTTTCAATAAAAAATGAGAGTAGGTGCTATGTGTATTAGATTTCAAAGTAGGTATATTAAGCTACGAATGTATCAAACCCAGCATCCAGCAGCAAAAACAAAGTTGGCCAAACTGTCAATCAACATTGAAACCCAAGACCAGCACACTTGAGCCGGGTAAAAGGCTGTGGCCGTGCTCTGTTGGAGACGATATTGACCGCGATATTGGATCCTGGGCAAAACACTCGTTACATGATACTGAATAGTTTGATTTGACATTGTGTCACTGAGTACCAACTTAAAATTCTTTCATAAGAATAATAAAAATAAACCGACTCTTTGATTTAATTTTATTAAAATTTACAGTTATTTCACCAAAGATGGCGGACGGAACTACGTTCATAATTTTGTCCGTTTCCATGGTCGATCTTTGTGTAATGATATTCTTAATCAGGCGTACAAAGATTGAGATGGTGATAAAAAAATTGTGTCTGTGCTAGTTCTTGCGCCTTTTAATTTGTCTTCTTCGTCTTTTGTCAAATTCTTAATTTCACTAGAAACTTTTTATGTCTAATCAATTACAGCAATACCATTGGCAGCCGAAATAAACTTTGCAGTAGGTATATCCTTGAGCGATCTTTATCAGAGTCCTAGAGAAAGTCTTAGTGTTTTTTAGTTATTATCCAGTTAAATTTTAAAAACATAGGTTAAAGATCTCAATTTATTTAAATCCGGTATTTACTACCCTTACCCTATCGGCTATCGGCATGATTGAACAGTTCCCTAACCCCGTTTCAATTTTAGACAACATCGTTCCCAAATCATCCCCTTGCCGTCAACCGCTAACGTATCACCGCATTGATTCACTTCGATGTCGCAAAGAAGCTCTAAAGACCGGGAACCTATGATAGCCACACCTCATTTTAGGGAGGATGTAGGCTGAAAATGTGTCAACCCATGCTTCTATCAATCTACCATGGCCGTGGTGCGTTTGGAAGGTACTCGTTTCAAGGCTCCAGATCTTCAATCAACCACGAATAAATCGTAAATTTTTATTTTTTCTATAGAATATGATGAGGAATTATTGTCTCCAATCGCTAAAATATTAGCTTTTGCACTCCTTTAAGTTCTCTTGGAAAAATAACGATGATTTCCAAAGGGGTGTCGCTGAGCTAAGTGACTGACGTCTGATGACATAATTTCTTATATCCTGTGGAAAAGATGAAAAAATACGCGTTTTTGATGTTTGAGGGTCTGGAGCCTTAAACCTGCTATCGTTGTCATAAGGGTTCTCTAGTCTATGTCACTAGTCACTAGACAGCTAGACAGTTCTGCAACCCGGGTATAAACCATTAAAGTTCTCTTTAAAGTGTAAAAAAAATCGACGATTTCTTTCGATAGGTAGTCGCGAAGCTAAGATATTTTATATTTTGCCCCTGAAAATATTAAAAATATGCTCTTTATACTTGGACGGCTAAAACCTGTTGTCTTCCAAAGCCCCCTCATTCTAAACTCCATAATTGGCTACCGTTTTGGCCTATAGTAGAAGTACTATACGCTTAAGTAGTATATTCTTTGCATTATTATGATTTCTTCGATGCTCCGGTTTCGGGGTGAAACGTCCGTAGAAAGTATTTCGTTGGACCTGGGTGACGTTGTCGCATGGTATCGTCAGCCTTTCGCGGATGATAGCAAAATAAATAAATTATTATCTATTCATGATGACCTTCCGCAAAGTAATGCCCGTTTTTATCCAATATCATACGCTGACAAATTTTTAGCCTTCCCAAAATGAGGTAAGTGTGGCTATTGCAGGTCCATTATCACACGACGATACTCATACAATCCCGCTAGTCAAACATCGGCCGTTCACCGTCCCAGCTGTCCGTGTGTTTACTCCAAAGTCCACAATATGATATGTAAACCGACCGACCATTATTACGGGACTTTTAATCGAATTTCGACGGTGAAAGTAACAACGAAGGTACTCTAGGCTTTTAACATTACAATAAATTCTTGTAAGTTGTAATAAATATTGAGTGGAGAAACTAACAACATTTTATAGGCTTTAAGAATAATTAATTATATAAGAGCCGTGATAGCCTAGTGGATGTGACCTTTGCCTGCAATTCCGGAGGGTGTGGATTCGAATCCGGTCTGGGGTATGCACCTTCAACTTTTCAGTTGTATGCATTTTAAAAAACTAAATACAACTGAAGGAAAAATAGCCCCTTTCTTCCTGAATGATGATGAATTATAGGTATATAAATAGGTGCCTGATTATTTACTGTAGTTAACTTTAAGGCTCAATTGCTGGCCTATTCTCTAATTCGGTTTTTACTAACAACCTATTCAAATAAACATCAAATCAAGTAATAAATGTCATCTACCTACTGTATAAAGTCCGCGAAGGGGTTGTCAGTAGGCACCATTGACATTTGTTACATAGAATCTCAATTTCGTATATGTCAACTAACAAACGTCAAAGTTAGTGAATTAGCCTGCTGGTGGACATGAACTTAACCTGACGAATTTTTGTCACTCATCATCATCATTATCATTGTCAGCCGATGGACGTCCACTGCTGGACATAGGCCTCTTGCATAGACTTCCAAACAAAACGATCTCGAACCGCCAGCATCCAGCGGCTCCCTGCAACCCGCTTGATGTCTTCGGTCCACCTAGTGGGGGGACCAACACTGCGCTTTCCGGTGCGGTGTCGCCATTCCAGCACCTTGGGACCCCAACGCCCATCGGCTCTTCGAACTATGTGGCCTGCCCATTGCCACTTCAGCTTCGCGACTCGCTGAGCTATTCTGATTCGATCACGCAGTCACTTATGCCCACTCCGATTTAACTTAGACAAACAAACAATTTACCTTTTATCTACGTACCGCGTCTAAAGAAGATTTATCTCTTTAATACGAAACGTAATAGGTAGGTACATTTTTTCATGCCAAAATGACTCTTAGAACAATATCCCCTACGACACAATTAACCCTCTATATTTATGGGGTCAAAAGTTTAATTGGACAGCTCGAGTAGAGAGCGTGTAAAAAGCGCTGGAATTACGCAAGCGCGGAAAATTGTAATAAGGAAATATGAGACTGCCGGAGGCATGTGTAAGAACATGAGCTACCTATTCCTGTTACAAATAGATCTCTTCATATAAACTAGTATCTTCTTAGTCTGTTATATAGTGCTATTCTCTTTATTGTTAAATATATTTTTAACTAGCTGATGCCGTGCGGTTTCACCCGCGTGGTTCCCGTTCCGTAGGAATACTATTGAGGCTTTTATTCTGTAACGATGTTTAGTATAAATCACAAGCAAGTTTCGTATTCACCTCTATCTTTCTCATTCTATACATATTATTAGTTAGTGTTAGACAGAGATAGACAGAGACGAATCCGAAACTTGCTCTAGAGAGTTATGAAAACATCGTACACATTTTAGCTCTAATAGTTTACGTACTGTTTTTACTGCCAAGTTACATAGCTGTGTTTCGATCGGTATAGGCCTAAGTGGCATACATATCGAGATCGATATCGATACGATATTGATAAAGACAAATATAATGTAAACCAATAGCGACGGAATAGCGAAAATATCCCATTCAAAATATTTCCATCGCAGGGAATGAATATTTTCGATATGTCGTGGTGATATGTGATTATAAAACCAGTTTTACCTCGCTTTGTACGAGGAAACTCATCATTTCCTTATCTTGACAATACACATCAATTTTGATGATTTTTTTAAAACGTTTTTCCTTCCTTTTTGTGTTTTGTTATAATAGTGTAAGAGGTCAGATGCAACATACATAGGTACCTAATCGTTATATTAATAGACACATTTACTACTTAAAGCTCGATTTTTCGATTTATCGCAGTTAATTCAAGAAAATACTTTAATTTTCTTTATTTTTCCTCTTATATCTAAAAATTAATTGCTCACACTCGAAAGGGGCTTGAATTTATTTTTTATTTTCTTGGTTTAATACAAAGGTAGTTTAAGGTGGGAGTTAAGAAGTTCGGTTCAACTAGTTGTAAATGGAATTCAAGGCTTTATAAGAATATATTTTTAATGAGAAATAACTCAAGCTAACTGATAGCTAAACAAATCATGCCCACGTAGAATGATGGCAAGAATACTGACTGCATTCCCGCGTAAGACAACAAGGCACAAAAATCAGCCAGACATCAGTGAAACAATTCGGAAATTAATAAAAACAAATTATATCTTTACGTCCAAAATTCCTCAGTGCCTAAAAACAAAAGTCTTCAACCATTGCGTGTTGCCAGTGATAACCTATGGTTTCGAGACATGGTCGCTAACTATGGGCCTCATAAAAAGGCTTAGAGCCACAGAGCGAGCGATGGAACGAGCTCGAAGTGTCTCTGCGTGATCGGATCAAAGAACCAAAGTCACCGACATAGCTCAACGAGTCGCGTAGCTAAAGTGGCAATAGGCGGGGGCACATAGTTCGAAGAGCTGATTGACGTTGGGGTCCCAAGGTGCTGGAATAGTAACCCCACACTAAAAACCGCGTTAGTCGACCCACCACCAGGTGGGCTGACGATATCAAGCGAGTCGCAGGGATTCGCTGGATGCAGGCGGCTCAGGATCGTGATGTTTGGAAGTCCCTACAAAAGGCCTGTGTCCTGCAAAAAAGTTGCTTCAATAAAATATGCGTTAAAATGCAAACTGCGTCGCGACATTCGGTCGCAAAGTGAACTCATTGTCACGCAAACGACGCAATTACCGCGCCGAGTAACCCTCTGATTATTTCGTTAAAGTATTAGCGCTCTTTGCGCACTAATCGACGAGTGGGGCCTAAAAAAATGGTTTATTTTTCGCAAAAAATATAGTTTTTATCTCGGCGCTTAATGCCGCACCGTCGCCGGAAAATTTATGCAATTAACTCCACAGCCGTCGCGCCTGTGTTATTTCTGGCTGAGGTAAAAAGGAAAAATGAAAGAAAAACTGTTTAAACGTTTTATATTATTTAACATAGCGTGCAAGAAAAAAAATATATTTACAAGATTACAGACTGAAAAATGTGCGGAAACATCCTTGAAGTGTTTGTATTACAAAGTTAAACCTAAGTATTGTGAAACAAATCATTTTACTCGAGCTTTGAAATACGTGATCCATAAGGAAATGTTTTTGATTTTTCGATTGTTATTAAATTTTTTATTAAATTTATTAAATTAAACTGTATCTTTATTTAAATTTTATATTTATTTCTCAACACGATAACCTCTATGAATTGACAATGAAATTAAATGCCAGGGTTGTATTATGGTAGGCGTCCACAGATACGCATCGTACGTATCAAACGCATTGCAACAAACGAAATTTAACGTTAACGGTAGATAAAATACGTTCAATGCGATCCGTACGATGCGGATCAGTGGACGCACTTGTATGTTCTAGTAGCGGGCGCCCACGACTTCGTCCACGTGGAATTCAGACTTTCACAAATTCCGCGGGAACCATGGATTTTTCCGGTATGAAAAGTAGCCTCTGTGTTGATCCAGAGTAAAGTCTATTTTCATTCAAAATTAACAAAGTTTCATACAAACTTTAACCCCTATTTTATCCCCTTGGGGGTAGAATTGATCATAATCCTTTCTTATCGGATGCCTACGTCATAACATCTACCTGTATGCCAAATTTCAGCCCGATTCGTTCAGTGATTTGGGCTGTGCGTTGATAGATCACTATGTCAGTCAGTCAGTCAGTTAGTTAGTCAGTCAGTCAGTCACCTTTGAGTTTTATATATCTATACTACTAATATTATAAAGCTGAAGAGTTCGTTTGATTGAACGCGCTAAGTCAGGAACTAGTGGTCCGATTTGAAAAATTTTTTCAGTGTTAGATAGCCCATTTATCGAGGAAGGCTATAGGCTATATTTTATCCCAGTTTTCCTACGGGAACGGGAACCACGCTGGTGAAGTTTAGATATCAAGAGTACTAAAACTGTACTGTGCTCGCCTATTGCCCTTAGTTTACTTTATATTTTTTTACATGTCACGTAACGGATACGATGGGCGACCGGTCGTCCGATTTAGGAGTCAAATGGTTAAACGGTTTTCGATTATTTTAATCGCAGCGTTAGTTTATGGTGGTTCGCAAGAGCGCGGTGACCCCGGAAGAGTAGAGGCCCTGGGAACGACTATCGAGCTTTTAGTAGGTCTATCGTGAGTGCGCGCTGCACTGACCAATCTGCAATAATTTATAGTGCTTGACACTAAAAGATATTGACGATTCTATTATTATCGTTCACAGTTATCTTATTGCTTTATGTCTCGTGAAATATTGCGTTGGAATCCTTTCATTAAGCACCTTTTGAATTATTTCTGTTGAGTTTATTGGTTATTCTGTTGTTTTGTTTTTCGTTGTTTTATAATTTATTTTCATTTTATTGTATTGTTCTTTGTTTCACATTTATTAAGGTACGGTATGCTTTAAAAACTCTGGATAACAATAGTGTAGCGGCCCATTGTTATAATTAGAAGTCGGTTGAAAAATATCTAAAAAGTATTCATGTATTTGATTTTGTAGTTCATTTGCTCGTAAAGTATCGCTTATTTCACCAATTTCAATATCGTAATGTGTCTAATTACGCAAATGTGCCGTAATGTAAGTAACATTTATCATTCGTCTAAAAACAAACGATACTTTTTTAAATATTGTCAAAGAGTTTTTATTACAGAAAAGTGCTCAACATTTTATGAATAAAATTAACTTTGTGAGATAAAATATAGTAAAAACAACATTTAATTCTTTCATTTTAATAATTTTGACAATGAATGTCAATCATTTATCTGTATCAGAAACACAAAAATATTAATTTACTTTATTAGTAATACTGGCTGTTTTTGGTGCATTTGTCTAAAAAAACAAACGCTGGTGTGCGCACTTCGTTATCTGTGCAAAAGTGACAAGCGTATCAAAATGTCATCTTATGGCAAAGATGCAAATTAATTTTCAGAAAGTGTGTTAAAAGTGTGCTTCCACGCAAATGTGTTATAAAACGTCGTATGACATACGTGCGCTTTGATAATTACAGCCTCTGCTTCCTTACTATAGCTCTCGCCTTTGGCTCGAGCTGCAATATCGTCTCGGCTGTAATTTTCAACTTACCGCACTTATATCATAATGTACTATTTCAAAATTGGTTAAAAAATGACAAAGCTCTGCGGTAAAAAACATAAAAAAAAACATACGCGTCGAATTGAGAACCACTTCCTTTTTTAAAGCCGATTAAAAAATTAAAAAGAGACAGAACAGTAAAATCTCAATAAAGCATTTCTTGAAGGATTTATTTCGCAAGTAAATAAATAAATATGATATCTATTAGCAAAAGCTCAGTGCAACATTTCAAGTGTGCTTTGATGGCTAAAAGCAAAACTTGTTGCTTTCAAAATGAATGTTGTTAATCTGTATTTAGTTTAACTAATTTAGGCGATTTATAAATTAATTGTAATACTATAATATTCCCGGAAAAAAATCATTAAAATAACGAAAACCCAATTCTAAAACTCACGGAGATACAAACATATAAAATAAAAATTCGTTAAAATTACTTTTGAAAGGGACGAATACACAATAAAAAAAACCTCCTTTTTAAGTCGGTTAAAAAGAACTAATTTATTTTCGGATTATGTCGCGAGCAATAGCTTGTTAGTGAAAATACCTGCCTAACCTACCTACCCATTATTTATTAGGTACACAAGAGAACTTAGAAGGTAAGACCCGTTAACCCTTCCATGGTTGTTAAATCCAGCTTTAACTTCATTAAAATACTCCTTTTTCCGTAAAAAGGCTTTTGCCTAACACGGCAAATGATTTATTTCTCAAATAAACAAATACCATGCATGACCAAACCTTATTAAACTGTAATGAATCACAATTTCAAGTGTGCTTTGAAAGCCAAAACCGAAACTTTAAGCTTCCAAAATGAATGTTGTTTTGGCTATATGTAAGTATGATTTTTATTATTTAGGCACGTAATTATTTTTAATTGGAAAATTTATTCAAGTTTAGGAGGTGTATACAAAGTGCCTTTAGCATATTATACTGCGAAGTAATTCTCTGTTAATGGTTTTTCTTCTAACTTCAAGTGATTCTTTATTCATTATCCTCACAGGTATATTCTACATATTACACCTATACCTCCATGAAAGTCCTTAATTTTTAGAGTTACAGTTTTAAAAATTTGTTCATAAACCATAAAAAACTACGAAAAATAATGTGATTCAAAAATTTTTAAAACTCAACCCCTAAAGTTGTGAATTAGGGGTTGAAAGTTTACATTGATTTCCACGCGGATGAAGTCGCTCCAGGATATTCCCAACTGTGACACAGAGGTCTTTAAATTTTTATGTCGTGTAGTGTAATATTACCGCGGGTAAGCCGCGGGCTTACATGCCATTTTTTTTTTTTTTTTTTTTATTCTTTACAAGTTAGCCCTTGACTATAATCTCACCTGATGGTAAGTGATGATGCAGTTTAAGATGGAATCGGGCTAACTTGTTAGGAGGAGGACGAAAATCCACACCTCTTTCGGTTTCTAGACGGCATCGTACCGGAACGCTAAATCGCTTGGCGGTACGTCTTTGTCGGTAGGGTGGTAACTAGCCACGGCCGAAGCCATCCACCAGCCATTATGCCCGTATCGAGTTACGGCAAAATCGACGACTATCGGCTTAATATAACATAGTACAACGAGTACAAAGGATCACGCGGCCTCACGGGAGCTTGGTTTTCATATTATTGGTCTGGTTTAGCAACGAGTAGAATCAATTTCGGCATGCAGCTTTACCAGTTAGCAATTTAGGTTAGAAAAATATAAAACAAAACACTAACTCAAGTTCAAATTCGAAATTCGAATTCATCTCTCTCTCTCTGTATCACAATACTATAGAATGAGAAAGATAGAGGTGTATTCGATTCTCTTCGATTCGAATCGAACTTGCGAGTTATACAAAACAACATAGCACTACTGGTGGGCAAACTGCTTGTTCTGTTAATATTACAATATCAAAAAAAGAAAATCGAACTCGGAATCTCTCCAGGATAATCCCAACTGTGCTACAGAGGTCTTTAAATTTTTATGTCGTGTAATGTGTTTTTTTTTTTTTTTTTATTGTTTACAAGTTAGCCCTTGACTACAATCTCACCTGATGGTAAATGATGATGTAGTCTTGGATGGAAGCGGACTAACTTGTTAGGAGGAGGATGAAAAACCACACCCCTTTCGGTTTCTACACGGCATCGTATCGGAACGCTAAATCGCTTGGCGGTACGTCTTTGCCGGTAGGGTGGTAACTAGCCACGGCCGAAGCCTCCCACCAGCCAGGCCAGGACCAATTAAGAAAATCTCAATCTCATCAGACCTCCGTTTTGTAAATCCACCGCGCATACTACTGCGCCACGGAGGCCGTCAAAAAAAACTAAAATATGTAATATCCCCGCGGGTAAGCCGCGGGCTTACATGCCATTATGCCCGTATCGAGGGAGTTACGGCAACATCGACGACTATCTATAATGTTATGATAAGCTGATACGAGTATAAAGGATCGCGCGGCCTCGCGATAGCGTAGCTTGTCTATTATTGGTCTGGTTTAGCAACGAGTAGAGCCAATTTTGGCATACAGCTTTACCAGTTTTTGGCAATTTCGGTTAGGTTAGTTAAAAATATAAAACAAACATGAATTGATATGTGTACCAAATTTCAACTGGATTGGTCCAGTACATTTGGAGTAAACAGACAGACATTAAAATGTGCGCGAGTGATATTATAAGGGTTCCGTTTTTGTCCTACGTACGTTCGTAACCCTAAAAAGTAATCGATTATTATCAATATGTTACTATCATTAACCCATATTCAGCTCACTGCTGAGCTCGATTCTTCTCTCAGAATGAGAGGGGTTAGACCAATAGTCCACCACGCTGGCCCAATGCGGATTGGCAGACTTCACACACGCAGAGAATTAAGAAAATTCTCCGGTATTCAGGTTTCCTCACGAAATATCAATGCTACAAAACTAAGAGTACGATTCCGTCTGCATTATTATTGGATTTTTCCGGTTTTTTGCACAAATGGCTCTAAACTTCTATTATTATATCTGTGTAAACCGCTTGAAGATCCTTTACGTAGTTCCAAAGTGACAGAACGAACAATCAGAAAAGAATTTTAAAAACTTTTTGCTACTCCACCAACTCAAACTTGACTGGTTTGATTTTAATATTTAAAACAAAAGTTTTTATTAAATATAAAATCTAAAAATAGGTTTGCCACCTTGGATAGCTATATAGTAGAAAATACAATACAATGTATCATTTTGGAGTACTATGCTCGTTAAAAATAACAAATCTACGAGACTGTTGTAATCTCAGTTGTTTCTCAGGCTGTGCCGGACTTGGGCGAAAGTTGAAAGGAGCTTTAATTGGTAGGAGCTCGTAATGTCACGTAGAAGCAACGAACGCTATTAGAAAGGGCTACTCGAACTATTCCACATCTATAGAACATATTGTTATAGATCCAATAATTCTGGTAGGTACTCAGTTACAGAAGTTGTATGGGAGGAGATTAATAAAAGTGCTAAATGGAATGGAACGATTTTATTACCTACACACAATACAAAAGTTTGTATTGGTTCATGAAAAAAGTTGACAACCTCGTACAGTTTTGTATGCGTACTAACCTTTTATTTTAGAAATATCGTTACCTAATCATTAATTCATTGTAACCTTACCTTACCTTATCAGCCGATAGACGTCCATTGCTGGACATAGGCCTCTTGCATGGACCTCCAAGCATAACGGTCTCGAGCCGCCAGCATCCAGCGGCTCCCTGCAATCCGCTTGATATTCTCGGTCCACCTAGTGGGAGGTCGAGCAACACTGCGCTTTCCGGTGCGGGTCGCCATTCCAGCACCTTGGGACCCCAACATCCATCGGCTCTTCGAACTTGGCCTGCCCATTTCAGCTTCGCGACTCGCGATTCATTGTAAATTATCATTAATTTATTTATCCCGGCTTTTAGTTACTTTATGTTTTTTTGTTTTTCGGTAGTCACCGAAAATTGAACACATAACATGAACTTGTACCAATCAGCAACTATATAATAGTAAATCGACCAAACTTGTCGTTAGTTTGGTTGTCTGGGAAACAATTTGTTTGAACAAAATATGCTTGGTGATAGCTTATTGGAAAGCTGAAGTCAGCTTATTTGATCTTAAAAAAATATTTCGTAATATTAAGTGATGAGCCGTGATAGCCCAGTGGGTATGACCTCTGCCTCCGTGTCCGGAGGGTGTGAGTTCGAATCCGGTCCGGGGCATGCACCTCCAACTTTTCAGTTGTGTGCGTTTTAAGATATTAAATATCACGTTTCTCAAACGGTGAAGGAAAACATCGTGAGGAAACCTGCATACCAGAGAATTTCCTTAATTCTCTGCGTGTGTGAAGTCTGCCAATCCACATTGGGCCAGTGAGGTAGACTATTGGCCTAACCCCTTTCATTCTGAGAGGAGACTCGAGCTCAGCAGTGAGCCGAATATGGGTTGATAACAACGACGATTAAGTGATTGTTTAAGGAAAGGCAGTTCGCCTACCTTATTGCTCTGTTACAAACATAGCAACAGTTAGGGTTTGTGGCAAAACCTACAAATACCTTGTGCCTGATTTGTGCCTGAGGTATATGTGTTAAGGCTCATGTCCCTCATATTATCAATGCTCCTTGAAATAAGATTCGGTCACTCTGTTCTACTATTTCTCAATAAGGCTATTACGTAGTCATTAGAATATTTTTAGACTCGAATATGTTCGTAACTAATTATTTCCTGAAAGTATTCTAAGCGAGATTACGTTATACTAATACCCGAGGGCGAAATTCGCAAGTCACAGCTTCATACTGATATAAATCGTGTTATGTAAAAATAGCGCTAACGGTTTTGAGTCTGCATGACTAATTTTTCGAGGAAATCGCAGAGATAGAACGGATATCCTACTGATATTATAAACGCGAAAGTTTGTATGAATGTTTGTTACTCTTTAACGTCGCATCTACTAAAACAATTTTTCTGAAATTTGGAATGAAAATAGATTTTACTCTTCATTAACACATAGGCTACTTTCATCCCGAAAAATACATGGTTCCCGAGGGGATGGAAAACTAAATTCCACGCGGGCGTCCGCTAGTAAGTAGTTACATATATTTCCTTCCTCGATAAATGAGCTATCTAACACTGAAAGAATTTTTCAAATCGGACCAGTAGTTCCTGAGATTAGCGTGTTCAATCAAACAAAAAAACTCTTCAGCTTTATATATTAAAGATATATAAAGTATAGATAAGAATTGAATAAAATGTAATTTTTTTCAAGTTAAAAATAGTATATTTTTCAAATCATGCAATAATCTTGCTCGAATAGCATACTTATTACTTATACAAACAGCTGCTGAAACAACATTCATATTACGAGTATAACAACTGCGAATCGGAAACATAAAAGAGGTAGGTATATGGCAAACAACAGGTGCAAACAAAATGGATTTGCTTTCTAATGTTAGCATATTTAATTAGCAACTGTCATAGGAAATATGGACTATCAACACGCTAGCAGCTTCCGTTGCATGCTCATCTCGAATTACAGATTTTTTATCCTATTTGTTGACGTTATACTGACTGACTTAAAACGTAGAGTATGTGTCACATTCACTAACGTAAGTTAGTGAGTTTTTTACCTTCATTTATTACCGTACGTCTGTTTTGACGTACACGATAATAAATCTATACAAATATTATAAAGCTGAAGAGTTTGTTTGTTTGTTTGTTTGTTTGTGTGTTTGTTTGATTGAACGCGCTACTCAGGAACAACTGGTCTGATTTGAAAAATTCTTTCGGTGTTAGATAGCCCATTTATCGAGGAAGGCTATAGGCAGGCTATATATTATCCCTGTATTCCTACGGCAACGGGAACCACGCGGACAAAACTGCGCAGCGTTAGCTAGTCTTAAATAACTAACGAATATGAAATCACGTGACTTAAGAATTACTAACATACACAAACGTATATGTTAGTAATTCTTATTCACTGTTTGTTTAATGGTAACTGATCATAATTGAGATTATAGGTAAAAAATTTCATCCGGTGCCTTCTGACAACCCTCCGTGGATATAATAGAGTAGTTAAATGACTTTGCCGAGTTGACATTGTGATTTGGTTAACAATGGTATTTACGCAATACGTAAACTACGGTTGTTATTGATTTGATGTTAATTACGAGTACGTATATTAGATAGACATACGCCACAGTTAGTGAATCCGCCGGCCAAACTTATCCCGCTTATCCTAGTCAATATAATTAAGTAGTCTATCCCCATAAATAATTAATATAATCGTAAATCATAAATATAATCGTAACTAATTAGTTATATAGAACAGCGTTTTTCAAACTTTCGGCTCCAGAAACCTTGTTACAATTTCCAAGTGACAGCGAACCCCTTACTAATAGAAAACCTTGAGTATGCTAGTCGATCAGCATTGCTATTCTGTATTCTCTTCACCTTTATCTCTCTCTATCTAACACGATACTATAGACAGAGAGCGATAAATACAAATTAGAATGCTTTGAGCATGCTTATTCAGGAGCATACTTAAAAAATAGCATGCTCATTGTTACCAACTGTAAACCTATGATAAGCCTGCTCGTATAGAGCATACTCAATAGCAAGTTTTATGCATGTGTACCTTATTATTTAAAAAGTTTCAACATCCATATTTCTTGTAGCTACAAATATGTAAGATGTGATATAACAAAGGCTTTAATCGTCACTCAGCTTCCCGATCGTGATAGTTGGATCGTGTGAAACACATTAGAATGTATTTATGTTAGATGTTAATTTGTGTAATGGCTTTTCATTTCCATGTTAATGTACTAAAGTTGCCTTATATTTTTATTAATTTGTCGAACTATTAACTAACTCAAGATGAGACACTCGAAAAATAAATTTATTGGAAGTTAGAGTTATATAGTTAATATTCTATAGCTTTATTTAAATAATAAATTGAAATATATACATATAAGCATATATAGTAGGTTTTCGTGCAATATTTACAGACAATTATATGCAAATATTTCATTGTGAATATTTAAATGACGACATATACTTTAAGTCCACACGCTTGTCTTGTAATATATGCATAATAGGTATACCTATTTAGGCGTGCAATTTAATTAAGATTTATTAAAAATTTCAATGTAATGTCAACAATGTGCTCCCATTCTTACTTTACACAATAACATAATAAACAATGAGAAAATGCAAAACAAAGCAGTTTTAAATCACGCGTGCCATTGACGCATGTCAATTTCGCAACACATGATGCACTAGCAGATATATGTCTCGCGGTTTCACTCGCGTGGTTCCCTATGTACGCTACATTTTATCCTCGTGGTAATACGGGATTAAATATAGCATATATTGGTGATGATATAGCTTTCTACTGGTAAAAGAATTTTCAAAATCGGTTCAGTAGATCCAGAGATTACTATAAACTCACATTGATCATAAAAGTATGCGTGTTCCTTATTTATCATTATCGCTGATCGCTCCATAAATATCTGAGCTATAGTAACAATTTGTAGGTGGGAGTAGTTGCTGATAATAATAATCATTGGAGACAAATCTTTTAAAAACGATTATTCGCCATATTTTTAAATTGGCTCTAAAGTAAGGCATTGACGGTCAAATATTCTCACGTTTCTGTAGCGCAAACGGCAGCGAAGACTTTTCATAAGTCGAGCCGTCATGCACGCAGTGACCAATACACGATCAGTTATAGTCGTGGGTGCTGCAGAAACGTGAGAATAATTGATCGTCAATAGCGTGCATAAGGGTCTTAAAAAATCCGCAAGCGCAACAGGGGGGGATGATCTTTGGATCTACTATAATTATACTATATTTGGATTTTGAAAATTAGTTTGTCAATAGGAAGCTACGTTGTTTGTGAGTGTATAGGCTAAATTTTATCCCCGTATTCCCACGGGAACGGGAAGTACGCGGATGAAAATACGGGGTGCGTCTGCTAAAAATAAAAACAAACTACCATCGATAAACTTTTTAATCGCTACTAAAACAAAAGTACTAGTACAAGTACTCGTAAATCATGGCCTTCATTATCACTGTTCCGTTTTCAAGTCACGATCCTATCAGTGATAGAAGGTAATTATTGTTTGTTTGCATTAATTAAAGTGATCAGATGAGAGTCATTATAAAGTCATCGTCCATTATGAGAGATGAGTGTAATTAAGTACATTAACACGATGAAACATCGTCAGCGGCCAGCTGGGCTGTATTCGATACAAGAATAAGGTTCTTTGTGACCCTGAGTCACGCACGAACCGCTATTGGTAGGGTCGCAACTTTTCATTGCTTTTGAAGGACCCTCCTGGATCTGGTACATATAAGGTCCTTATTACGTAATAATTAAGTTAAAATTTTACTAAGTTAATATTTGGTTACAGCAGTTATTATAATAGAGCATACTAATATTATAAAAGTTGAAATAGGTTACTGCTTTCTTTATGTTTTTCATGCCGTAAATACGAAACAATCTTTGCGAAATTTTACACATACGTTTTCAGTGATTATAAAAAATACATAGGACACCTTCCGTTTACGAACAACGTAATGTTATGTGGCATAATAAAAAGTTAGTATGCGTGTGTAGTAGTTAAAATAAATCAGTAGTTTGAATTTTTAAAATGTGTCTTTGAATAAACATACGCTAAAACTAGCTAGATACAAAGTATCTACGTTATTATTTATTACATTACGTATTCAATATTACATTGATCAACTTACATAAGGATTATGTCCTCATTGAATATGTCAACCTAGTAATTTATAAATCAGTATAACAGTGTCAGCGTTATAATAATAATTTATGCAGACACTGGCTTGTTTTCCAACAACCATATAATTATGTGTTATTGTATATTTAATTCAGATTACTTAACATCTACGAATAACTAAAAATTTTGTTAATAATATATTATGGTACATTTATAAGCTGTCGATGGGGTTTTATGACTAAGTAAGGTCTCTGCGACTGTGGTTGAAGTTCATGTCCTGGCGGAAGAAGTCAGGGTGTTGTACAAAAGAATAAATACTGTAAAGTCATACACCTATTGCCCCTCATTATAAGCAAATGCATCATAGAGTAACTGACGCCCCGAGGTTTCACCCACATAGTTCTCGTTCCCGTAAGAATATGAGAATAAAATATAGCCTATGATACTCACAAATAACGTGGCTTTTCAAAAACGGATTAGTAAATGCAGAGATTACCCACTAGAACACCACGAACTTTACCTCTATATAATACTGGTAATACGAACCTTAACAGGCAGAAAACACATTTTTATTACAATAGTATTTACTTTTTTAATATGACCAAAATTCCCATACTTCTCGAATGGGGATGATGAGTAGGTTTGAATAAGGTCAATGTTAACTAATTTATACATAAAAACCAAAGATTGTCTGGAAATTTGCAAAATAAATGAGATTATAAAATTTCAAAATCTATTAAAAATCTTTTATCATAATTTGATGAAAATTCATACAGTTTTAGCTTCCTTACATTAAATGTGAATTTTTTTAATACATGAACTATAAACATAAATGCACAAATAACAAAGATATTAGTAGTTTTGTTTGAGCGCACATACAAATGATCATTACATTACCTACGACGTCATTAGTTCGTGCCATTTTGTATGGGGCGTTTTTCAGTGTTGTGTTAGAAACTTAACATATGTTAATTTATACATTTATTAATTGAATTTAAATTAAAACTACTCATCAATAAAAATCAAATTTTGCATCTGTTATGTAAAATATAGGTAACATTAAATAAACTATAAATAAAATAACATAAGCAATAAGTCAATATTTTTAGTGAGAAGGATGAACCTGATGCTTTAATAATAAATTATCAACATTTGGCGTCAATTTTGTAAGGGTTACTCTTAGAACTCCTCCCCATTTTAATTTCGTGGACCCCCAATTTTTTTTTCACTAACGTTGACCCCTTGCAGGTTGTCATAGACCCCTAGGGGTCGATATAGACCTCACCTAGGGAATCACTGCGCTATAGCATCAGCATGGTGACCCTAGCGTCAACGAACAACTAAACCAGTACGTATCGTGCACTCTCCCACAAACAGCCCGCTTTCTCGCGATTACGACATTATCTCCTAACCAGAATAAATTCAACCTGGCATCCTGTATGCAACTTGATACATAAAATTTTATTGTATCACTTAGCGAACCGTACCTAAAGATAAAACGGTTTATGCATCTTTTAACAAACAAGTAGTGCAAAGAATTGTAAATATTATTATTTTTACATATACACGTAATTTGTTCGTTATGAATCTTCGCTTCGTGACCGGGTTATTAAAATTTTTTTAATGATGATCATTATCTACTGATTATAAATAGCGGCCCATACCTACCTAAAATACGTCTGTTTAAGTTCATTCATTTTGCACTCAATACTACCCTATTATATTAGCCGTGATAGCCCAGTGGATATGACCTCTGCCTCCGATTCCGGAGGGTGTGGGTTCGAATCCGGTCCAGGGCATGCACCTCCAACTTTTCAGTTGTGTGCATTTTAAGAAATTAAATATCACGTGTCTCAATCGGTGAAGGAAAACATCGTGAGGAAACCTGCATACCAGAGAATTATCTTAATTCTCTGCGTGTGTGAAGTTTGCCAATCCTTCATCATCATTCAATCATTTTGAGGAGACTCGAGCTCAGCAGTGAGCCGAATATGGGTTGATGACGACTACCCTATTAGCCCTCATTCGCACGAGAGTTTTTTTTAACGGACGTTAAAAAACGTTAAAATATAAGTAGTAGTTAAATGAGGCTCCAACACCCAAAATTGAAAATGCAACACAGCTCGAAAAAAAGCGTCGTTTTATAAAAACGCTGTCGTGTGAACATATATTTGGGAATGTATTTGCTTTAGTTGAACGCTTTTTTAACATCCGTTAAAAAACTCACGTGCGATTGAGGGCTTAGACCTTCAATTATGCATTGAATTATACCGTTTTGTAGTATCATTGTAGGTATGGACCTAATACAAACATAAATAATAAATAAATAAATAAATATACTTAAACAATACACATCACTATCTAGCCCCAAAGTAAGCATACAGAGTAGCTTGTGTTATGGGTGCTAAGATAGTTGATATTATAATATTAATATACAATCATATACTACATATAAATACTTATATAATGTATAAATACATACAGACACTGGAAAACACCCATGCTCATCACACAAATATTTTCCAGTTGTGGGAATCGAACCCACGGCCGTGGATGCAGAAAGCAGGGTCACTACCCACTGCGCCACGCGGCCGTCAAACATGTTTCAATAATATACCACAGACATAATCATTGATCCTCATTTATTTATTAGTCTTATTTTAAATTTTAACAATGTTAATAAAATATAATACAAAACAAAACACTATTAAAAAATTATAAAAAAAATTCAACACTCCCGCTTCGGGACGTTTGAGTGCCATGTATTATGTGGTCAGGGCTCCATAGTGAGGAACCTCCTCACAATACGCGCTGTCTCAAGAATTACTGCCTTCTGTATCCGACTCTTCATCCAGCAGTTAAGCGAAAGCCTCAGACATAATATTATCCCTTTACTGTGACTACCTAACTTTCGTCCCTTTCACCCGCATCAAATTACTTTTACGAATTTTGTTCTTTTACAAGTTTCAATTCCAAATTATCTATATGTAAGTACAAACTGCATCAAAATTGACTGTCAGATTTACTTTCATTCACAATAAATAAGTATGGATAAATGATTCACATCACGTTCAATCACGACCACTGTTTAAAAGTCCGGAAATTAAACAATGAGCGTGGGCCATTGTAAGAAGTACAATAATAAACATTCATTTCAATTCTTACAACTACCTACTGTTAGCAGTTTTATTAATATTTTATTGTTCGCTGCACAAAATCGTAAAACTTGCGAACATGCAAATTTTAAAGTTGCTCTATTACTTCTAGTGAAAATCTTATTAAGCCTGTTAAGAGTTTGTTAGAGTTTTATGTGGGGACTGCAATTTGTTGGTATTTAGACTGTAGACCCACCACGCTGTTTCAATGCGGTTTGACGAGTAATGTTTGACTTTGTAAGGATCACTGACAAATATTAATTATCGAATATGAACTATTTACTTAGTACTTAATTTATTTTTAAGTAGTGTAGTGTTTTGTATTATATTTTGTACTAGTGGACCCGGTCAAGCTTCGCTTTGACTTATGTGCACTTCTTCTCTATCCCTACTCTACACTACTCTACCCCTACCATACCCTACCCCTTGACTCTTAAACGTTTGTATGGTAAATAGAAAAGGGTTGTTTTTATGGTTTTCCCGGCAATTATTCTAATTTTTCTCACCTTTTAAACCTTCCCTATACCTCCACGAACATTTGAAGACCAAGATAAGATAAATTCGTTCAGCCGTTCTCGAGTTTTAGCGAGACTAACGAACAGCAATTCATTTTTATATATATAGATAGAATAGATAGATTAGTAACTGTAAGATCCCTTATCGTTACTGTAATAGCAGTAAGTCACAGCTTCATCACTACACTATTATGGCCAGCACCGGACGTCCGATCTCCACCAACGACAATGACAGACTGCCCCATAGATGATACATTATATATGGACTGCCCGCATTCTTCCACTTCCGGTGTATATATAGACAAACACTACAAGTAGGTATACTCCTAAGTGTTGGTCGGTTTAGGATGACACTAATCTACAAGGCACGAGGTGTAGCGCCACCAATATTAACGGGCTAAAATATTATTACCGGGCTAAAAATTTGCTTTGAAAATCTATATAAAAAAATAAAAGCAGAAGGATCATTTCATGACAAAATATCGATAACCGATTGACGTACATAGTTGAGGTTGGTAATAGACGTCCGCTAAGAACGGATTTTGCGATAGTGCCGGATTAAAGAGGTCTAAGGGCGGACGAAGTCGCGGGCGTCCGCTGGCAATACGCTGGTATAATAATATGCTAAATGATATACGATATAAATGATATTCGATAAATTCGCACTGGTAAAAGGTAGCGTACCGTACTGCGCAAATGCCTACCTAATATCGGTGCCAAAATCCTCAAATTGCGATTTTCGAAAGCGTCAAATGGAATAATGGCGGCACATTTAGCCACACTTTCGCCGGAGAAAGTCAATCGTGCATTAAACATCTTTGTTTTAGCTTCAGATGGCTGAACGCTGATAAATCAGACACTATTCATCTGTTACTGCTCACACATAACACTGGAATCACAGACAGATCATTATCGCGCGATAACTACTGCGTGCTAATTTGTTTTTCAAGATTTATGCATATAAATCTTAAAAATATACGATATATATATACGATATATTATACGATATTTATCCGTACTAATATTATAAAAAGGTTAAGTTTGTGGTATTGTAGAGTAAACTCTGGATCTACTGAACTGATTTTGAAAATTCTTCTACCACTACAAAGCCACGTTATTTCGGGGTATCATAGGCTATATTTTATTCCCGTGCTGTCACGGAAACGGAAACTACGCGGGCGAAACCGCGGGGCGTCAACTAGTATTAATAGTATTCTAATGATTAAATGAAATGCCATAAAGATTTGCAAAATAACATTAATCAGTCGATTTGTGGAACCCTAAAAACCGCGTGGCGCGACACGCACTTGGCCTATTTTAAATTATCTATAGCTTATATAATTACTAGTAATTAACTCTGTAGTATATTTATCATGCAACCTCCTTGATTTCAACGTAATTTGTCCGTCTGGTATCCTCGGAGTTGTGAAAGACGATAAATTACCATTGTAATAGTTAAGCGTTTTATTTAACCCAAATATAGCGACAAGATCTCCAAAACAATGGAGTCGACATTCGCCCATGTTGCATTGTTGTAACCGAATCAACTGATTGGCTGCAGCCGGTAGTGGCAATAGATTGAGAGCCTGCAGTAGTCAGACCTTCGTCATTATATGAAAGCTGAAAGTGCGTCAGTCCATGCTCCTACCATACGTACTCGTAAGTACGGTACAAAACTACGGAGTATGAATGTTGGAAGTTTTCAAGGGTCCAAACTATTATATTCTCCACCACCAGCTCTAAAAAATTTAATTATAATGAATATTATTATATTTAGCCATAATCATTGAATTAAACCTATATAAGAATCAACTACTAAATTTAAAGGCAGAGAAGCAACTATATTAGATGATAATATTAAAAATCAACTCTCAAAGAAAGTATAAAATTTCTTAGTCTAGTCTAAGTTAATGTTCAAAACACTGTTAAACTTTAAGGTCGCTAGAGTCTCTAGCAAGTGGTTTCCACAAAACTTAAGTATCTGACGTTGTGAAAGATGATTTTTCATGATATTCCGTAGAAAATATTTAGCCACCACGGTTCAATCTCCCTGCCGTATGTTTCGTTCGTTATAAACCCATATTCGACTCGCTGCTGAGTTCTAGTCTCTCTAAATGTATGTAGATGTAAACAGAGCTTTAGCATTAAGGTACTAGTATGTACCTGCGTAGAAAGGTATGGGTAGAATATACCTGTACCTTTTCCAAGTTATACCGCTTCCAACTTGCTTGCAACTGCATCGTTACTCAACTGATAATTCAGTTATCCCTTGACATCGTAGTCAAGGGATAACTTGTCTTTGATTAAAAAGAAGGTCTAGCCACAACATGTTCAATACAACCTACGTTAGTTGCGCCGGCGCGGCGCCTCGCATTACGGAACGGACTTTTATTTATGCCGAGTAATCAAAATTTCGCAACTTTTCACTGACCATCTTGGTACTCATGGCTTGCTTAACAAATTGCTAATGCACAAATTAAGCATGTTGTATTGCTGAGTAATAAGATACGATACACTGCTCAATCGGTTTTGCAATTTGGAATATGAATGACATACATAATTGTGCCAACTTAAAACCTCTGGTTAGTTTGAAAAACGTATTTATAGAGGCTGTGACTCGAGATAATTGGATACGGAGAATATTTTTGGAAGCTACTTGACCATGATCTTCCACTCGTATGTCATACGATGACGTATACTAAGATGGAACGTGTATCCCAAGTTATCAAATGTTACTTAGTCGAGCTTAGACTAATTAGATAAGGAACTGCCTCGTACACGTTACATTTCTGTCAAAGTATATGATCAACGATCTAATGCGATTATAAAAACTGTCTCTATAGTATCGATGTTTCATAGTTGTAATCGTGTTCGTCGGTTAAATAGCTCTGTAAAAATGCCTTTTCATGTAGTTGAATGGTGTAAAAAACGGGCAAAACTTCTAGTTTTATATAAGATATATGCCAAATGTAAGCTCGTTTTCTTCAGAAAATGACAGACAATATTATTCGTGAATATGGGTGTGACTAGTCCGTATGTAATTAGTCTGAGTAGTCATGTATTGAAAGTTTACAACTTATCGTGTTTTTTAAATTCATATAATAATAAATAAATTTCTTTCTTTTCAGGTTCTACAAGCCGATTTTAATTTCAAATTAACGGAAAATGGAAAGCTGGTTGGACGATGTGAAAAGGGTGCGCATCCCTAGACCAAAATTCGAACGAAAATATCCCACAGAGCCTCCAAAGGACTACCTCGAGGACTGCAGCGATCTCAGCGGCAAAGGGAGACACCATCACGATAACAAGGACCTGGCAAAAGCTACTGAAGAACTCAGACGAACATTACAAGAGAAACTATGACCGCAACGTCTTTAGTTTTATTTGGATTAATATTGCCTAGGATAAGTCATAACTAACTTATAAGATAATCACATAATAATGAACGAAAATAGCTTATCCAGAACCAATTTATTGCATTGTGAAATAATTATTCTATAAAAGAGAAAAGTTACATCAGTACATAAAACAAAAAATCATTGCCAAATAATTAATAATTTGTCAAAAAAAAAATCGAATTGATTTATGAATTGAATGTAAAAGATCTATAACAGACTTTTTTATTCTATGAAAAAAGGAGGAGTTTATAATAATTATGTTCGACTGTATGTATGTTTTTGATTTACTTCGGTTATAAAAAAAGACTGTGTTACATAAGAATGTAGATATTTATTTCGTTCGGTCCAGTTTTATAATTTTAATAAAAAGAAGGAAATAATGAAATCTTAGACATAAGTTTACTACCTAAATAATAATTACCATTAAGTATTGTTAGATATAGGTGACAAGTAATACGTAATAAGCTTAGGATAGTAAATATTAATCTCTCAATAAGTATATGAAAAATTTGAAATCAAAGCTATTTTATTATATAACTAGCGGATGCCCGCGACTTCGTCCGCGTGGAATTCAGTTTTTCACATATCCCTCGGGAACCATGGACTTTTCCGGGATAAAAAGTAGCCCATGTGTTAATCCAGGCTATAATATATCTCAATACCAAATTTCAGCTAATTTGGTTCAGTAGTCGAGGCGTGAAAGAGTAACAAACATTCATATCATCAAAATCATCAATTTTCGCAAGTATCGGGAAACCATGGATTTTTTCGGGATAAAAAGTAGCCTATTTGTTAATCCAGAGTAAAATCTAATTCTATTCCAAATTTCAGCCAAATCGCTTCAGTAGTAGCGGCGTTAAAGAGTAACAAACATCCAAACATCCATACAAACTGTCGCGTTTATAATATTAGTAGGATTTATAAGATCAAACAATCTTAGATAAATTGGTACGTACGTATATTACTTACATAAATTTTGAGTCAATCAAAGGATTGATTTATTTAACAATCTACGTATCTTTTTTCTATTTAAGTTTATTTGACGATGTGACCTTAAAGTCTAATTTTGTATTGGGGGCTATCTTGGAAGGAGTACATAGTTTTATTTTCCATATAATAAAACTTCTTCGCTTCTAAACGGCATCTTATCAGAACGCTTAATCACTTGGCGGCTTTTTGCCCGATGTCAGATCAGATCGTGATCACGTGACTTGGTAAATGACATTTCCCATACATTTTTCTAGTTTTCGAAGCGTTTGCGATGATAGAAAGAGAATCGACGTGCAACTTGGCTACAGGCCATAAGCGAATTGTCCCTAAATACTAATCAAACCCAGGACTCTGCAGTAATCCAAGTCAACTACGACAGAAAGATCATCAGTCTATCTCATACTGAATATTTAAATAACCATTTATATTATTAAATTCAGCTCCACTTGTTAGGCTCTTGATATTTTTATTCATAATTTTTTCCACTTTTTAGCGAATCGGGGTGAACTCCCACGCGACTCTGCAATCATTAATATTAAATGTCCTTTGTTAATTTACCAATTACTTGAAAACTTTCAGCCAATATTTATAATTGCGACTACATTATTGTATGGTTTGTTATGTTATTTTATGTTATGTTTCGTAATAGACTAAAACAACCTTCATTATTAAATTATGAAATATAGTTTGTAAGACTGATTTATTAAGCGGAATTATAGGAACTAATTAAATAAACATCTCTGTATTAAAAGGAAGTGTTCGTCGGTTTTTGTTTTAATTCTTTCTTTCCTTCCCATTTGTACGCGTCCCTTGAGCCGAGGTCTTTGTCTTGAGGAAAAGGTCCGCATTATAGATGTTTCCGAATGATAATTCCGCAAACAAAGATTTAACAGTCAACTGAAGTTGATCTGCGGAATTAGGGGCCTTAACACCGCACAAATATTAAGTAAACATCGAATTATCCAGGGAATAATAGGATCAAACAAAATTAAACGAAAAGGAAAATGGAGACAAACAAAAGACAACGTCGTCTCTAGATTATGTTGACAAAAGATTGTTTTGTTGGCCGTGCAAAACGATATTTCTGAAAGAGCCACCCAATTCTATTTTTATCTGTCACAGAATGTCTATTTATATAGCAGTGGCGTGCACAAGGTTTTAAACAAGGGTATGCACTGCAGGTACAAATTATACAAATAGAGTAATTCTTCTTCCAACAGGTATGTAATGAATCCTCAGGGTTTATGCATCTATAAAGTGCACGCCACTGTTATATAGGTAGTGCTTTAGAGCTGTAAATATACAAAATAGGAAATGTATATGTTGTTTAAACAATATATGGTCTATATTTTCTTAACTCTCTAAGTGTGTGAAGTCTGGTCAATCCGCATTTGGCCAACGTTCTCGACGAAGGCCTAAACCCTCTTATTATGAGATGAGACTCGTGCTCAACAGTGAGCCGAATATGTGTTGTTAATGATGATGAAAATAGAAAAATTAGTTCAAAAGAACAAGAATAAATAAATGATATCATCAAATCAATGAATTTCGATTTTCATGACAAAAACCACCTTATTTGGTGCGGTTGAAATTGGTTTGAATCACTGGACGCTTTGCCTTTTTTATTTGAAGGTCGAGTAAACGGTCACCTTATACCAAAAAGTGAAGGTTAGTTATCTACTTACTACCTACTATCTATTATAGAAAAATACAGACTTTAGATACCATAAATGAAGATGATAATTGATCATAATTATCAACTAGAGGACGAACAAACTATATCCATATGCATGAAATTCCGACTCTCACAATTTCCACGAGAACCATGGAATTTTCTGGGATAAAAAGTAACCTATGGTAATCCAGAGTAAAAGTAAAATCTATTTCCATTTAAAATTTCAGCCAAATCGGTGTAATACTGCGGCGTAAAGGAGACAAACATATACACACAGAAACTTTCGCCTTTATAATATTAGTGTGATACCTTTGCAATTAAAGTGATAAATGCAAGTTTGACGAGTAGCAACATAGATAGCAGATAGATTAACAGATTCTATCATGATTATGTCGCAGAGAATAGCAAATAATCAGTTATTCATAATGATCTTTCGCCACAGAATATAGTAAACACTAGTTCTGGCGGCAAAATAGCGCCTGCTCCTATTTAATAATCAAATATTCTAATACGAGTACAAAGAAAATTATATTAGAACGAGCAATTCTTGTACCTATACTATTTGGGTATTATCGGAAACTGAGTGAAGATTTCAATCAGATTTTTTTTTTTAATTCAATATCAATCTTTCCTCAAAAAAAAAAACCAAAAAGCCATCTTATCTAAGTTGCTTTAGTTATGTAAACATACTTCTACCACAAATCTCTATGTCATAGTGAAATAATATCTCTCTATCTATATCTCTTTATCTTACGATTATCCAAAAAAAAAAAACCTACATGTTTTTGTATTATGTTGTACCTAAATCCAATCGCATATTTACATGGCAAAACTAATCTAAATCATTCATTTTAGGTCATTTTACTTAAAACTTGAAATCGAATACCATCTACATTCGCACTGGCTTTATTTCAATCAAATATTCAAAGCTTTCCGCTGATAGGAAGATGAATTAGGTAACAGTAATTTACAAAAACTGCTCGGAATTGGCGAAACGAGAGTGAATGTGTTAGACAGTTGGCTTTCCGCCAGCGTATTCAGTTATGTGCTCGAACACGCGGATTATTAAAATTGACGAAATATAGCCCCAATGTCATATGCAATAAGAGCTACAATATCAAGTCTACATTTATGAGAATCATTGTAGACGAGGAAAATTGTACGCGAGCTCAATTCAATCCCGCATCATATTTTTCTTTTGACGGCTTATAAGACGCGCCACCTCAAGGCTACACGTAGAATGTCATGTAAAAATCACATTACACAATCTCATATGTTATCCATATGGAATGAACTCTTAGTTCTTGTCTCAGGTGCTAAAATCGATGAATCCGCTGCTGATGATCAAAATAATTATTACGAAACTTTCACGCCCTTATTTATAAACGTGGAGTAATATTTAATTATAATTTTTTTCAAGTCCAATACTAGGTCCAATTTACATTAAAGAAAATTGAGGTTTAAATCTTAATTATAAACTTAAATCAGGCCGTTAATTGTTACAATAATTAGTTAGATAAACCATTTTTGCTGATCACAGTTCTGTTCTGTTTGTTAGGTCTAAGTTAGATCAATTTAAATAAAATTTGGTTGTAGATTGGACTTCAGAAATTAACATTAGTTACCACAAAAATAGAACATTGAAGGGGAAATAGAAGATAAATGTGTGTATAGATAGCTAATAATAACTCAAGAGCTTTAGCTTAGGGCGAGATAGATCATATGGCTAAGTTCCAAATCCCCTCCCCGTGAGAAGGGAGGCCCATTAAAATAAGCTGATGAGATTATATAGACTTACCCGGAAGCAAAGTCACTGATTAGAAAGAGATAAATAAAATCATTAATGGTCTTTACAAAAGTGACTAATACTTTCCTTTTAGCTTAACTGTAGTACAACAAGGAAAATAATTATTTTCAATCAATGGTTATTAAAAATAATACAAATTTAGCAGAAAATTATAGTTTTATTATTAAATAATACAATCAACATCAACAAACTTTTATAACTTCGTGTAACATTTCTATGATATTTGTATCTAATATAAGTTAAAACTTATGAGTTCATAATCATATTATGTTTAACCTATGAGCCTACGAGTATATTATAATTCACCATAGTTCTTTTAACCCAAAAGACACCAAATATCTACACATTTAGTTTTTAAACTAGCTGACGCCCCGCAGTTTCATCCGCGTGGTTACCGTTCCCGTGGGAATACGGGGATAATATATAACCTAGCCTTCCTCAATAAATGGGCTATCTACCACTGAAAGAATTTTTGAAATCGGACAACTAGTTAGCGTGTTCAATCATATAAACAAACTCTTCAGCTTTATATATTAGCATAGATTAGAGTATTTCGTCAATTTGTTCATTTTATTCTCTGAAATCACTGTTTTTTAAGCTAAGCTTGAAGCAGGCCTTTGTTTCAATGAAATCGGATCTAACGAAAAAGTTGCCTGATGAGAGCCGAATCCTTCGCGAATGAAGTTGCAGGCATCCGTTAGGAGATAATTAATTCAGTCAGCCACATCGAAGCGTGCCTGTTTAATCATTCAGAAGAACTTCAGACGCCCCTTCAGCAATAGGATTATTGTTGGTACACGGAGGGTAAATATATCCACGTATCACCGTCGAATTTATACTCGTACAAACGAGGCAATCTGCTACCGCATCCCCCCGTCGCCCGCATATCATGGGAGTTTCATCAACGAACTTGCCAGACTATATCTTTAATTTTGAAAACAAACAGTGGCAAGATCTAGACATTAGAACTTAAAGCCATACCTCCCATGACGATTAGGTACATGTTGACGGTACCCTAATTTGTCTCTTTTGGGTGTTTAACAGTGGAATTCATAGCCGTTGCAGGGGCATCCCTGGGGGACTATTTACCAGCTGAGTGTCGAATAGAATAAAACACATAGAATTTAAATTCGACACTCAGAGACTGACTGATCCCCTGGGGGCACCCCCACAACGTCTATAAATTCCACTATCATGAGGGCGCATGATCGAAGCCCACCTGTGATCTAACAGAGTTTCCAGTTTGTTGTCGCTGTCGAATTGGCAAAGATATAAGGATTATACACACGATGGCTGATTCAAGGGTTTTAAGAAATGGGTTCACATATATAAAGAAGTTCCGGTGGCATCAAGGAAATGCCCGTATTCCCCTTCATTTGCTCTGCCGTCGGTGGTTCTGATGATAGTCTAATTCTGAAGGCGCGTAAGAGGCGCGCGATGTGGCCAACTATTGACATACGAGACAGCTCATCACCAGGGCACATTCTTTTACCTAAAAATATACTAGTTATTAATATTTAAACAATAGTTTAACGACATAGCTCAACGAGTTGCGAAGCTGAAGTGGCAATGGGCGGGGCACATAGTGCGAAGAGCCGATGGACGTTGGGGTCCCAAAGTGCTGGAATGGCGACCCCGCACTAGTAAGCGCAGTGTTGGCCGACCTCCCACCAGGTGGACTGACGACATCAAGCGAGTCACAGGGATTCGCTGGATGCAGGCGGCTCAGTATCGTGATGTTTGGAAGTCCCTACAAAACGCCTATGTCCTGCAGTGGACGTCCATCGGCTGATATAATGATGATGATGAAACAATAGTTTCATACCCCCTACTTCCTAGTTCTTAGGTTTGGTTTATTTTTATCACAATTATAAAAATTCTAATTAAAAGGAGATGGTCCAAAATTATATGGAGCCCAGGACCTGTCATTGTACCATTACCATACATTGAAATAAAAGAAGATATTTTTTTTACTATTTTTGATTATATAAATCTACGAATTTACTTTTATTCTTTTGAGATAATATTCATTATCTCCCAAGAAATGTAACATTATTAAGGGTAATAATGGCGGATAGATGACGTTTTCAATGCAGTAATCTATTTGACAATTGCTGTTAATTGTCATGTCATGTTGCTCTATGGGCGCCATCTTGATATATCTAACTCAAAAACTTGGGTTTTTATTTTATTTATTTCTTTTTCTTTAGTTAGATTTATTCACTTTAATAAATTTTAATAAAATCCTTGTATTTTTTAAATTTTAATGATACGAGGTACAAGAGTGGACCTGAAATGGACCATCTCCTTTAATAATTTTTATTGATCCTTCAATATTTTTTATGGAATGAAATGAAACTTAAAATTAATATTAACCTATAAGCAATCCCTGATAGGTAACGGGCTATTTCTCTAAAAGGTTAGGAAAATACCGAAGGACGGTTTAACAACAATTCAGCTTCACAGAAGACTACAAAACAGATTTGTACATGCTAGCAAAGAAGATCAATAGAAGCCAGTGGAAAACTAGAACCCGCTTAATTTTCTGCAGCGAAAGAGAGACTCAGCTGACTATTTACTAATTTGGGCTTTATTATCAACCTATCAAAATAAATATCAAATCAATTGACAAAATGTCATTCACCTACTGTGTAATATCCACCAGTAAGAGCCGGATGATATTTGCATACGTCAAAAATAGTGAATTAGTCAGCAGGTAGCACTCACATTGATTTCAAACGATGATGAATGACATTAATAAAAAATTAAATACCAGCTTGAAAAGTAATTAACTCCTGTGGCTTCAAAAGATAATGAATGACATTAATAGAAAATTAAATACCAGCTTGAAAGGTAATTAGCTCCTGTGGCTTTATTAACTGTCCATTCTCGTCGATAAATCGGTTGGGATTGAAACTTTCAGGATCTTTCCAAACACGCGTATCCATATGCACTGCCCACAGCAGAGGTATAATCATTGCTCCCTTAGGTATCCGGTAATTTCTGAAGTAAGCTTCCTGTTAAGATGATAATATTTCAACATTTAGAAGGAATTTTTATTTAATTCCTCTAGAATAACAATATATATTATTATGTTCTACCTACTGATTAGTTTGAAGACGGCGTTAAGCCGGTGTCGTGTTAATTTAACACCCTGAATAAGGCATCTCATACAACGTTATTGTACAATACTTTTATTGAGCATAAAATTTTAGGTTCATCACTGCTCCACAATTCAATACCTGCTAAATTTTTTTGCTGATTGGCAAACTTCACACACGTAGAAAACTAAGAAAACTCTCATGTATGCAGGTTTTCCTCGCGATGTTTTTCCATCACCGTTTGAGACACGTGAAATTTTATTGCTTAAAATGCATATAACTGAAATGTTGAAGGTGCCCCAGGCCCGATTCGAACGTACGATTTCCGAATTGAAGACAGAGGTCATATCCACTGAGCTATCACGGCTTTATAGACTCGTATACTTACTTGTAAACATCCATGAGGTACGCCTAAAGGTACAATTGTCCTGATCCGTTGAGTCTCGCATACAGCCGCCAAGGTGTAAGATAATTTTGTGCTATCAACCACACCCTCTTCGGGATATACAGTTAAAATTTCTTGACGTATCTTTTCCTAGACAATATGATTTTTAAATAAATAGTATAGATAGAAGTTAGTTAATGCATAGATTTATTTATTTTGTAGCAACTAATTTTATCGCTTAGAATTGATATTGCTATAAAATTATTCTAAGTTTGTTTCATCGTAATAAGTAATTTAATAAAAACATCTTATATATACAGAGTATATATACCTTAACAACAACAACTAATATGAGATGAGATACATCAATTGTTGTTGCAGATTGTGTCAAAGAATAAAACATTCCTACATATTATATATTATGTTAAGGTTAAAAAATGATTGGAGCTCTTTAATTATTATATTTGCTGTTAGTAAGTTGGAGATTAGTAGGTTAATACAAACTTATATTTTTAAAAATGTTTAGCGTTCTCAATAACGGCAGTTCTACAATTGTTAACATAAATAGGTTAAATGATGGTGTTAATTTCAAAAAGTAAGTAAGTAATTTCACAAATAACAATACTGATAAAATCATGATAAAAACACCTACTTGTATTTCAGTATATAACGATATATATAACAGGAGCCACGAAAATGTAACAGTACTGGTGTCTAGACTTGCGCTGAATAAGTCCACTAAGAGGTAATGCAGCTGTTCGTCTCTCATCAGATAAGCGGTATCATCTCCATTATCAAATCTCTTCTTTTGCTCAATGAGGAAATTGTCCAGCATGCATACATCTTTTGTATATATCATAACTTTGGGGTCAAAGTAATGAACTTCAGGATTCGACGCGTGTTTACTGTACTTTATACATTTTATGAAACCCTCGGGATGATCGTCAAATATATTTGCATGATCTTTTCGTATGGCTCCTGGCGGTGCTTCCAAACCTATCATCTTACGACGTTTCGCAATGATGCTTGCGTTTAGTTTGTGAGTTTGTGTTTGTGCGTTAATTAGTACTTGTAATGATTTTCTTTTTGATGGAGATATGAATCTGAAATATTTCTTGCATTCATTATGTAGGTAAGTAATAAATAATAGTCATAGTATTTCTGGTCACACTCCGCCAAAATGGCTAGACAGATTTTAAAGAGTTTTTGTATAGGTATTTGGGTAGTATTTCGTAGTTGCTTTTCACACCACCCTAACCCCCCATTTTATAAACGCGATTTTGTATGAACGTATAAACATTAGTCGGGTCAGCAAGTCTATAAAAAATAGCCACTACACAACACTGGACATTTGTTATTTTTCCTCTACTAAACGACTTTACAAACTCATATTCAGCAAATTTATTAATTTTAGCATTTTGTTTAATCTCAATTAACGGATATATTACACAGTTTTATTATTATAACACAGTTTCATAAATATAAGGCAGGTTTATTATAATAGTATAGGTATCTACCTATACTAATATTATAAATGCTAAAGTAAGTCTGTCTGTCTCTTTAGCTGTTATCTTTTCACGCCAAGTCACTGAACCGATTTGTTGGACCTGGGTTGGGTTACTGTTTATCCCAGAAAAACCTATGGTTCCCGTGGGATGTGTAAAGACAGGATTTCACGCTGACGGAGTCATAGAAAACGATCATTACCTTCATATTTGGTAAAACTTGCGTTATTACTCACTCAGCAATAATGGTTAAGGAAACAGTTTTCAATCTCACCGCAGAAAAGGTAGAAAATTCAAAGCACCGGAGACAGCCACCTCAACACCGCCCTCTTTTAGAATTGCTCTCAACCAGTTCCATGTTTTATCGTTCCTTGGAAATTTAAATCCCAATACTACATCAAAGACAACAGCTCCAAAAGAATCAAACAGCATATCTGGTAGATGTATCGGCGATCCACAAGATTCTTTGATATTCTGTAATATGCCGAATTATAAAACGGATTTATAAACCGAGACAAATATTAAAACCTCGTGCAATAAAATGATTGTTTTATTAAGCGTGGCTACGTAATACATGCTAATTGTTTTTATAGCTGTAATTTTTTTCTTATTAAATTTTATTATCATAATACAGATACCTAATAGCCTTCATATACGATGCAGCAAAAAATGTAACACTAACTTAATAACTAATCATCATGTGGATCATCTTAAGCATTTAATTAAATTAATTGTCTTAGATTTAGTTTAATATTTTTCTTCTCTTTCTATTTGTTTTGATTAATTTAGAATAAGTTTAAATATATTGTCAATTTTAATTTTGTATGTAATTTTACTTAGTGATGACGCCAAACGTTATTTTGGAATGGACTGTAAATTTAGAGTTAAATGGTGATAAGAGCAGGACTCTGATAGGATCTAGACGGAATAAGGCACTGACCTGAACATCCACGTGCACGTTTCCCGCCGTCTCCCGAGAGCTGAATCCGCCGCACCACAGGTTTATAAGACGTCACCATATATATTTGATAGCTCGGGGAATAACAGCACTTACGAAACCCCGAGACAATGGAAAATACAGTTTAGGCACACTTTTTACAATTTTACACCTTGCAATTACACCGACGACGGCCGCGTGCGTTTCTTCAATGTTCAAAAAAGTCCACACACCCGCGCAATATCCGCGCGAAAATGTTGCCAACCACAAAATGGTGTGGTCAGTATTTTGTATTGTGCCTTATTTCAAGGTAAGGTTAGGGACATTGGGTTTTTAAATGGTTTAGGAGTAGGTAAGGAATATGGGTATATAAACGCTGGCGTAACCATACGCCCCCCCTTAATGGGTACCCATTAAAAAAAAGCTCCAACCTAAACCGTAGAGTGCTCGATACGTTATGTATATTAAGCGTCCCTATAACCTATTACAATACAGTTTTAATTTATTTTAAGTTATCTTATATTATGTTATGTTATGTTCTATTGTCTACTTATAAACTACCTACTCCTAGCCACTCCTCCAACCCAATATAATTAATTTGTATATCATTGAGTCGGGAGAGGGCACAAACGGACCACCGGACGTGTATAAGTTTTCCCGGACATTTTCACAGTCGCCACACGAGTGACGCCGTCTTTCGAAGGGAACACTTTCTCTACAATGGCTAAAGGCCATGCTAGCGGGGGTAGGTTGTCGTTCATTACTACGACGACCGTTCCCGGAGTAATAGGTACGGAAGGCTTATTCCATTTTTGCCGAATTTGTAGTCCTTGTAGATACTCCATCCTCCACCGATTCCAAAAGGACTGCACGATTTTATCCATTAGCGAATGTCTGTCAGACAAATTAACACGCTTGTCGACTACAGGCGCAGGGAGGGAGTATAACGGAGCAGTATGCAAGAAGTGACTTGGCGTAAGTGCCAAAGGCTCGGACGGGTCTGAGCTCAGCACGGTCAGCGGGCGCGAGTTAAGCACACATTCTACTTGCGTCAGAACGGTGCAGAGCTCCTCATAAGAAAGGATTTGTTGTCCTATGACTTTATACAGAATGGATTTTGTTATTTTGATCATGCTCTCCCACGAACCACCAAAGTGTGGAGAGTTAGGACAAATAAACTTCCATGATATTCTAGTCTCTGCGCATTCTTGCTCTAACTTCGGGTAATACTCTTCATTGAGAAATTTGTAGAGATCCCGAAGGTAGGAAGCAGCGCCTTGGAACGACTTTCCATTGTCACTATGCAGGACCTGGATCGGCCCGCGCCGGGACAGGAATTTTTTAAAGCAAGCTAAGAAGCTCGGCGTGCTGAGTGAGGTGGAGACCTCAATATGAGTAGACCTCGTAGTAAGACACGTAAAAAGTAAAATATAAGCCTTTTCGCTATGTACGCCCCGTCGACGTATGGGAACGTATGAAACAGGACCTGCATAATCGCAGCCTGTAAAACTGAAGGCCTTCAGCCCTGGACGCGTACGTACATCAGGAAGGTCAGCCATTAAAGGATACGTCGGACGTGGTTTAAGTTTAAAGCAGGTGTTACACAAGTGTATCCTTTGCCTGACGATGCGTCGTGCCGACATGATCCAGTATCTTTGCCGAAGCAGGGACATCAAAAGTTCTGGTCCAGCGTGTAAATGTTTGATATGATAATAGTCAATGATAATATTTACCACGTGACCATTACGAGGCAGTACCACCGGATGTATTGTGGTGAAACTAAGTCCAGAATTGGAGAGTCGACCACCAACGCGGATCAGACCATTATCAATGAATGGTCTTAAGCGATTAAACGCCGGTGAACATGTTTTATTGTTTTTAATGTTGACAAATTCATCAGCAAAATGCTGTTTTTGGAGCGCACGAAGCATTTTATTTTCTGCAAAATTTAAGTCGTCTGCAGTTACTACTGGAGTACTACGACGAGGTAGTAATTTTAAAATCCTACAGACGTATACAATTATACGTAAAAGTTTACTCCACGAAGAAGTGCGGAGAGCAAGCTCATACAAAGCATCGTGCTTTGTAGACGTACACAGAGCGTGCGTTAGAACCTTTTCTTCGGGTATGTCTTCGATGGACTGCCCATCTAAGGTCTTTAGCGGCCACTGAGACGGGTGCAGAGAGGCCCACGGGGACCGTGGAACCACAGAGGGTGAGAGATGAGCTTCTCCGGAGTCACACCTCTGGACAAAATGTCGGCTGAGTTCTCAGTGCCGGCACAATGATAAAAGTTGTCAGGCGAGATATTCTCGGTTATCTGAACGACACGATTCGCTACGAAAGTCTGCCATCTGTGTGGTGAGCTTTTTATCCAATACAGAGCGACTTTAGAATCAAGGAACGCGTATGTAGCCTTGATTGGGATGCGTTCGGTGTAATTATCGTGTACCGTGCGAAGCAGCTTCGACAACAAAACACCTCCTAAAAGTTCAAGACGAGCGATTGAGTGCGGTTTCGTCGGTGAAACTTTACTTTTCGCACAGACAAGTCGAACAATGTTACCTGCGGGTGAACCAACGTGTAAATAGACTACGGCACCGTAGGCTGTAAGGCTAGCATCTGACAGGCCTAAGAGTGTGACCTCGCAGTTCTCAGTTACGCCTACATGACGCGGTATGCGAAGTTCATTTAAAGCCGGTAACTCGTCGCAATATTGTTTCCACATCTTAACAATGTGTGTCGGAGCTTCTGTATCCCAATCCAAATTCAGCTGCCAAAGCGTTTTAATCAACATTTTTGCATAAACAACTGTGGGAGCAACGAAACCCATTATGTCCCACAGACGGGCAACCGTCGATAGGATGGAGCGCTTGGTGCATGGTACATCCTTCTGAATTTTAATTTTATAATAAAATTCATCATCGCGCGTGGACCAATGCAAGCCTAAGACTTTATTCACAGTCCTATCAAATTCAACCTCGGTGGGTAATTTGTGAGTTGTAGGAAGCACATCTAACACCTTGCTCGAAGTGCTGTTCCACTTCACGAGGTCCCACCTCGCTCCCTTGAAAAGATCAACCATCTGCAGCGACGTGGTGACAGCTTCCTGTTCACTTGGAAGCGAGAAGGCAACGTCGTCCATATATAGGGCGGATAACACAACGTCCCTTGCCATTGGATACATTGCGCCGTCGTCTTCTACTAGCTGTCTCACCGTACGCAATGCGTGGTAGGGGCTTGACGTGAGGCCAAAACAAACTCTGTTGAATTGGTAAAGCACGAGTGGATCACGTGGGTTGAAGCGGTATAAAAAGCACTGATAGCGACGATCTTCTTCGCGCATGACAATTTGTAAGAATTGTTCGCGGCAGTCAGCCGTCATAGCTATCTTATACAAACGAAAATTTAAAATAATTTTAAATAGATCTCCTTGCAAGTTACGTCCGGAATGTAGCAGGTCGTTGAGAGATTTCCCAGAACTGGATTGGCAAGAAGCGTCTACTACTACCCTCAACTTAGTAGAGAGCTTGTCTTCCCGTATTATTCCCGTATGTGGCATGACATATATAGGGACAGGATCGTTGGAGTCATATAAAGGCGCGGGAGCAATATAGCCTTTCGCGATATATCCTTTTATGACATCGTCATAGGCTGACCTCAATTTCGTTGAAGATTCGAGTTTTCTTTCGAGGCAGTAGAAGCGTTTCTTTGCTATGTCCATTGTATTACCTAATGCATATACATCGTCCTTAAATGGCAGCCCGACTACGTACCTGCCAGTTAGGGGGTCGCGGACAGTAGTTGAAGTATAGAAATCTTCACATTCATCCTCATCGGGATGGTGTATAGGGGCCGAGGGCAATTCCTCAAGCTCCCAGAAACGCTTGACTAACGTGTCAATAGGTTCCTGTATTAAACAGCATGTTAAGGCATTGGTGTTTGTTAAAGGCAACGTGGGCGCATCGCCCATGAGCACGTAACCTAAAACCGTCTGCATTACTACAGGCGCCGACGGGTCGCGGCGTAGGGTATGGATACCCTCAGGGACCAGTAGATGCGGAAACACTGAAGCACCTATTAGGGCATCGATTTTGTCTGGTATGCCGAAATTTTCATCCGCAAGCGGAATGCCTGCCAGATGCGGTAGGACGGACGTATCTACCGCAGCTGTGGGCAATTTATCCGTCACTTCGTCGACAACAAGTGGCGAGATATTAAATTTTATATTATCGTCAAAACGAGAATAAAATGTTAAGTCAACCGTACTGGATTGAATAACCCTTTCCGCTCCGCCGAAACCTCTTATTATAGTACGTTCCGCTAACGTGATAGGTAAATTCAAACGAGCGCAGCATTCTCGCGTAACAAAGTTTGCTTGCGAAGCCGAATCTAACAAAGCACGTATAATTTGCTTATTGCCACTGTAGTCGTACACAACGACTTGCGCGGTCGCTAATAAAACTGTACGAGCGCATCGCATATCTCGTTTCGATATACATTCTTCATTATTGTATGGCGTAGCGCTGGCAGCGGAGCCTACGCTCGTAGCGCATAGTGCTACGTCGGTACGTTCGCCCGCTACGATTGGGGGCGTGGCTTGCCGTTGATCTACGGACGAGGCGCGCGCGCGCGGCGCCGTCGCTGCCGCGTTCGCGGGGTCCCGCGTTCGGTCTCCGGTTCGATTCCCCGTTGGAGCGAAATGCAGTCTTTTGTTGTGTTTTTGACCGCAAAAGCAATGAGCCGGGGTTTCGCACTGTCCTACTTTGTGCTTGATAGAAAGGCAGTTTACGCATGCATTTTTATCTTTAACGCATTTAAACCGCTCTTGGGGTGTTGATAATTTATTAAAATCAGCACACTTATAAAGATATGTATGTGTAATATTTTTACACAGACATTTACACGCAGGATTATCAACCGTACTTACATATGCTTGGTATTTTGGCACATTACCCGAAGTTGAGGGGTTTGATAATTTAGTATTTTTATTCTGTCGTGTATAGGACGTGGGTAAGGTGGAACCCGTTCTTTCGTATACCTTTGCTCGCATACTAACGAAGTCAACAAGGTCTTCAAAATTAGGTATTTTGTTACCCCACTGCAGTTCGAATGCGCGTACCGTTTCTGGATCCATCTTTTGTCTAGCTATATGTAGCAAGATAAGATCGGCCAGATTTTCAATTTTTAAGTTTTTTAAAGCGCTTACTATACTGGCAAACTTGTCAATAAACATTTCAAAGTTCGCTGCGGACGGGGTTTGAAAACCTTTGTAGTTGAACAGATCATTTAAATACGCAGATATTAACAAGAGTTTATCATCGAATTTATTTATTAAAGTCTGCAAAATAAGATTATAATTTTCCGGACATGCGGAGATTCCAGATATCGCCAGTCTTGCCTTACCCACTAATTTGGGTAATAGGTAAAATAGTTTTTCGGCGTCAGTGAGGGATGGATTATCGTCTACAACAGACTTAAATGTGGTATAGAACATCCGAAACGTTCTAATGTCACCGTCGAATTCCATGATCGTTATGGGAGCTAACTTCGGTTTAGATTTTACTAGTGACATCGGAGTTTGTTTGTCAGTCGAGTAGGCATCTGAACACTTTGTATGGGTTCTCTTAATTTTATTATACAAGGTATCGAAAGCATAAAGACACTTATAGTCCGGTGTCGACTCCTCGTCTAAGCCTAGCAAACAAGCATTATATTGGTCAACTATAGACTCATATTTATTTCGCAACGAATCTATTTGTAATGATTCATCTAGAAAATGTTCCCTTTTATCGACGTTTGTGAAAAGATCTGGATCCCGTGTTAAATCATAAATATTTTGAACAATGCCAAAAATTGCCTCACGCTTAGCTATTAATAAAGTTAACTTAACGTCTTTGGTATCCGTTTTAGGCGGCATCGTAATCGAGCAACGAAAATAATAAAGATATTCTTTGTAAACGCGGGTATTTGCTAAAATCTACACTTCGCGTATTGCAAAATGCTCAGCAGCTAGCGTCTTTGTTAATTAGGTCAAGTAAAACCCAAACGATTACAATAGGTATACACGTCGCGTACTTAATGGCGCGCGGTATAACTTATGAAGGTGGCTACAGTATTTTGTCGTATAATATCGCATAAAATACTCAGCCGATCGTAATCTTATATCCTGATTCAAACTAATAAGTGTTACCGGAATAGTTCGAAGTAGATTGCGCGTCGCGTATCGTCAATGTTTGTATAAACGGCTACAGTAATCTGCCTTGTATAGAATGCTGTTCCGTTTTACTTCCACTAGATGAAAGCGGCGTATTGCTTGGTTAATATTATTTGTTTTAAATTATGTTAAATTTCTATAAATACAGAATATCTATTGAAGATGTATATAAATAAGCATACGAATCGTATTCTAGCTAGCCGGGGAGATCAGATATATGTGATTCTATGCCGATCTAATCGAGAAAATGATGACGCAATACCTAACTTATTTGTTTTACGTATTTTAAATGTTTTGTTACGAACAATTAACTTTAATTCCACGTATTAGAGCCTTTAAACTCGTATTCTAATAGGAAATTAGTTGTTAATATAGTTGATAACTTGATAACTTGTGTGTGACCAAACCGGTAGGTTTTAATTTTACCTATAACTTTAATTTTACGGTAAGTTACTAATACACATCCGACTCGTATGGACCACTTATGATGACGCCAAACGTTATTTTGGAATGGACTGTAAATTTAGAGTTAAATGGTGATAAGAGCAGGACTCTGATAGGATCTAGACGGAATAAGGCACTGACCTGAACATCCACGTGCACGTTTCCCGCCGTCTCCCGAGAGCTGAATCCGCCGCACCACAGGTTTATAAGACGTCACCATATATATTTGATAGCTCGGGGAATAACAGCACTTACGAAACCCCGAGACAATGGAAAATACAGTTTAGGCACACTTTTTACAATTTTACACCTTGCAATTACACCGACGACGGCCGCGTGCGTTTCTTCAATGTTCAAAAAAGTCCACACACCCGCGCAATATCCGCGCGAAAATGTTGCCAACCACAAAATGGTGTGGTCAGTATTTTGTATTGTGCCTTATTTCAAGGTAAGGTTAGGGACATTGGGTTTTTAAATGGTTTAGGAGTAGGTAAGGAATATGGGTATATAAACGCTGGCGTAACCACCTAGTAATTTAATCTAATAATTGTATTCAATTAATTTGTTGCACTTTTATGTGTTAAAAGTATACTTTTTTATTAATTTTGACATATAACCTTTTTTTAAACTTGACATATAATTATTATAACAATGTTGACATGTAATTATATAAAATGTAATGTGCACCTAGTGTTAATATACATTGTTTTTTAATTTAAATTATATCCTATTGTTTTTAATGTTTAATAATTATGTGTATTGTTGGCGTGCTTTAAATAAATAAATAAAACGCCTGTCTGCCTGCATTGGAGTAGCCTGGTGGGTCTAAGCTCCATATCCGCTCTCCTATAAGGAGTATGGCCAAGTCTTGTAGTGAGCCGTTAAAAATAGGCTGATGATGATTGTTAAAAATAATCTTTCAGAATCATTTTTAAAATTGTAAGGTAGTTAAAATTAATCGCTCAGAATCGTTTTTAAAATTGTAAGGTAGTTAAAATTAATCGCTCAGAATCGTTTTTAAAATTGTAAGGTAGTTGAAAATAATCTCTCAAAATCGTTTTTACAATTGTAAGGTAGTAAAAATAATCATTCAGAATCGTTTTTAATATTGTAAGGTAGTAAAAATAATCTTACAGAATCGTTTTTAAAATTGTAAGGTAGTAAAAGTAATGTCCCAGAATCGTTTTTAAAGCTGTGAGATAGTTAAAATAATCTCTCAGAATCGTTTTTAAAATTGTTAGGTACTTAAAAATAAACCCTCAGAATCATTTTTTGAAATTGAAAGGAAGTTTACATAGATATGATATTGTCGACATTTCATTTTTAAGCTTGATTGTTGTGATTGATCATTATTTATTAGTTCTATTGATTTGTTGTCATTAATTGGATCTTTTAGAAGTTGTTATACTCACTGAGATTTCGTAAGGTATAATATATTATACTTTCAAAGTAAATTATTTATTTTAATCAAATCGTCACGTCATTATTTTCTATTGATCCTAGCGGTCTTATTTGTAAACGTGGATTAGGATTTAAACCTTAAATTAATTTAAAGTAAAGTGAACTTTAAATAGCAGTGATTAGTTTTACTTTACTTTGAAGAAAATTGAGGTTTAATCCATATTTATGAATATGGGAAAAACATAATTATTAAACAAAAAAAAATACTTGAATCAATTCGTCGATGTCATCTGATATTCGTTTTGATAATTTCTCACGAGCAATGCCGTGTTTGATCATGCCAATACTTTTGAGCAGTGACGTCACAACTTTCCTTTGGTCCCTCCATAGAGCATTCTCGGCACAAATAATCCCTATAGTAATAATAAGTAATTTAAAATTAATTGATCTCCACACTCCACACAAGTAGTACAATTAATAATTTTATGGAAATCTTAAAATAAGTGTTTGATTTTTTTCTTTTTCCACATTTACCTCTTATAATAAAAGGACAATCATGTAGAAAATTTCACTTTAAAACTGGCCAATTTTGCTGTAACAGTTTTAGAATTATTGGTAAAGAAAATTATACCTAAAGGCCTTGAAATATAGTTCAATATTCAATAAAATCCCAAATTCAGAGCAAATTCAACCTTAAGGATTGAGTTTAAGGTTGAATTTGCGAATGCGACTACTTGAATTGAGTGCCAAGAAGTCGTGTATGGCACTCACTGAGTGGGGAGGTTTTTTGGTCGCTGATTGTACATCCACTTTTTAATAGGATCAAAGAATATCAATGTTTTTCCATTTTATATATACCTATGTAATGTGATGTGATGTGTGAACAAAAAATTTCGTTTAAATTAATTTTACAAACACACATAAATTTTTAAAAGCAAATTGGAAAATAAATGTTATTTTAGGAAATCTGTTTAGTTTCTTGACGGCCCTTCTCATCAGAGTCGGCTTTCCGAACTACAGTTCGGAAAGCCGACTCTGATGTAATCTAATTGCAGGGCTAGTCTCAATTAGCAAAAATCGATATTTCAAAAGTTATTAAAAATTTTAAACAAAATAAATAAATAATTTTATAAATATTTTATACAATAAAATCGTTTTAACATAATCAACCGACTTCAACACAACACAAAATTACTTAACCGATTTTCAGCTTATATGGATAAAGATTAATTAAATTATAACAAAGAAAAATTTAATATTTACCGTTGCCTTTTGTAATACCATGACTCAAGTACAAAGGCGCGCGCCCTGTGAAGGCATCCTTAGAAAATGCTTCCCTTATTGACTGATGATCAGACAGAACCACAGTATATACTCCCCCCATTTGTATACCGTAGACTGGACCATACTGCTTCGAGAGCTCCGTCAGAGACAAATGCGGGTAATGCCGGTCAAGGAAAGGTAGGTAACCAACAATGGGTAGACCCCAAGGTCCAGGTGGGAGATCCTTCCATTGATTCCACTTTTTCAGTAACACCCAAATTAGCAAAACCAACGCCGCAAACCATAAAACTCCGAGAGCCATATCTAAAACAATATACAGGACAAATATATATTTTTAATCCTACTAATAAACGCGAAAGTTTGTATGGATGTTTGTTTGGATGTTTGTTACTGTTTAACGCCGCAACTACTGAACCGGTTTGGTTTAAATTTTGAATAGAAATACACTTTACACTGGATTGACACATAGGCTACTTTTAATCCTGGAAAATCCATGGCTCCCGAGGGATTTGTGAAAAACTAAATTTCACGTGGACGACACCGCGGGCGTCCGCTAGTTACTTATAAGTTTGTGTTTAAGAGCCTTTTTAATATTATAACCATACATAAATCAGTAGCTAAGTAGATTTAACGGCTGTATTTGTTCTATGGGTACGGTTGTAAATACAGGCACATGAGGTTTAAATAACTATGCTTCAGATCGACCGGTACATGAGCCAGCTTATTATATCATCATAATCATCATTAAAAACCCATATTCGGCTTAGTGTTGAGCATCAGTCTCCTCTCAGAAAGAGAGGGGTTAGGCCTTAGTCCACCACGCTGGCCCAATGCGGATTGGCAGACTTCACACACGTAGAGAATTAAGAAAATTTTCAGGTATGCAGGTTTCCTTACGATATATTATAATTATGCCTTAATATATGCCTCGAAAAATTACTTTGTTATGAACGGTCTTCCATTTGACATTAGATTGCTCATTAAAGTAGGTATTTACTAAAAACAAATCATAATAAAATAATGTCCGTTATCTTTCTGAAGGTTTTTATAGATTAAAACATGTCTTACCTATACCTTTGTTATGTACGTTTTATGTTATGTTTAATAGTACCGAATTCCATTATTGTTATTCGCACAATGTCTCGCATCATTACACTTTCGTTCCGCTAATTTCTAACAAACAATATCAAACACTTAAGACAAGAATTTATAGCTTATATGTTAGCAATCTCACAAGATGGTAACTAATGATACGGTCTACGAAGGGCGCTACATTACCATATAAGGAAATAGGATTTAGGAGTTTATTACACCCGTTGTGGGCTATTGGATACCTAATTGGTGAACCTAATTTGTTTCCAGAGCACCGTACCGGAACGCGTTGTTTGGTATGTCTTTGTAGGCTAAGGTAGCGTGCACACTGTCTACTTCAAAAAGGTAAACTTTGAGCGCTAAGAGAAGTATGCTTTAATCTAAACCACCTAAACTTATCTACATATCGACGTCTTGATGGAACGACAGAGAGAGCGGTATATATTTAGACATTTAGTATAGTTTATGTAAGACAAAATATTAATTTGTACAAGGAGATTTAAACCCACGTCTTACTAGACACGGGTATAAGTTAGTTATTTCTGCATATCGTCTCCAAAGAGTAAAAAAATCTTTTGTAGGTTTGGGTGTACTCTTCTATAACAAGATCTCCAAGACTGTGATGGACTGCCAATGCATAGCTTTAAGCAATGTGTTAAAAAACATTTACGAACAACAACAAACAACAATCCGTGACTACGTACATCGAAAAAAACATTACTTATACCTACTTATAGGTTAATTTTAATTTTGCGTGTTTACTTGTCACCATTACATTAGAATAATGTTTAACATATTGTAATAAAGTACGATTTAAAAATACCATATTGTTGATTTATTAGGTTAGGTTTAAAGAATATGTGCTCAATAAAAGACTTCTTTAACATGAGAACATTATTTCTTAACTTATATTATTAATTCGCCATAATATTTTTACTATTACTAGCTCAATTCTATTAGGTCTTTCTTCTTCATTCATAATTGAAACTTATGTGAATTACAAGATAATCTAGATATGTAGTGTCAAAATATTTATACAAGAGCCCGCAATCCCCAGACCTTCGTCATTTTATAAAAAGCTGAAAGTTGATCAGCTCATGCTCCTACTATATGTAACCTAGTACTAGGTAGCCAATTATGGAGTTTGGACCGTGGTGGCTTTGGGAGGTAGCAGGTTTTAAAGATCCAGACCCTCAACCGTTTAAGTGTAAAGTGTAATTTTTTCATGATTTAGAGAGATTATATTCCCAGTCGCCAGTCACTTAGCTTCGCGACAACCCTTTGAAAAACACTATTTAGTTTTAAACTTCCAGACTCTCTAGCGAAAGATTGCCATGAAGCCTGGCGTCTGGCGAAGTGTCTGGCGAATGGGTATTTCTCATATTATGTTGATAAAATATAAAAAAATATATATTTTATACTTTGGTGGTTGAGACTTGAGGATCTAGATCCTTGAAACCTGCTATCTGTTTAAGCCATTTCGGTCCAAACCCCGCATAATTGATCCCAGCACTTATCCATAGTAGGAGCATGAGCTGGCAAACTTTCAGCTTTAACAAAATGACTCGAATGTAAACGAAGATCTGGCTGTCACTGGCTCTCCGTCTATAAGTTTTGTTTTGTATTTTCGCAGCGAGTTTGCAAATGTTTCGTTTGATTCTTTTATTTGTAAGATTTCGATCCTAACTTCTGTAATTTTCTCTTGCATTGGTGCGTTCAATTGGATTCTATATACCTGTCTAACAGTGTACCAATACGAGTAAGTTCCAGCCGTACTTCTTTTATTTCATGATAACATTCATAGTCGCGGTTAAGCGGTTGTTTTATTTGCGATACGTTGTTTGCGGGACTAATAATTGATAAATTCGGCTGCGATAAGCGGACAGCTGTGGAGATTGTTGACCACTTATCAATCACAGCAATGAACACAAGTTTCCAAATAACAAAACTCGGACAATATACGTAATACGTTTTTTTTTCTGAATCTGTAAGTGCCGTAGTCTCCTTAATGGGACCTCAGCGGCGTCACGAGGGGTTTTGGGCGAGCACAGAAGCATCGCCTGATGAAACCCGAAGGCAGAAGCAGAAGAGATGGGCGGAACGACTCTCTAGAGGGCCGTTCTGGGTGTATCAGTCCAGGCACCCTCGAGTTAAAAAGGTCACGTCCACGTGACGTCAGATTATGGGGACCTCATCTTCGACGGCGAAGACGTTGTGTAGCTTGTGTTTGTTGTCTGGGAAGCGTTGTCGGTCGTTATGTCATCGTCAGGATCGAAAAGTAGAAAAGTAGTTTAGGCGTCTAGATCTACAATCAGCATTGGGATCGGGGGTGTAGGTAATACGGTGCGTCCTAGCCTATCTAAGGAGCTATTAATTAAAAGTGAGTAAGTACTTTACAAACGAGTTGCAGGGAGCCACTGGATGCTGGCGGCTCTAGATCGTTGTGCTTGGAGGTACATGCAAGAGGCCATTGTCCAGCAGTGGACGTCTATCGTCTGATAAGGTAAGGTAAGGTAAGGTAAGGAAGTATACTTGCGTGGTTCCCTGTACTCCTATACGGCGAATCGGAGCAAAAGATAGAGTCAAAAAATAACCACTGCACTCTTTAACTGACGAACGTTTCACACATTATAACCGATGTAAATACCAGTAAAGGTATATTATTTTTTCAATCCTGACTGTATTTAATTAATTTGTATGTTACAATTGAATTTTTAAATATAAATTTTTGCTTTATCTTGTACACGTCTGCGAAGGTGAAGCGACGATTTCATATAGTGTTTGAATAACAATAACAATAATATTTTTCTAGAATCACCTTCAATCTACGTGTAGATAGCAGTCTGTAAGTTGAATTATAATTATGCGTTATCGCGTTTAAAGGTGTTAGTGACGTGCGGTACAATCGCATACGAAGTATTTAGTTCTTTGGCATCTTTATTAACCTCTGAAGTAAAAAGAGGGGTGTTATAAGTTTGACGAGTCTGTCTGTCTGTGGCACCATAGCGCCCAAAGGATTTTTTTGTATTTAATGTGACTTATGTGCGAGTGTTCTTAGACATGTTTGATGAAATAATGATGATATTCTTAATTGATTTATACACGTGCTACAATAAGCTAGCATTGAGCCTGTCGATCTTAGGCATAGATGTTATGCCTGCCATGTTATGACCACAATCTCACCTGATGGTAAGTGATGATGCAATCTAAGATGGAAGCGTCCTGCCTTGTTTGGAGGAGGATGAAAATCCACACCCCTTTCGGTTTCTACACGACATCGTACCGGAACGCTATATCGCTTGGCGGTACGTCTTTGCCGGTAGGGTGGTAACTAGCCACGGCCGAAGCCTCCCACCAGCCAGACCACCAGCCAGACCTGGGCCATTTAAGAAAACCTCAAAACCCAGCCGGGATCGAACCCAGGACCTCCGTTTAGTAAATCAGCGAATACCACTGCGCCACAGAGGCCGTCATGTGCCTGCTATTTCACATATACAAGAAAATACAACAATTCTGCATGGGGACAGAAATAAATATGTATCTTCTAAGCAAGCACGTTCCACCTTAGGCCACATCCACACTTAACATCGTGAGATTGTGGTCAAGCCCGAGTTTATTCCATACTAGCTGTCGTCGCGCGGTTTTACCCGCGTGGTTCTCATTCCCGTAGGAATACGAGTATAATAAATAGCCTATAGCCTTCTTGGATAAATGGGCTATCTAACACTGAAAGAATTTTTCAAATAGGACCAGTAGTTCCTGAGATTAGCGCATTCAATCAACCAAACAAATAAACTCTTCAGCTTTATAATATTAGTACAGATAAATATATGGCTGTAGTGCGAACGAGTTCTATTACAAGAAGTTATTAGTAACATTAATACGGTTTAAATAATTATTACTCTTAATAATAAGTAAGTTTAAGTGGTTATTTTACTCACTCCGTTAAAATTCCACAAGCAAGACGTCTCTACTACGAGTAACAAATGTAAATTTTGGATCGTCTGAAGGCGATCACGTCCATCAACGAATAGCCAAAAATGCTCCTAACTTGTGTTACGACTAAAACTTCTTCTAAACATTATTTTTAATTAGTATATTTCGAAGGCGCACGGCAGTTACAGCGCGGCGGGCCAAGTTTGTCAGATTTACTTATGACTATACAAAATAAACTTTGTAAATGTTATTTAAACGGGTACATTCCACGATAAAACGACGAGATTTTTATTGTCGATATTTCGACCCAGTTGAATGGATCGTGGTCACGACGGGACTGAAATTGCCTAAACATTTTGACCTAAACAGCCAAAAACGCGAGGTTGTTGAAAAAAGAAAAAGAACAAAGAGGGTAGATCGATTCTGCCCCTAACAGCTGACTTCACTTCTCATCTCACAACTTCAGTTGTCGAAATATCGACAATAAAAACCTCGTCGTTTTATCGTGGTATATACCCGTTTAAATAACATTCATAATGAACAACCACGAAATAAGTTTAAAATCATTAGTTTATAAACTTTGTACTTAAATAAGGGATAACTTATTAACCTACATTATATGTCGCTTCAACCAATGCTTTATCTCTATTACGAGTATAATGTAATCCAGTGAGAGCCGCTATAATAAGGTTAAGTAATTACTTCTACTTTAAAGTCTCAGATATTTTATTAGTCAAAGAAAAACTTTTTTTTATTTTTTTTATTCTCTATAAGTTAGCCCTTGACTACAATCTCACATAAGTGATGGTGCAATCTAAGATGGAAGCGGGCTAACTTGTTTGGAGTAGGATGAAATTGACACTCCTTTCTGTTTCTAAATTATATCATACCGGAACGCTAAACCGCATGGCGGTACGTCTTTATCGGTAGGGTGGTACTAGCCAGCTAGCCAAGGCCGAAGCCTCCCACCAGCCAGACCTAGACCAATTAAGGAAACTTCAATCAGCCCAGCGGGGGATCCAACCCATGACCTCCGTCTTGTAAATCCACCGCGCATACCACTGCGCCACGGAGGCTGTCAACTAATAGGCTTATCAAGAATTATGTTAATCTTTTTTATGTATAACTACTGTCATACTTGTTATGCCTTTAATCGATACTAATATTATAAGGTAAGATTTGATTGTTTGTATTGAATCCAAAACTACTGAACCGATTTGAAAAAATATTTCACTGTTGGAAAGCTACATTATCCCGAGTGCTATAGGCTATACTTTATCCCCGTAGTCCTACGGGAACGGGTACTAGGCGGGTGAAACTGCGTGGCATAGTCTATACTAATATTATAAAGCTGAAGAGTTTGTTTGTTTGTTTGATTGAACGCGCTAATCTCAGGAAGTACTGGTTCGATTTGAAAAATTCTTTCAGTGTTAGATAGCGCATTTATGGAGGAAGGCTATAGGCTATATATTATCCCCGTGTTCCTACGAAAACGAGTACTACGCGGGTGAAACTGCGTGGCGTCTGCTAGTATAAAATATTTTTAGTCTGGTACCTACTGAACTTGACCTTTTTTTCATTATTACATGCCAATTGTTGATTGTGTTGAAATAAAATTATGCTAATTATACCCACCACGTTATAATATTGTTATTTTCGTCTTGACCTTGCCTATTATTAGTAGGTTGCCGCAGATTTTTAAGTATTTAAGATACGGAACACCCTCAATTTCAGGGTAGAATTTAAAGTTAATAATTAAAGATAAACCGTATAGTAGGTGTCCCGACCTAGTTAAAATATATACAGGGTGTCCCGTAATTAATAGATAATACGCAAACGGTACACCACCTCATCATTATCAACCCATATTCGGCTCACTGCTGAGCTCGAGTCTCCTCTGAGAATGAGAGGGGTTAGGCCAATAGTCTACCACGCTGGCCCAATGCGGATTGTCAGACTTCACACACGCAGAGAATTGAGAAATTCTCTGGTGTGCAGGTTTCCTCACAATGTTTTCCTTCACCGTTTGAGACATGTGATATTTAATTTCTTAAAATGCACACAACTGAAAAGTTGGAGGTGCATGTCCCAGACCGGATTCGAACCCACACCCTCCGGAATCGGAGGAAGAAGTCATATCCACTGGGCTATCACGGCTCTACAATATCTGCCTACTTGGTTAAATTTACTAATAGTTATCACTTTTTACGGCTATTTATAGTATTGAAAACGCATAAATTTTCCCTTTATCTGTCCCCTTAGCAAGAAAGCCGTTTATCTCTAGAATATAGTAGTTTATTAGGTAGGTACCTACATAAAAAGGTTATATGGCATGTGCATTCTTTCATGCTCGATATATTTAAATGCTTCTAATACTATTCTATAGCTTAGTTACTACAGAGTACATCACGTAAAATCTTTTTTATTCCAAAAAAACTAAAACATTAACATGTTAACATTAAATTTAACTGCTTGGCTATTAGAACTTATGATGCTTGAAACGGCTTAAAACAGTTTTTAACGTTGTTTTCCGTTTAAATCCTACTTGTTTTCGAAAAACTAAGTAAGAAATTAATGCGTTTATTTTATAAAGACACACAAAATGTTCTTGATTTAAATTATATAATATATTCTTTTGAAATTTAAATAATCCATCAGGTGGACTATTTTCATACACACACAGCATCCATAATGATAGTAAATTATTATTGTAGTAGGAACATGGTCAAGACATATTCTGAATGGCAAAAATATATGCAGGAACTCGAGAAATGTGTTGTTTTGTGAAACCCTATTCTTTTTGATTTTCTTTCTGACCAAACATAAATAAACTATGGACCTCATAAGAAGGCTCAGAGTCATACAGCGGGCGAATTGAACGAGCTATGCTTGAAGTATCTCTGCGTGATCGAATAAGAAATGAGGAGATCCGCAGAAGAACCAATGTCACCGACATAGCTCAATGAGGCGCGAAGCTAAAGTGGCAATGGGCTGGGCATATTGTTCGAAGAGCCGATGGTCGTTGTTGGGGTCCCAAGGTGCTGGAATGGCGACCCCGCACTAGAAGCGCAGTGTTGGTCGACCTCCCACGAGAAGGACTGACAACATCAATCGAGTCGCAAGGATTTGCAGATGCAGGCGGCTCAGGATCGTGATGTTTAGAAGTCCCTACAAAAGGCCTATGTCCTGCAGTGGCGGTCCATCGGCTAATAAGATAATGTTGACGATAATAAATTTCTGCCAGGTTAGCAGATAAACCTAAGGTCACACCAACGCGTTCTGAATCCTGTGTCCGCGAAGGCGATTACGTTTCAACAACGACCAAATATGACGCGTACGTTTTAACGCCTCGGTTATAACCAGTGGCGTAGCGTGCCTCGCAATGGCCCTGTATCAAAATTTGTTGGGGCCCAAATATAAATGGGGGTAAAATTTTTTCACAAAAGAAACAAAAATGCTCGCTTATAATAAATATAATTTAGCCTACAAGTACGTTTCTAACAACTTTTGGACGTACGCTTAAACCAGGAAAAAAGAGATTGTTTTTTGGACTATTGTCATTTCTGAAGTGAAACGCAGTTTTTGTATGTTTTTTTCCGGTACTCACCAGTTTCAGGTAGTCATTTATCATTAATCAGAGTGAGATTGTGGTTATCCACAATCAATTTATTGTAATACACCATTGTAATAATTTTTACTTTTACACGTAAGGGACCTCTGAAGTCCGGGGGCCCCGTATCACTAATACGGCGGTAGCTACGCCCCTGGTTATGACGTCATTAATAAAAATGGTACTCACAGCATCGTCGTAGTGCTGCGTGTGTAGTGCAGTTGTGCTGCCCTCTCGCGAGTTGCATGGCGACGAGTGCCTCCTGGAGCGGCCCTCCTCCTCGTACTCCTGGCCACAGAAGATACCATCAACGAGAGACCTTGTGAGGTTGACTAGGCATCATGCCTTCATCATGACGATGTATAACATGATGCAAAACATTAAATATGGGTTTGCATTAAACTCTGCAGTTGAATGAATGTTCTTTTGATGAAAATATAATTTTTTGAAAAGCTTTCGGTCTATTAATACTAAATGTTTTTCTCAGTAAAACACTATTATTGATTTAATAGTTGATATAGTGTTAAAATCAAAATTTTCATGTTACAATGGTCTGTAAGTTAAGCCAAAGTGTAGGTAATGTCATAATTTTGTTCTATTTACTCGTAAAACGCTTTGTCAAATACTTAGGTATACATACAGCTCGTGCGGATTAACTTGACACCTGACTCTAATGATGTTTGTACTGTGTTCGTATGGATGTGTTTGGTAGCCAGGTGTCAAGGTAATGAGCACGGGTTATAGTTACGTCATCACTCGTGCAGACAAACAAAGAACGTCACATGCGGGTAAAGAACAAGCACTAAAACAGTATTTTACACCAATTCACCGACGAATACCGAATTAATTTTATTATTAAGTAAAAAGAGTTAATAAATTAAATAAATTACTTTTCAGTATTCGACTGTATCATATTTTTATCAATTTATATATCAACAGGTAACGTACTTTATTACCTAACATAGTTAATACATAGATTGTTTTTTATATTAAAAAATTATCACTTACCTGCAATTAATAGCTCAAATAAATTCTCACAACTGAAAACAAAACCTAACACTAATTAAATATTGACGTAAATGAATGGTATTCCTGTAATGAAATATAAATAAAAATTGACAAAGAAACTATACATACAGATTGTACCAAACACGTGTATCATTTACAGTAGTTACGAATATCTCCGAAAGCTTTCGTGATAAACCGAGTTCAAAGCAGTTTGATTTGAAAGGTATACGAGTGATATTGCGAGGGACCGAGATCTGACTGAATAGAGGGTCGCTCTAAAGTCAAAGGTGCAATTGATTTTTGAAGCTATTTTTGAATAGCTTCAGTTCTAGCTTTAGATTGTCATGCTAATTTTGGGTCTATGATATCATATAGAGATGGTTATAGGTGTCTGGTTTTATAATTACACGTGGAGTTATTGAGGTTTTGCAGCCACAATAACTATACATTTCTGTGGCCTGATTTACAGTCGAGAGATCTGAAGTTGGATGCTTGTCGTGAACTATTAGCGTGCTCTTATAAATTTATCATAATCGTTATGCTATTTATTAGAGGCAAAATAATTAATATTCGTCATTTTAACAGAAGGGCTATCTATTAACATTATAAAGAAGATGTCATCGGTTAATCAATAATATCGACGCACAGGTAGACGATTTTGGGTTTCGATACACTGCCGTGTGATATTCGTGATCAACCCATATTCGGCTCACTGCTGAGCTCGAGTCTCCTCTGAGAATGAGAGGGGTTAGGCCAATAGTCCACCACGCTGGCCCAATGCGGATTGGCAGACTTCACACACGCAGAGAATTAAGAAATTCTCTGGTGTGCAGGTTTCCTCACGATGTTTTCCTTCAACGTTTGAGACACGTGATATTTAATTTTTTTAAATGCACACAACTGAAAAGATGGAGGTGCATGCCCCGGACCGGATTCGAACACACACCCTCCGGGATCGCAGGAGCCGTGATAGCCCAGTGGTGTGATATTAGCTAGGCGTATATATCACCCGGTAAATAACAAAAAAAGTTTCAGGTTTTGAAATTTAATATGATAGCCTAAGATTAATCTACAATCCACTGAAATCTTGTAGCTTGTAGCATACATTCCTAACACAAGTATATCGTTTAATTAGAGGCTAATGGGGAATGTTAGACGTGTTTAAAGACATAGTTATAATATGGCAACATACCTACTATAGTATTAGCTATTACGTCATATACAAAATTACAAATGCCCCATTTGTAATTTTTTACCTTAAATACTACAATCAGAGGTGTAACTACCTATACCACCTGGGTCTCTTGGCGAATGATTAGGTGCAACGTTAAAAAAGGCGTCACATTATTTTTTTCAAGTTTAGATTTACTTTTGGTCTCAAGGCATCACGGACCGAACCCCTTTCGAGCTCGTTGCAATTTGCCAGCCCTGCAATTCTCTAGTTACACCACTGAACTCACTGACTGTTTGTTACATTTACCTACTACTAAATTTCTTTATAGAAGTTATCGGGTACACAGTCCTGGACTAACTAAGCTATTTAAGCAATTGCTTAAGGCATCCCGCCTATACTAAAACCATACTCGAGGAGTAAATTAGAAATGAGGGTAGAAAACGGATGCCATTTCATAACTTTTTAATTTAATATTATGTATTGTTTTTTTATAAAATATTATTCAAAATATATTAACTATATCTAATTATTTTAAGCTTATTAATCAAATTTATTTTCATTAATTTATTATTATTATTAGGTGTAAAATGACTAGCGATTTATACCCTAATTTTTAATTCGTTTGTTGGTAAACAGTATTCCTCGAGTATGGCTTTAGTATAGGTCCGCGCATTTTAAATTGACGCTTATGATAGGTAGGTACATATTTATGGTACAAATACGTAGGTATTTTTTTTTAAATTATTGTAGTTCAAATAAGGATAGGGGATCCCACAGAAAAAGATTGCTTAAGGCATCAAGATAGTTTAATCCGGGACTGCAAGTGTGGGTATGTTTATACATAAATACATAAACCAGTGCATGTGTAAAGAATAAGTTACTACACATTTGTATACGTCTAAGTTTAAATATAGAATCAAAATGAAGAAATGCAAGATAATCAGTAGCATTTATAACAGAGACTTCCCATCCACTCGCACCGTCTCGAGGTCGAGTCTCGCATCATAATCAGCCCGACATTGGCTCCATTCATGCGACTGTTCACACAGACATGAATGGAGAGTGCTTGAGCGTGACCAACTTGTGAAAGCCACTTAAATGCATATTCGTATTGTGAACTAGTGGACTGAGAGTCTGCAGTGGTCAGACTTACCTCATTTTATGAATACTAAGAGTTTGCCAGCTTAATTTCCTACCTTAAATAATGAAGGCTGAATATTTTTTGGAGTTTAATCCTTAGAAATCGATTTTTCATATATATTTTACACGATATCGTACCGGAACGCTAAATCGCTTAGCATTATGTTTTTGCCGGTGGGGTGGTAACTAGCCTCGGCCAAGGCCTCACACCAGCCAGGCCGGGACCAATAAAGAAAACCTTAGTCGGCCCAGCTGGGGATCGAACCCAGGACCTTCGTCTTGTAAATCCACCGCGCAAACCACTGCGCCATGGAGGTCGTCATATATCTAAGTACCAACTGTGACTTCACACACGCAGAGAATTAAGAAAATTCTCTGGTACGCAGGTTTCCTCACGATGTTTTTCCTTCACCGTTTGAAACACGTAATATTTAATTTCTTAAAATTCACACAACTGAAAAGTTGGACGTGCATGCCCCAGATCAGATTCGAACCCACACCCTCCGGAAACGGTGGCAGAGGTCATTATCCACTAGGGCTAAAACAGCTCTTAAGTAAGCCTTTAGTTAAATGTAATTATGTGACGTAAGGATCACACAGCGGGCGATGGAACGAGCTATGCTAGGAGTATCTCTGAAATGAGGAGATTCGCAGAAGAACCAAATTCACCGACATAGCTCAACGAATCGTGAAGCTGAAATGGCAATGGGCGGAAACTGGAATGGCGACCCCGTAGGTACTAGAAAGCGCAGTGTTAGTCGACCCCTCACCAGATGGACTGACGACATCAAGCAAGTCGCAGAGATTCGCTAGATGCAGGCGGCTCAAGATCGTGATGTTTGGAAGTCCCTACAAAAGTAGTTCCGTCTTAAGTAAATATGCTCGCCACGGATCTTTATGTTTGTGAAGTTAGCTGCGGAATGAGTTATGCGCATTCGTACAGACGCAAACACTCTCCGTCCGCGCCGTTTGTACCGTTATTGATTCATTGCGTAGTCATTTGTTGCTAACTTCACAAACACAATAATCTCGTGGCGTGTAAACACGTTTCTTGAATTTTGGATCTTGTAGACACGCATGTCGAATATTATAATCGTTCAGTGAACATCAGCGTGAACAATTTATTGCCACTTAAATATTTTAAACCGGCAAAATGAGGTATGTCTGACAGTTGCAAGCCCGATATTGCGGCAGCGCGTACAGCGGTCAAAATTCGAACGTGATTCATTTAATATCAATTGAGAGTTTGTGAAGTTTTGCGGTTAAAATGTATGTAGGCACATGAATATTTAATTTCCCTATCGACAAATGTAAATCAATCTAAACCTATTTATAAAAATCGCCGGATTACATTTCGGGAAAGTGTTGGACCTATTTTTAACCGAATTGTAAAAAATCGGTTGTCTGTACTCTGTAAAGTCGGTTTACTGACGATAGGTGAATGTGACAACAACGTCGAAGTAAATAAATAAGATACTGTTCGCTTTTCTAAAATACTGTTTAATAATCTTCATACATCAGAATATACTTTATTTCTTGTAAAAAAAGTTGCAACCCTAGAGCGAGTGAACGACGCATGACGTCATCTTTTTTCGAGTTTGCAGCTGGCTCCATCGAATTACAAGACGTTGTCACGTCAAAAGGAGGAGGTTTTAAGTTCGGCTGTATGTAAGCTTTTTTTTTTTAATTTATTCGTGTGCGTTTGAGATTGAGTCACCATTTTTCAAAAGGTTCATAGACGGTCGGACTGTTTTAAAACGTGACGTCACCAAACTTGGACAGTGGACAACCTGCCCTTGATATTCAATGTCACGTTTCACTAATCCCGCGCCTTAAAGTGTGACGTAATTTATAGTCTAGTCTCAATTAGGTTTATAATTTAATTTCACTATAATATTTCATTTCAACGTACCTATTCTATATGTTCGCTCAGTTAAGTTATTATTATGGAAGGTCGTATTGAATAACTACGACCTACTGTTTACGAAAAATTCATTGAAAAAGCTGCAGAAGTAAATTTAACTTCTTCAACATTTATTGGTGATTTAACTTAGTTACCGACCCCAATAGCTTCTTTTGCCATTCAACTTTTTATTTTATCTGTTTTGAAAATGGCGTAACTAATCCAGATTTATTTACGTAGTGCATGAGCATTTAAGGATGTATATATGTATAATGAAACCTTCTGACTCTGATAAACATTTTCATAAAATTCAATTTATTTTTTTATATTCAACAATATAATTTTTTATATTATTTCGACTGGCGAATGCCGGTCACTTCGTCCGCGTGAAAATATATTTAAACTTTCAACCCCTATTTCACCCCTTCTACTCGTGTTTATATTTTGGCATATTTTATATATTAGATGTTTAATATACATAAATATAAGGATAAATACTAACTAAGTTACAAAATACTGTCAAGGGGTAGAATTATTTCTTGAAAAATTCTTAAATTACGTAATTTTTGATAATTTCTGATATATACCTACTATTTTTTGCAAAATTGTAACTTGAAAAATTAAGTACTTTCCATACAAACTTTCAGCCGCTATTTCACCCTTTTCTTGATTATATTTTCGCGACAAAAAGTAGCATATATATAAACCTTCCTCGTATTATGGTCTCAGATCGTGCCAAGTTTCATTTGAATTAATTCAGTAGTTTCAGCGTAATACCTTGTCTGCAAAAAAACGGACAGACCGACAAAAAATAAAAAACAAAGTTTTTTTATTCAAATTCTTTCTTTCTTCTTTCAAATAAAAATTTCAAAATATCTTCAGTGCTCAGAATTGGATCTGTTACACTTTTATTATAAGTATAGATAATGAGAGATTTATACTATCATTAGACAGATAAAGATAGAGACGAATTCGAGACTCACACTGTCGAGTTATAAAAATCTCGTTACAGAGTTACAACTTACTAACAGTTCTCCCACGGTTTTACATGGTAGTTACCGTTTCCGTGGGGGACTAAATATGGGTTATATTTTATATATCACATGTTATCGCCGCGTTGCAACGACTTGCGGTACGGACAGCTTCAGTGTGCTCGTGGCGTTCGAGCCGTCCACATCTCTTGTTGTGTAATTCTTTATGGGTTACTTGGAATAGTAGTAGGGAGTGTTTGTTAACAGTCAAAGGATCCTTTAACCCTACACACATCGTTCACAAGTGCGTGACTCCACTCAAGGTCACAGACAGACTTTCATTCAATAATTGTGTTTTGCAGACAACCGCTTCTGATGTGAAACCCCTTATACTCCGACACACATCACACTAAAACAACGTAACTTTCTATTGGTAATTTCAATATCTGTACATCCGGACCGGAGATTACCCCGTACAACCTCATACACGCACAAGCTTTAACTCTTTATAATATTAGTACCTATCTGTAGTGTTTTTTCCAAGTCTCAGGAACAGTACTCGTACCAAATGATCGTTTGATTGACGATGAAACACACAAACAAAAACTCAGCTCTTCACAATTCAAATATTGTTTGCGCTACTATGAAAAACTAGCTGACGACGCGCGGTTTTACCCTCGTGGTTCCCGTTCCCGTAAGAATACAGGGATATTATATACCTTATAACCTTCCTCGATAAATAGGCTATCTAACACAGAAATAATTTTTCAAATCCGACCAGTAGTCCCTGAGATTAGCGCGTTATAAACAAACAAACAAACAAACAAACAAACTCTTCAGCTTTATAATATTAGTATAGATGGTCATTAAATTACCTACATTTATTTCATTGTTAAAAAGTTACGTTTCATATAAAAGTTAATTTTAAAATGTTTTATGAGCTACAGAAAGTTTGGTTGTTAAAATACGAGCATACGAGTAAATAACGGATTCTGTGGTAACTGAGCTTTGCAGTAAAACCCTCATTCGCACGAGAGTTTTTTTAATGGACGTTAAAAAAGCGTTCAAATACAACAAACGCATTCCCAAGTTTCTGTTCACAGGACAGCAATTTTAAAACACGACGCTTTCTCATCGAGCAGTGTGGCTGGTGGGAGGCTTCGGCCGTGGCTAGTTACCACCCTACCGACAAAGACGTACCGCCAAGCGATTTAGCGTTCCGGTACGATGTCGTGTAGAAACCGATAGAGATGTGGATTTTCATCCTCCTCCTAACAAGTTAGATTTTACATCGAACATCTTATCAATGCATCATCACTTACCATCAGGTGAGATTGTAGTCAAGGGCTAACTTGTAAAGAATAAAAAAAAAGTGTTACATTTTCAATTTTGGGCGTTGGAAATAAACCATATTGTACTAATACATGCTATACGCTAAGCCCACCAACGCTCGGTTTTAACATATCGCTCTGGTGCGAATGAGGCCTTACTTTGGTCAGGCGTTTTGCAACAATACTTTGTCATATCTAATTTCTTTTTTTTTTTAAAAAAAAAAAGAATATTTTTGCCATATATTTTATAATATGACCAATATTCCCATTGCCCTCCAACTAGTCAGGAAAGACTGTGCTAGGAGTGGGTACGACAAAAGACCAACGGGGCGGGGATCGAACCACCACCCTTCGGTGATGAGTCCGACCGCTCTTACCGTTGAGCTATTGAGGCTGCTAATTACATTTACTTTATTTGCACTAAACAGCGCTTAACTTATTTAAACGGTTGATTATGTTTAAGAAAATGTCGATGATCTCGTGTCTAAGTTAGTTATTAATAAAATAGCCCAAGCTAATATAAAATTTTGTATTATATTTTACCGGTCTATAGGTACTTATCGCTAAACGAGCAACGACATTTAAGAACTTGATTAATTACCTACCTGCGGGAGCCTCAAATGAAATTACTCCTCATTAATTATTATTGCCTATTTAAGTCTGGCTTAACATTACTACCTACATCATTTTAGAATATAAACTATCGTGAGTGTTATTCATATTAATTGATTATGAAAAACGGCTACATCTTAGTTAAATTACATTAAATCTAATTTATAGACAAGCTTTGTGATTAATTATCATACCATTTCAGAGCGTTCGCCATTCCGTACGATAAACTCACCAAATGTGATTGGAAAAACAGATAAACTGTGAAAACACTCGAATAAACTTTCAATAATTCAGTTTCGGTTCTAACTACTACATAACAAAAATCGCCAACGCTAACCACTAAACTACGATAAAAGTTGAATGAAAATGCAAAATTGCAATCACGAGACACTCATTTAAAAACTGCTAATTGTTATCTCCACGAGCTTTCTTAATTATTATTATTATATCAAAACATTTAGAATTTGATTGTTTTGACAGAAATTCAAATTGTGGAATTCTAAATGTTTTTAATTCAATCTTAATTACAATCTTACAATAAGTTGAAATATTGTATGCAAAACTGCAGATAATAACGATGAAACACTTGTGTCAGACCAAGTGGCATTGCAATAAACTTTACAATACAAGTAAGAACACAATCATTGCGATGACTTATTAATTATTTTTCTTACTACCTTTTATAAAACAGTACAGAGAATGTCGTATGATAAATTCACTCAACATAGACCTACCTATAAATGAAAATAAACTGCAAAATACACAACATATCAGTTTCAATCCTAATTAAATAAATTCAAAACTAATATGAAAAACTCAATGCAAAAATGCAATTATGGTACATTATTACACTCTTGTGGTAGAGCAAGTGTCAATGCAATTAACTTTCAAACAACATTATGAAGACAATCCCTACGGTGACTTTGCTAATTATTTTCTTTGCCACCTTCCTTTTATATAAAACTTAACAGAGAATGCCGTAAATTGTGTAATCACTCAACATTTCCATTTCAATCCAAGTTGAACGGCACAATGCAAAAGTGCAATCATCATGACACACTTGTGGTAGACCAAGTGTCATTGCAATCAACTTTAGAACAACAATATAAAGACAATCCCTGCGAACATTGCTAATTACTTTCTCCAGGGGTCACAAACATTTTTACAATTATCTCGGTAAACAGTTGGTAAAATTACCTTAGCCATGGCATGAATGTCCAAGGGTATGTAGTCGCGGAAGACGACGCGGCGCCGTCGTCGCGACATGACGTCTGCCCGGCCGCCCGGCGTCTGGTAAACTGACTTCGCGTTCGCCACCCCTGATCCCTACACACGCAAACTTTGGCGCACCCTTAGGCGTTATTCCCCGCGCACATTTCACTCGACTTTACAGTTGAATAGAGTTCCACCATTCTAACCATGGCCTTGAATCCACGAGACCCTAAAATATTGCTACGGAAATATTTTACCGAGTACAATTTCAAAATTGGATTTTGATAGCAATAAATGGAAATTCTATTGTGATTTATTGTTCCTGAATTTGTAACGTTTTCGTAATTGAAACTATTGTTTGTTATATATGATCAATATATATAAATAAAATTGATGCGTTTGTCTGTGATTTCTATACAACTGTGTTGTCTCAAGAGCGTATAGTTACTCGTATATACGTTATTAAAACACAATCTACCTTGTCTGTCTCGTCTGTTTGTTTGTTTTTTTTTTATTCTTCACAATTTAGCCCCTGACCACAATCTTACCTGATGGTAAGTGATGATGCAATCTAAGATAGAAGCGAGCTAGTTTGTTAGGAGTAGGATGAAAATCCACACACATTTCGGTTACACGACATCGTATCGCTAAATCGCTTGGCGGTACGTCTTTGCCGGTAGGATCTGGCCTCACACCAGCCAGAGCAATAAAGAAAACTTCAATCAGCCCAGCCAGGGATCGAACCCAGAAAATCCGTCATGTAAGTTCACCGCGCATACCACTGCGCCACGGAGGCTTTTGGTCTTGAGAATGGCTCTGATTTTAATTTCACGCATACGAAGTCGCTGGCAGTTGTTAGTTATAATATGTTTATTTACTTCATACTGTATTATTTCTCAAGAAATTTCCATTTTCATAATATACTTACATAGGTACGTAATACAAATAACTTTAGCTACTTATATTATTTAAATAAAGAAAAGTAGAAAATCAAATAAAATAAATGGGCTAAGTATTTTATTTGCTAAATGCTAATTCGTCCCCTCGAGATTAAAACTTTTGTATGCATTTCGTGACTGAAATAGTCTCGCAATCCATTCACGAAATCCAGAATACTCAATGAAAATGAGGAAATATTTTTTCAAAGTTCTGATGACGCCACATCTATACCAATATTGAAAAGCTGAAGAGTTCGTTTGTTTGTTTAGTTGAACGTGCTAATTTCAGGAACTACTGATCCGATTTGAAAAATTCTTTCACAGTTAGATAGCCCATTTATCGAGGAAGGCTATAAATTATCTCCGTATTCCTATGGAACCAAGAACCACGCAGGTGAAACCGCGCGGCGTTAGCTAGTGACAGATATTATACAACTAATCAATACATATAAGTAAATAAAAATGAAGTGTCTGTCGGTATTACAAGATAACTGCGTGTTTAATAAGTAGTTATTTAAATGATACCATACTACTAACATTTCTTTTTTAATTTTCTGTTTGTCTAGGGTAATCTTTAGAATGGCTGAACCGATTTTAATAGGACTTTTACTGGAAGATAGAGGATTTTATGGAGCAACATACATACTTTTACCCCGAAAAAAAAGTTCTCGCGGGATTTGTAAAAAGCAGTATTTCACGCGTATACGACTCGCTGGTTGACTAATAAAATTACATTCGCTAACATCTCGCTAAGTTCTCGCGGGACTTTTGAAAAACTGAATTTGACGTGGACAATTTCGCGGACGTGTGTATTAAACTAAAATCAAGCTTAAAGTAAAAAAAAGCTGTACCTCTTCAAGAGCTCCACGAATGAGGCTGGACCTCCAGAAGGTCATGGGTTCGATATCTGGCATATTACTGTATCCACCACTAACAGTGTATTTACCACTAATTAGATGGGACAAGAAATATACGCACTCATTAAAAATATGGAAACAATTCCTTATCAACTTAGGAGTGTACTAGTAAATTACGAAAATAAAATTTCCGAGCGTACTCCGCCCCGCAAGCTCGACCCCGCATCGCTCGACCCCGCATATGATTTACGAGATAGGAAAAAAAATAACCGTTTTTCCGTGATTGTAAATTACACCGAACTTCCTATTTCGTATTAAAATTGTATTTTTCTACTCAATTTTAAAATTGTATAGATACGTGACGTGATAGCGCAGTGGTCATCACTGCATTCGATTCGGAGGTTGTAGATTCGAATCCCTTCCGGGCACTTCCAACTTTTCAGTTATGTACATTTTAAGAAATTATTATATCACGTGTCTTAAACGGTGAAGGAAAACATCGAGAGGAAACCTGCATACCAGAGAATTTTCTAATTGCGCCTCCGTGGCGCAGTGGTGTGCGCGGTGGATTTACAAGACGGAGGTCCTGGGTTCGATCCCCAGCTGGGCCGATTGAGGTTTTCATAATTGGTCCAGGTCTGACTGGTGGGAGGCTTTGGCCGTGGCTAGTTACCACCATACCGACAAAGACGTACCGCCATGCGATTTAGCGTTCCGGTACGATGTCGTGTAGAAACCGAAAGGAGTGTAGATTTTCATTATCCTCCTTACAAGTTAGCCCGCTTCCATCTTAGATTGCATCATCATTTACCATCAGGTGAGATTGTAATCAAGGGCTAATTTGTAAAGAATAAAAAAAAGACTTTCTTAATTAAATAACGTTTTATATGTACAATTACTATTGAGCCTTGAACAAATAACTAATATAATAGAGTCTGTACAGCTTCTGTGAGATTGAGAATATCTTCAAGGCAAGAGTGAATAGACCTAATTCACAATATTACGAGAAGTTTATAACCAATCGAACTTCCCAAGAGTTTTGAATGCCTAACGCCCGTATCTAACGTTTATTATTTAACGACGAAATGCGTTCGTATAGACTGTGTGACTTCGCAGCAGGGGCGTAGCTAGCGCCGTTTCCAACGTATTAATGACACGGGCCCCCCGAACTACATGGGCCCCTTACATGTGAAATTAAAAATTTGCTAAAAGTAATACACTTAATCTCTTAATCTGGTGCTTCCCGAAAAAAATCATGTAAAATACTGCATAAAGAGTTTCACTTCAGATATTACAAAAGTTAAAAAAGCAATCTTTCTTTTCTTAAGCATTTTACTAAATTTGAAAATTCAAATTTAATGCATTTTCTTTGTTTATATCAATGTTCGTACACTCGAACAAAACAGCTATTACATCTTGTGTAGTATATTAAAACAAACATTTTGGTACCAATTTTACTAAAAAGAGTTAGGGGTAAATAAAAAACTGAAAAGAGATTTGCCGCTCGTCTATTGGGCCCCCCAACTAATTTTGATACAAGATTCCCCCCCCCCTCCCCCCTCCAGGCAAGCTACGCCTCTGTTTTGTGAATAAAAAACAATGACACATGACCAATGGTTTAGTGAAAATGGCAAACAATAATTATAGCTAACATTTGAACTCAAAATAAATTTATTTATATTCGTTTATAGAATTAATTTTAAATCAATTTAGAAAAGTATCGTAATTACCAAGGTAGTCAACTGCACGTAGTTTAAAAATCATCAATCTGTCAATCAATCATCAAGTGATCACGAAATCTATAGCTTGATATCGTTACCTATTATATGCAAAAACTCAAAAAACTGGAGCACCAAAAAATACTAAATAGTATGTACCTACTATTACGTTACGTAAGTATCCTGTGATTGAATAAAAAAATTACCTTCGCTACCTTTGCCAAAAAAATGTTTAACTTCGTAAAACACGGCTATCCTTAATTCGTTATCTGAACTTCATATAAGAGAGTAGGCAAGCCCGTATATACGAGTATCTTAATGATATCAAAAGGTTTACGTCACGAAGTACGACTAACTCTGAGTTCTTTGACTAATAATAAAAGTTTTAATACTACGAGGACGTAAAGTTTGCAAGTAACTTTGCTTGTAGCAATCCCCGAGGTTTAGCGCCGAGCCAATTACATAATGGTAATGGAAAAATTACGATGTTTGAGCATACAGTGTGATGGAGATTTATTTCATGTTTTATAACAACTTTTTTTTGTACGAAAATCCTTGGATACCTTTTGCCCACGGTGCGGCGAGGTTATGTCGGATTTGTATTGACTGAAATTCTACCTGTTTCATTGGTTCAATGAATAGTATTCGGCATACGAGTAAGGACGCAGGTTCCAGCACGGCTATTCTCTAACATCGTTCTCTACAACTCGCAATTGCGAGTGTCGAATTCACCGCTATCTTTCTCACTCTACAGTATCGTGTCAAACAGGGAGAGATAAAGGTGAATTCGAAACTCGCATTTGCGAGTTATAAAAATATTGTTACAGAATAGCCCAGAAGTTCTGGATTGCGGTCTTCCTTCCAAGGAATTCTAATAGCGCAGAGAGTTAAATAAATTCTTGCAGTCGGTATGGAGATTTTAGCCGTATATACTATAAATCTATAATATAAAAATGAATCGCAAAATGCGTTGGTAAGCGCATAACTCAACAACGCCTGGACCAATTTGGCCAATTCTTTTTTTAAATATTCGATGAAGTTTTAGGATGGTTCTTACGGCGAGAAAAATTCGAATATTTGCCGGAAAAACCATAAAAATAGCCCTTTTCTTTTTCCCATACAAATGTTTTTCTGGCTAAAACGTTGTCAATTTGAGCTTTATTGTTATTGTATAAAGTTCATATTAATAAAAATTAGAAAACGGAGTAAGGGTGGGGTAGGGTAGAGTAGGGTAGGGGTAGGGTATGGTAGGGTAGGGGTAAGGTAGGGTAGGGGTAGGGCAGGGTAGGGGTGAAAGTTTACATCGAGTTTCACGCGGACGAAGTCGCGGGCGTCCGCTAGTATATAATAAAACTGGTCGAATTCTATACATTTTTTCGCAATTTGAGATTATACTTATACGATTTGTAACAACAAACGTTAGCGTGGCTTATCAGACGACTGCGCCATTTAGAATCTATACTTATATTACGAATTCTGTACATTTTGTACATTCTGTTTTTTAAAAATTTTGTTGGGGGACATTATGTAATCGATACTGAAGCTGAAAATATTTTTTTTCGATTTTATGTCTGTCTGTCTGACCGTGTTTTTTTCACTGAATAAATTCAAATAAAACTTGGCACGGCTTAAGACCATAATACGGAAAAGTTTATAGGATACTTTTTATTGCGAAAATAAAATGAAAAGGGATTGAAAAAAAGTTTGTATGGAAAGTCCTTCATTTTTAAAGTTACAGTTTTAAAAATTTGTTCATAAATCATGAAAAAATTACGAAATATAATGTAATTCAAAAATTTTTAAAATTCAACCCCTAAAGTGGTGAAATAGGGCTTGGAAGTTTACATTGATTTCCACGCGGACGAAGTCGCAGGCATCCGCTAGTTTATTTAATAAAACGTACATTACTCATGGCGTAAACAAATTAACATAGCAAAATAATTACAATAGAACGCTATAAATAGAATTTACAGCCAGAAAAGGCGTAGGAGCCGAGTTCGTTGACCCCATACGATGGGTGGGAAGGTTTTAAATGAATGGCTTGTCTAAATTAAATTATTACAAAAATTAATTATTTCGGCAACGACCTTTGCAAATTAATTACGAGCTTATAATATTAAATTTGCTCTGTTAAAACCTACCGTTTACGTAGATGTCCCTTGTCAGGTACACTACCTAAACTCGGGGGTTATAAGGCACAAATCTTGGAACAATAATTTGTCTGTTGTTCAATTGAATATCAAAATGGTAATTGTTTGTTTTTTGACAGGGTTAATAATGGAATCTGAAGGTGTCTTTAGGCACTCCTAAGCTAAACAAAATAAAGCCGTAAAAGTTTGGGTAATTTTTAGCAAATTTTGAAAAATAATTTTGTGTCGGTCTTCTGGTTTTAAGTGACAAAATGTACTGTAGTTCAGTTAGTGAAAGTCAAGTGAAAATATTTATAGCAGAGAAATAAAATAAGTTTCACCAATCAGTTAATTAAAATAAAATCAGTTTTCTAAAATAAGATTGTTTAAAGAGTCATTTTATGCATTTTATTTATCTACTATATGTACCTACTAGCGGACGCCCGCGACTTCGTCCGCGTAAATTTCGATGTCAACTTTACTACTACCCGTACCCTACCCTACCCCTACCCTACCACTACCCCTACCCTACCCTACCCCTACCCTACCCCAAACCTACCGCTACCTTACCTACACCCTACCCCCATCCTGCCCCTACCCCCATTCTACCCCTACCCTCCCCGTACCCTATCCCTTTCCTACCCCTATCCCACCCGTACCACTATCTCACGCCTATCCTACCCCTACCCTACCATTTCCCTATCCTACCCGTACCTCTACTCTACCACTACCCTACCACTACCCTAAACCCGGCCCTAAACCTACCCTACCCCTACACTACCCCTACGCTTCCCTAACCGTACCCTACCCTACCCTGTGATTTCTCTATCTTACTCCTACCCTTAGCAAAATCGGTCCAGTCCTTCGAGAGTGGTGGTATGACCAAGAGAAATAGAGACTTCTATGCTAATAATATAAAGAGGTAAAGTTCGTGTGGTTGTAGGAGGTAATCTCTGGATCTAATAGAAAGCTACGTTATTTGCGAGTGTCATAGGCTATGTTTGATCCGCATATTCATACGGGAACGGGAACTACATAAATGAAAGCGCCGGGCGTCATATAGCGGAATTTCTGCGTCTTTTAGAAATTTTGTATTATCTCCGAAACTATTTAAGTAATTAACATACTGTAAAGGGCAAATCTTATCTCCATAATATCCTTGTGATTATTAAATAATTTATTTTAATAAGGATTAAAGTTTAGTTGTATAAATAATGACGTAAACCTACGTATATAAAATTAATAATTTTTAAAACACAAAAGCAGATATATCTGCTAATATACAGAAGATAGATATGTGGTGTCGCGGACTTTTTTGTAGAACTTTTATAGATACATAAAGTCTCATACATTAATTTCAATTTTACACAATAGTTAAGGCAGCGCATGCGAATAAGTCTGTTTAAGAGGATTTTCAGTCCGACCTGTATGACAAAAACTGTTATAACTCGGCTAATATATATGATACCAATATAAAATATAGCCTATAGCACTCCCCGATAATGTAGCATTCTACTGGTGAAAGAATTTTTAAAATCGGACCAGTAGTTCCGAAGATTACCCCATTTAAAAAATGTGACAAACTTACAAACTTACAAACTTTACCTCTTTATAATATTAGTATAGATTTTTATTTCATTTTCATATACTGAAATATAGTTACAGCTTCGTTTTTAACCGACTTCCAAAAAGGAGGAGTTCTACGTTCGACTGTATGTATGTTTTTTTTGTTGACAGCAGACCATCACAAAAGTTTAGGTACATATTTTCATTTCAATAAATTTTAGCCTTAATACTACTCGTAGGTACTTTACGTTATTTATTAATAAGTTAGAAATGAATAACACTTACCGAATACCTAACAATCAACACCAGTTAAATGGAACAATATACTAAGCATTTACGATATTTCCCGAAGTTTTAATAAAAAAACGTTTTTTTTTATTTTATTCTTTACATGTTAGCCCTTAACTACAATCTCACCTGATGGTAAGTGATGATGCAGTCTAAGATGGAAGCGGGCTAACTTGTAAGGAGGAGGATGAAAATCCACACCCCTTTTCGGTTTGTACACGGTATCGTACCGGAACGCTAAATCGTTTAGCGGTACGTCTTTGCCGGTAGGGTGGTAACTAGCCACGGCCGAAGCCTCCCACCAGCAAGAGCTAGACAAATTAAGAAAATCTTAATCTGCCCAGCCGGGGATCGAATCCAGGACCTCCGTCTTTTAAATCCACCGCGCATACCACTGCGCCACGGAGAACGTCAAAAACGTGTTTAAAAGTAGATGACTTAAATCAAATTACGTTATCTCCGCACTAAGGGAGGGCTGTACGATCGCAGAATAAATTTCATGAAGACCTTTGACACTATTGTTCTCTTATTATACAGGCGGCTTCAAAAGGATGTTGAAGAGAATAAAGGATGAATTGGGCTCTTATCCAGATATAAGGCACGCACCGGCATTGAAAGAGAGCAAGCGTGGAGGAGGCATAAAAGGCTGTGTATGCTAAATTGGGCACATTGCTTTATATTAGACATATGGTATATTTTGCACGTGGCTCCCATTATTATCTCAACTCAAGGAATATTGAAAACTAGCGGACGCCCGCGACTTCTTCCGCGTGGAATTCAGTATTCACAAATCCCGCGGGAACCGTGGATTTTTCCGGGCTGAAAAGTAGCCTATGTGTTAATCCAGAGTAAAATCTATTTCCATTCCAAATATCAGCCAAATCGCTTCAGTAGCCGCAGCGTAAAAGAACAAACATACTTACACATAAACTTTGGCCTTTATAATATTAGTAGGAAGTAGGATAGGATAGGATATACGTTTGTTTATGCTATGAGTATATCTTCTCTAAGAGTCTATAATTATCTGCACATATAAGGCACGCACTGGTATTCTCAATTCTCTACGTGTGTAAAGTCTGCGTTTTGCCAGCGTGATGGATTATTATCCTAACCGCTTTCATCCTGAGAGGCGATTCGTGCTCAACAGTGAGCCGAATATGGGTGAAATGATGATAATTTGCACTTAGCTTTTATTGCTATATAATATAGAAAATAGACTTTTTTCTATTTTGTTCTGCCTTGTTCACAAGATCAGCTCTGAATCATAGGGTCCAAGGTTTGAGTCCTAGGGCGTGGATATAACTGGACTCTTATCCAGATGTAAGATGTGGAGGAGCCATAAAAGGCATATTCCGTCTTACTAGTATGTACTAGGTATTCGCAAAATGGTCTATTATTTTACATTTTAATATTAATTTTATAAATGAGAAAGCTTTTACAGATAAAAAATAAATTAATTGTAAAGATACAAAACTATACAAACAGTTTATCTGTGACATTATCAAATTGCACCTACAACGTATGACCTACTTTGAATATTTAAATTGGAGTAATACAATAAAATCCACAACTTGGCTGCGCTGCCGAGGATAATAAAGGATTAAATGTGGTTATAAATATTATTATATTACCACTAAATAAAAACCTGACTATGTTATTATAAGCGGCTAAATATATTGTTTGTCGCCGATAGCTTGTAACTTATTGGTTGCTTGCGTAACTGTGCTAGCCAATGGGGTGAAGTTTCAAGTTTATATCAAAGCGATGCTTACCAAGAGCCTCAATAGCTCAACGGTCGGTCTCATTACCGAGGGATGGTGGTTCGATCCTCGCCCCGTTGGTCTATTGTCGTACCCACTCCTAATACAGTATTTCCCGACTAGTTGGAGGGCAATTGGAATATTGGTCATATTTAAAAAAGATATGGCAAATATTCTTAAAAAAAAACAAAGCCAAGCTTGACAGGGTTCACTATTGTTTTATTTAATTTATTTATTTATATTTAATTTGGTACGCATTATATTGAGTAATCTACCATGTTTCTTAGAGATAACGGACTTTTTCCTGTAAAAAATAAATCTATAAGTTAAAGGTTAATTTCAATAATTTTGGGTTCCAGTAGTTTTGTAGATTCGAGATTGATTGATTGATAGTCTATCTTTTTGAATAACTTGTATACTATTTACTTCAAAATTATAAAAAAAATATGTTTGAGATCCTCACAAATTCTTTCATTTGATTTGGCGCTCGATGCACTTTGCAAAACTTATTTTTTACTCTCCAACTTGCCAACAACAACAACATATGAGTAAGGGGTAAGTTCAATGACCCCAATATTGAGATTTCATCCATTCACACTATACCTCTGCGTTTGGTTCACAGGAATTGATATGTGAACACAAGAAAATCGTAGCTACGTTCTGTTACGCACGCGCTACGATGCGAACGTTTGCATCCTACTAATATTATAAACGCGAAGGTTGTATGTTTGGATGTTTGTTACTCTTTAACGCTGAAACTACTTAATTTGTAAAATTTGGAATGCAAATAGATTATACTCTGGATTAACACATAGACTACTATTTATCCCGAAAAAATCCATGGTTTCCCGAGATTTGCGAAAACTGATGATTTTGATGATATGAATGTTTGTTACTCTTTCACGCCTCGACTACTAAACCGAAATAGCTGAAATTTAGTATTGAGATATATTATAGCATGGTTTAACACATAGGCTACTTTAAATCCCAGAAAAATCCATGGTTCCCGAGGGATTTGTGAAAAACTAAATTCCACGCGGACGAAGTCGCGGGCGTCCGCTAGTATTCTATAGGCTTCTTACTCTCGTTAGTTCTCTCGTCAATACTCTTGTTCGTTCTATGGAATTTGTCTATTAACCAAACCAGTAAAATGTTTCATTAACAACCCATATTCGGCTCACTGTTGAACACGAGTCTCCTCTCAAAATGAGAAGGGATAGGCCTTAGTCCACCACGCTGACTTCACACACTAGAGAATTATTAAGAAAATTCTGAGTTATGTAGGTTTCCTCACGATGTTTGAGACACGTGATTTTTAATTTCATGAAAGCACATAACTGAAAAGTTGGAGGCGCATGCCCAGAACGGATTCGAAACTACGCCCTCGAAGGCAGAGGTCATAACCACTGGGCTATTATGTCTCACAATTTTTAGTCAACCCTTTTGCAATGGATTGACGTCAGTTAAATTGATTGTTAATTTAATTTTTATAAAAAAATTTTTCATCTAAAAACCACCTCGGTGAAGGTTGCCTTATATTTTTTGGTTTTTCTACTACAGTTTTCCGACGAAAAGTATCTTAAATATCTCTGCCGTCTACGTACTAAAGTTTTTTTCAGATAGCATGAGTACGGTGACAGTTGCCTTATGACGTTCATAATACGTACTATTATCGTGAATCGCGGCGAACTTTCAAAAGTTAAACGAACTGTCACCCGCACCATCCTGCGTGAAACGAACTGTAATTTACGTCTATGTTTACGTTTGGAAGCCGAAGAGGATATATTTCGATTTTTTTCAAACCCTATGTAATCTATACTAATATAATAAAGCTGAAGAGTTTGTTTGTTTGTTTGTTTGTTTGATTGAACGCGCTAATCTCTGGAACTACTGGTCCGATTTGCAAAATTCTTTCAGTGTTAGATAGCCCATTTATCGAGGAAGGCTATAGGCTATATGTTATCCCTGTATTCCTACGGGAACGGGAACCACGCGAGTGAAACCGCGCGGCGTCAGCTAGTATTATATATAGATAAACATAAGGGAGAATACCTTGCATGTTGCTGAGTACCTGCACCAAGTATGAGCCCTTAATATTGATAAGTACGTTTAGAGCACCCCATAGAAAATTACAGAAATACTTAAACACGTAAGATGGATTCGTTAATAGTTAAAATATAAACAATTTGAAATCTTACGATTTGAACGTAAATCAAGGAAAGAATGTTTAATTATTTTTAAACTTTGTAACCCTTGCAAAATAAAATCTTTTCTGTTATTGACCATCAAGCGCACTTATTCATTTTTATTTTGTAGCAAATAGTCCCAAAATAACAAAAATAAATATTTCCTAACGATTTCGACAAGCCGTGAGTAACAAAAAAGTCTTTAAAATCTGTGATACTTTTCCCTACCTTTAAAAGCGGAAAATATGATACATAACTATTTATTCTTCTTATTTATTTATTTATTTATTTTCTTAACTTATAACCATACCGCTCGAGTAATTACACTTTTAGCATAATTCTTTACTTGTTTTCCCCACATAAAACTCCGTCCATTACCATGCCTTCTATTTACGTAGATTAAGATAGATAAAAAAAACAATTACAGTAAATAATTTTCTTCAAACATAAGCAATTTAAAAATATAAAAATATTTTCCGGAAACAGATAAAAAATGATAATTGGGCTCGTCCGGGATTTGAACCCGGGACCTCTCGCACCCGAAGCGAGAATCATACCCCTAGACCAACGAGCCGATGATTTACGTGCCGAATGTAACAGTAAGTAAAAACATATCGCACACTACGTGTTTTATTCGTATTTATAATACGTGTATTAAATAGTAGTATTCATTAAGAAGCATTAAATATTACTTATAATGTATTATAAACCAGAACTGCACACTAGTAGTTCCGTAGTCCTACTTTTAAGAAGTATACCTCAGCAGGAAAGGCTGGAAAATAGCGTTTTTGCGAATTCTAATAATAGCCGAAGTAGGAAAAGAAATTGAAGAAATAATCAAGAGATCATTGGCCGCTATTACCGATTTTAAACTTCACAAGTCATATTCATTAGTGCCAATGTACGAATAGTGTTAATAAGTTAAATTTTGCCAGATTTACCTCTTTTAGTCTCTATGCAATTGGAAATAACGGCCACTATGCTATCGTGAAGTACTACATCTAGCCGTTATAGACGCATGCAAGGGAACGTGAATTACAAGAAAATCAGTGGTTAGTGCCGAGGTGCCGCCACTCATCATAATTCATGTACTCAGCACCGCCTGAGATGAAAACGTTCGTGTAAAAACAGCCCCAATTACTGTAAATGGATGTGAAGAAAAAAAAAAACGAAAATATGCCAGGCGCTTTCCGAGCTTTTGCGATCTCGCTTTCGTTTTACGTAAGAGCTTTTCTAATTCGAGCGTCAAGCGAATAGAGGGCTTAAAAGGAAAATGTGGTCGTGTGGGCATGTGACACCCGGGAGACTAGACAAGACATAGAGAAGTGAAGTGACAAAGAATGTTAGGTGTAGAAGGCAATTCTGGCAAAATCACCTCGGGCGGGGGTTCCAACTCTTCGTCCGGCGCTGGGGGGTCGCCCGCGCGCCACGGCCGGCCGCTCCTGCCCCACACAACACTCTGTCATACACCTTACTTCTATGTTGCTACAATTATAATATACTCAGAGGCACAATTATTCGCCCACTTCAATATGATGAATAATTGTGCCTCTGAGTACACTATACTTTACTACTGCTATACAAAAGACTGTGTTTTAATTCTAATACTCAATATGAGAAACTTGATATGCCCGTTATAGAAAAAAAAGATGAATAAAGAATATTGATATAGGAGTTGGAGATTATTTTAAACAGGGAAAAAATTCGTAATAATTGTTAAAGTTAGTGTAATTTGAATAATCAGAAATCTATCTATAATAGTATTTAATTAAACAAAGAATGAATATAATACAATTTAACTTCTAACAAAAATAAAACTCTTTCAAAAGTTACAATGTTAATATCATTGGTAATAATAATCAAACAAATATCTATTAAGTTTAAAGCCTTGTTCTACCATTTCAAATTACTATTACTTAGTTTGCTTAATGGAATACGGTTGAAATATAAGGGTTTTATTGGAAAGTAAAAAGTTAGAAACACAACAGTGTCGTTTTAATGTTTGTAATACAATGAAATGGTAATAGTGGTAGTATTGCGACATTCAATCGTCGATTGAGTAACGAGTTTACGGGTAGTTAAATACAAAAGAACCCTTACGGATGCGGTATAGCCGCATAAACCGGCCACAATAAACGTAAATGTTTATGTTGCAATAAAACAATCTATTCCGACGTTGGATACAAGTGCTAGTACTGGCTTATAGCCAATGAGTGTTTTATCAAGCCAATCCGTTTTAAATAAAGACGATATTTTTATTTAAAAGTGCGGACAAGGGGAAATGTTTGTCGAGGACTTTATCCACTCACTCGGCCACTTGGCCCCTACTTATTCCTAATCTGAAATCACGATCAAGTGAGATCGTCAGATACTCTGTTCGTGAGTGTATCTCAAATAAACTTAGCTTGGAAATTGAGGTTTCTGTTAAATTGTATATGCTTTTAACTCGTAACTACACTTGGTTATCGCCGATTTCGCCGAACTATAGACCAATTACTACAGTACCATTTTCTTCCTTCAATAGTTGCCAACTTTGCCAATCTATGTTATTTCTTTATTGAGGACATTTTAAGAACAAAAAAAATTAAAACACTTAGTTTATTTATTCCGAAAATTTTCTAAAATGGTGGATATGGTCAACTTTTCGGCTATTTGATGATAATATCTGCCTGACAATAATTATATATCTTTGACACAGTTGTCAGTCACCTGTAGGCTTGGTCGTGGGGCGGGAGACCCAAGCCAGAGTCTTCAGAAGGCGAGCGGTGGTCCACCACTAGGGGCACTTCTGCGGGCACCTCCTACAAACACAATCTCTACCCTATTTATATAATATTCCATGTCTTCATGTCAATAATTGTCCTGAGTGTACCTAGATATTGATCTAAAAAAATAAGGTTAGGTAAATGACAATATTTAAAGAAAATCGAGAACCTAACTTGTTATAAAAACTCATATATAAATACTATAACACATAACATTTATGTGTATAACATGAAAAATACTCGACATTCATTATATGCACTGAACTTAAAATAATGATTTCTTATTATTCCTTGAAGTTATATAACTCTACATATATTTATATATATTTGTTATATTTACTTGGCAAAGATATATATACTTGTATATATGTGTATAAATATATTTGTAAAAACAGTTCTACAGTTGATACACATTACACACTCTGTTTACTAAAGCTTTGCAACAACAACGGTCCGGTTACACATCCAATATGCTTCGTAAGCAACACAATTTGAACAATCTAATGTAATGCTGAATCAATACACAGGTAACACGATACTATGCAACTATATCATAATAATAGAAATGACAAATTTTTACTAACTTAAATCTATAAAAATATATATACGACAACAGTATGAATATAGCATTTTTAAACCAACTTTCTTCGTATATTTACGTGACATAGAAATATATCTTTTACAAAAAAAAATATCAAATATTGATAACTGTTATAATCAATGTGTGATCTATTAAAACGATAGTCGATAATCTTTTCTGGAAATCTGTTCTATATCATTTACGTTAAAAATTTAAAATACCGTTTTTTAAATAACTGAAATATTGATCGTTTATTGATCTAATGAAATCCAACACAACTTACAGATGTTGTATTTAATAGGTGTGTGTGTATTATCTATAATAAAGCCAATATCGATGTGGAATTTATAACAACAAGCTAATTAAAAATGAAGGTAGAAAACATCATCATTTATGTATTGTTTTGTACAAAAACTCATGTCAGAGAAAATAGATCTAATTGTTCTATACAAAGAAATGAAATTTATTGTCATTAATTTAGGAACCAAGTTAATTAAAATTATTATTAGGTGTAAAATTACTAGCGGTTTTTAATTTGTTTGTTGATAAACATTGAATTAAGCGTTAGTAATACAATGTTTCTAAAAACCAATGGCGCCTAATTCCCTTCAATCGCTAATGGATACCTAATTATAATCACCGTAATGGATTTCGTATCTCCGTTTTCAGATTTTGACAATAGATTGTTGTTAATTATCATTGCATAGTATCGCGTCACGACATCGACATGCAACACCGCACCACAAACAACCAGTTATGTGTCAGTAATATGTAGCTTAGCACTCACCGGGTCGTGTAACTCGTGCATGGTGGTTGAAGGCAGCAGGTGTCGCTCGCCGCGCTACAACAAGCAAAAGCCTCAGCTACTTCATTACGGTGGACAATTTGTTACATCTAACTAGTCGTGTTGGGTGGTCAAAGCCTTAGGTTAGTCTTATAGGTACCTATAGCAGACATTTTGTAAAACCTGACAAGGTACGGGTATATCGTACGATTTTAAACAAAAGCTACTGGTAGTACGATTATTAATTCCAGTTAGTAAAATGACAAGTGCAACTGTCACTGAAATGTCATTTTAGTGTCTGGAATTAATAATCATACCTACATATGATTAATCTTACTTAAGATTATTAATTCGATTAATAAGTATATCAGATGGATGGTATATCTATTTAAGTTTTATTCGATTTTAAGTTCAATTTATTGACATTATTTAAACGAAATGTTAAATAACGTTTATGTTTAACTCCTAAGGTAAGAAGATTAAATGTAAGCAAAAAGTTACGTAAATTTGATTCGATACATGAAAATGTTGATTAAGAAAATTTATTGCGTTATCGTTTTATATTATTGAAATTAAAATTACGACGCAGCATATTAACAACATTAATTAAGTATGTCATCTGAAAAATCAGACACAGATGAAATATAAAATGAGAAACGTGATAAATGGGATACATATTCCATTATCTCCTCATAATATATGAATACGATATGACACTCGACAGAAAATGTTTCATCATGCAGATTTTTACAATAATATGGTATTATGTTAATAAATTGGCAATAAAAAGTGTTTTATTTGATGAAAAGTTTCTGCTAGTACTTGCGAAAAGACGAGAAAGAAAGTGAGCCACTCACGAAATTTCCTCAACATAAATAAATGTAATTGGATTCATCGCTATATTGCGAAGAATTGCAAAAAAAAATTAATGATTGTTTGTTATGATAAACCTTGAAGCATAAATAGCTTCACGTTAAAAGAGTGAGTTCAGTCTCCGCCCGATGGACTATTCGTACCAACACAGTCTGACGGGAATATTGGTCGTATCTATACTAATCTATACTAATATTATAAAGCTGAAGTCTTTGTTTGTTTGTTTGTTTGATTGAACGTGCTAATCTCAGGAACTACTGATCCGATTTGAAAAATTCTTTCAGAGTCAGATAGCCCATTTATCGAGAAAGGCTATAGGCTATATATTATCCCCGTATTGCTACAGGAATGGGAACCACGCGGGTGAAACCGTGCCGCGTCAGCTAGTTTCAAATAAATTAAAATGTAATGCCTGTTTCAATTCAACAAATGAGTAGGTAATATGTGAATCATTTAATATTACATAAAAATGAATTCTCCTCAAAGTTACGAGACATTTGAGTATTTAGATAAGCATTATACGAGTATTTCCATTTTCTACTCCAAGAAATGAGACATTTTCTGAATACGGCGAGGTTATAAAAATATGAGAGCATTCTGATAATGTTGCGGTTCTCTTGAGTTTAATTAAAGCGAATGTTGATTTTTCTACGTGCAAGAATTATCACAATAGTGCTGGCCTGGTAGCTACTGAGAGTGGGAAAATAAAAGGTGCAGAAAATCTTAGCTGCGTTTATGTAAATTTCCATGAGTCCGCATTTATAATTGTAGCCGCGGGCGACTGAGCAGGTGGGTGAAATTTGGCTTAACTCGCAGGTTTAATTAAATTCTTTAGTCAGCAATGCTGTCTTTATTAGAGACTTTAAATAAATCTTTTAAAGATAAAAGTCTTTATAAGATTATAGAGGTAAATTTTGATACTAAACGTTGACTTTAAGTCCACGAGCTAATTAGTAGTAAATAGAACAATACGTTTTCGTTTGATTTATTTCAAGGTTTTCAATGTATTACTTACATGTTCAGATGAATTTTTTAATTTAAAAAATCAAGTGTGTTTTCTTTTAGACAAAATTATTCTTGACATTGGTATTAAAATATAGTACTAGCAAGAAACTAAATAACCTGAAAAGTTTGGTTATGGGCTAGGTCTTGATTTAAGTATTATTAAGCCAATGCTTCAGCTTGGTCGGATCCGAGATTTGGTCGATGGGCATATTAGAAGGCTCAAAATCACGCAGCGGGCGATGGAGCGAGTTAAACTTGGAGTTTTTCTACGTGGAGTCCCAAGGTGCTGGAACGACGACCTCTCACTGGAAAGCGAAGTGTTGGTCGACCCAGCGACCGCTGGTTGCTTGCGACTCGAGACTGTTGTGTTTGGAAGTCCATGCAAGAGGCCTATGTCCATCAGTGGACGTCCATCAGCTGTTAATGATGATAATGATGAAGCCAATGCACGTACGAGTAGTTTATCAACGTAGTATATATTAAGACACGTAAATAGCACAGAGTACAAACTACTAAAGCGGCGCTTATGCTAGTAAGTTAGTTGCGTATGATATGGTACCTTTATGTGGTGTTCCGCCCCGTCCTCAGTGCGGCGGTAGACGAGCTCGTCAAAGCGCGGCCGGTCCTCCGGAAGCATGAACTCTCGGATTTCCGTTAGAAGCGAATACTGTCGACAAAAGAACATATTCAAATACACAGTTGGACAGCACTTGAACTACTAGAAATTAATATACGTATTTTAAATACAAATGCCAATCTTATAAAATTTAGCTAGGCAGGGAGAACAACACGAGCGGAGAAGGGGGGTGTTAGTCGATTGTCAAGGAATTCCTTAACCCTACGTCCTTTGGTCACAAGTCCAGGACCACGCGATTTACCCGGCACCCGCACGGTGAAACCATGGAATGCTTAGATATTAATTTCATTTATATTTCATTTACTTCCTTTTTTTCATTTTTAATTTGTATTTCAAATAAGTATAATTTATAGATATTATTTATTTTAGGGATTTGTTCTAAACAAAATAGAGTTTGATAGCTTTTGTACGCAAATAAGCAAATTTTATTAATTCCGCTATAAGTGGCTTACAGTTCGTCTACATATAAAAACCTATAGGTTATATAGGTATATGTTGGGCTAGATTACATTTTCTAATACCTGGCAGTATTTTGTTTTTTAGATAGATAGATAGATATTCTTTATTTGCACACCACAAAGACAAGTACAAGTGAAATAAAAACATATTAAAAAGATATCAGCATACAAAAGGCGGCCTTATCGCTAAGTAGCGATTTCTTCCAGGCAACATTCGGCTTAGGAAAACTTAAGGACTTATTAGTAATACACATACATACAAATAATTTACATCCTAATACATAAACAATATTACACAAATACCTACAATAATGAATAAAATACATATCAAAATATACTAATAAATACATTATAAAGTCATATTGAAGAGAAATATTAGATACAGATCGTCCCTACTGCACCAGATAGTGAGTCTTTACGGCATTTTTAAAAATGTCCAGTGACTTTGATTGCCGTATGTTCAAGTTTTAGTTAAATCACAACATGTATTTTGCCTAGCTAATGAAAATGCAAAAAGGAACATATATCCACATGAAAATGAAAATGGAAAAATGAACATCATTATACTCAGTCAACTCATTTTCACCTCTATTTACAGATTATATTCAATATTACCTTACCTAAATCCTAATGTCAGTAACAATTATTTTTTCCCGAATAAAATATTTATGGTGCCAAATCACCCCTAATTGAGGATAAATTGGGCGTTTATAATTCATAAATGAGATTAATGTACTGCCCAGCCATTTGAATATTACATTAGCATAGTACTTTGAAGATTATTTCGTTCAAGAATTGTCGTTTACGCTATAGGTTTTTATTGAATCAAAGTCACTTAAAAGGAATTATAAAGATTTCTTTTTGTAAATGCTTACAAGCAATAAGCTTTTAATTGCCTTAATCTTTAAACACCAGAGAATATTTTACAAAGAAAACTAGGTAAAATTAGATTGAACAAGCCAAAGAAAAGGTTTCTCTATATTTTTATTCTCTTAAGATCAAGGCGTTTTAAGACAAAGCCACCAATTTCTAAAATTACTAGGATAGGGGTTTATACGAAGTTCATGGATTGGGATAATCTCAGTCCAATCCTTAGTTCAGTTTAGTTCGAGTTATTATGTAGTCCGAGATTCACAGATAGTTTTGGGATAGATTAGGCTTTAGTGTTATCTGTTTAAATATTGCTAGTACTTTTTCACTATGTACCATAGACATCATTGTTCTCGTCTTAGATACATAGATAATAGGTTCTCGTCAACATATGAGATATGAATAAGCGTTGGAGGAATATTTATTTAGTAAAATTTAAAATTTTTAAAAGCCCCAAAGGTCATTAAAATTATTTAATTACACTCTCCATCAAGTCCAAGTCATCAATATTATCTTCCAGTGCGCTTTCATTTCAGACCCCACTCGAGTATATTTGCAGACATCGGTTATTCTTCCCCACTTTCATATTCCACAACTATTGAATTGCTCAACCGATTTTCATCAAACATGTCTAAGAACACTAGCACATAAGTCACCTTTAATACGAAAAAAACTAAATTGAAATCGTTTCATCCGTTCGGGAGCTATGGTGCTACAGACAGACTCAAAGACAGACAGACAGAAAGATGCGTCAAACTTATAACACCCCTCTTTTTGCAACGGCGGTTAAAAATAGCTTAAAACAATGGCGGCTTTAGCACAGGCTTTAGGGACTAACGAGTAGGACAACCACTCATGTTCACAATTTGATTTTTTTCTGTTTTTGGGTCCCGTGCAGAGCTACCTACCTACTCTTAAAGCTTGGCTACTGTCCATAGACCATAATCAATACTTAATATTATAAAGAAGCAAAGTTTGTGGTGTTGTAGGGCGTAATCTCAGGATCTGCTGATCCGATTTGAAACATTCTTTCACTATTTCCCGTTTTCACACGGGAAAGGAAAAAAATTAAACCGCGGGGCGTCGGCTAGTGTTAAATAAAAAGAGAATACTTACTTTCTGTTGTGTATCCAGTAGATCTCGAAGCACGGTGAGGAAGGCGTCCGGAGTGAGCCGCCTGGCCGCGTACTCCTCCATGTAGTAGGCGAGCGCCGGTATGTCGCTCTGCGGCAGCAAGGACTTCGCCTTCTGCTCCACCGCCGTCGCAGCCGCTCCTCTTCGTTTCCCCCAACCGCTTATCCTGGTCACATCGTTTATAATGAATGCATCTCTGCCAGACAAAAGCCAAAGGCTTTATTGAGAAATAATACAATAAGAAACCTAAGCTAACGTGCCCACGTGGAATTGTGGCAAGAATACTGGCTTCATTTTCGCGATGGACAGCCAGACTGATCTTTTGTGCAATAAATAAGCCACCTGTCACCAGTCGAGGCAACTAGCCGCAGTGAATTTTTTTGGGCACTGCGACTCCATGGCTTTTCTGCTGCGGCTCCCGGTCTTGATTCTGTCTCCCTGATATGACACGGTGCTAATGTGTCAACGCATGTAGCGTCTCATATTAGAGCCCACCCCATTTCCCAGGGAACCAGCGTCAATCCATCAAGTCTCTTGCCTTCATCCCAACAAGAATAAGGCTTAAAGTCTATAAAAGCTTTGCACGTTTAACGGATTTCAGTGTTAGTATTCTTATCATCGTCATATCAGACGATGGACGTCCATTGCAGGACATACAGGACATGGTCATTTTGTAAGGACTTCCAAACACTGATCCTGAGCCGTCTGCATACAGCAAACGTGCGGGATCAACCAACACTGCGCTTTCTGTTTTTTCTAATTCGAGTTAGTATCCTACAAGTACTTTTATTGTTTAATCACTAGGCAAACACGAGTAGACATACATATTCACACAGCTACAATATCTTCAATACTGTTAACAATTCCATTACTCCTAATAATTCCATTCATACTCGTCATCATCCTACATTTCATAGCCGACTGCAAGGCATAACCTCTGAAGACAAGGTCTCTATTTTCATATTGAAACTTAGACCTAAGGTCTAAGGTGGTTAGCATTGTGACACTGCTCTCCTTTTTTTTCATTCTTTACAAGTTAGCCCTTGAGTAGAAATAGCACCTTATCGTAAGTGACGATATAATCTAAGATGGAAGCGGGATAACTTGTTAGGGCAGGATGATAATAATCATTTCTGTTTCTACACGACATCGTACCGGAACGCTAAATCGCTTGGTGGTAACTGGCCACGTCCGAAGACGAGCAGACCAGCCAGACCTGAACCAATTAAGAAAACCTCAAACGGCCCATCCGGGAATCGAGATAAGGACCTCCGTCTTGTAAGTCCACTGCACATACCATTGCGCCACGAAGGCAGACGAACCCAAAGCCACATAGACTAACCACAGGGTCAACGAGCCATAGCGACTAAATCAGGTAATTCTTAAATACTCGTAAATTCTCTCTCTAAGTACTCATAAAACACGAAACTAGAAGTTACTCTGAGGCCGAGTAGCAGCTAAAAACTGACGGAGAATATTTTTTAAAAGTAACAAGTGGTCGCCACTTGACGTGAGGTGTTTGCGCCCGATATTATGTAAAGCGATTCCGCTTGAACGACACCGGGTAGAAACATCAAAGCCTCGGGTATCGTCCCACGCAAATAAACGTCAGGTATAAGACCCGAGCCATAAATTACAGTAGTAAACATTATAGAAAGTACTGCCTATAATATTATTAAAGGCAGAAATTCTTGACATAACATTCAGAATTTTATAATGCCTATAAACGTAAAACCACGTAAAACGTTTTATATGTATATATTATATTCAGAAACAAAAAACACATCAAAGTAAGATAATTAATTCGGGAGTAAAAGTTATTTTTTTATCTCCAGGAAGCAGTATTTTTTTATATTGGAAACTATGTTGTTTATTAATGTATTTACACATACAAACACACGTACGAGAAATAGAAAAAAGAACAGAAAACGAGTGAGATTATAAGGATTTCGTTTTTGTACTACGTACGTTCGGAACCCTAAAAAAAAAGGACTTCTTCAGGTCCTCAGTAACCTGATTTCGTAAACCTAGTACCTACTCGCACTAGTCGTAAAAACATCTCCGAGGATGCAGATTGTACGAACCGTAATAAATTTTATTATGCCACATCTTTTGAAAATCGTCGGATACCCCGAATCTCTGAATAAATTTCAGAAGATACGCACCGCCAATTTACAGCGTCCGAAATTCTCAGGGTGTTTCTAAAGCTTCCTAAAATGTCTAATAAAATTCTTCATTAGAACCAACGAGATTACACAATATAAATAAATACGAGATGTTGAAGAAAATTATAAGTAATACATCCTAACTACAACCATTTCTTTACAAAGGAAGACAATGAGTGGTGTTTTGAGGGTTTCCTTCTGTTGGTAAATAAACTCATGGTGGCTATTAAGTAAACAGATCGTATCATAAACCCTACTTAAAGGAATACAATGAAATGTACTCTAATTAAAAATCTGATAAAGGAAGAAAGATACCGAATCCAATTATGGTAATCATATTACTTCTGTTAGATGCTCTAGCATGACAGTAGTATGATTACGTGATTAAATACATTGACAAGTGTACATTTACATCGCGACATGTATCTATCACTAACTATATTATACATATACTTTATTTATCATATAATGGAATGTACAGTGCAAGCAAATGCATTTTATTCGCACTTTACATGAAAATGTTTTTGATGGGTTTTTTAATTGCTGTTTTTGTAATCTTCTTCAGTTTTTAAGAATCTCAATTTGTTTTTAATATATTATCTGCAGAAAAACTAAAAAAAAACTACCTTAGCTGTCTAGTGGGTACTTATGCAGCTTCGGATGTAATCCGGGGTTCGAGGTCTGGATCGGGCTATGACGTACGTATTAAGCTTTTCTTTTTCCGAGAAATTCTTAGTCAACCGAGGCATTATACCTGTACTTCAGACACCAACATATCTCTCATAATTTAATACATGAAATCGTATATTCAGTAACTTACAGTTCTATGCAATGATAATTTTATACTATAGACAGGTTACGTCCCTACAAAATCACTGCAAAAAGTGATCCGAATTTAGCAAGTCGATTGATGCACAATTTTGTCTTTAATATAATGGTATTAGTAAGGAAGTATAAAAACTATATATTTATGTATATATAGTTTTTATACTTCCTGAACACACTACTCGACAATGTCACAGTAAAGATATTACAAGCAGTATAATAACTCGGCCGTATTTTTGAAATAAATACCTACAGCCGCGCGGTACGTAAACATGTCATAGGGCTGCCCGCATGCAGCAATTTAATTACATTTGCTAACTTTGTGTTTCCACTTAGTTTTGTGATTGTAAATAAACTTTTTTTATATAAACAAATAAAATACTTTGTAAATTGTAGTAAAATGGGAAGTGATAAATAAAAATGCGTGTTTTTTGATTGGTTGATTTAATTAAGGCTGATACTACGTCAATGATCTTGAAGGATTGGTCGTATTCTTAAACATATTTATTTCGGTGATGCCATCTAGGTATTACCTCCACACTACGTGAACAAATAAAAAAAAAGATAAATACCTTCATGAAATTGTAGTGATTTAAAATAGATAATGAAACAATTAACAAACGCACTAATTGTCCCTACGATACGATAGTTCCCCTAGATTTCTCTAGGATGCCATTATCAGATCCTGACATGAAAAAAATGGGACTAACCTGAAAGAATATTTATCCAAACAAAAAAGAAACGGTTTACAAATGACGGAAATATCGCTGTAAATACGATACGATTCTTTTTGGAAGTCGGTTAAAATTCTTGTCACCAATGCCAAGCTGAGCAAAAGTTTTATGAGCTTGCACATTAAAGTGCATAAAATCCGCCATTTTGATTTTTTAAGAACTAAGTTACCCAGTGACACTCGGCCTATCTAGACGAGTTTAATGACATATCATTTATCAGTATGTGTGCTTGGCAAATTTGTTCGTAACACTCCCGAAGGTCGGCGCGGTCCGGGAGGGGGGTAACGATGCCCAGCGCGTACGACTTCACACCCGCGCAGTCCTTTCCTCCCGTCGCCCGCATACAACAACAAGTCATAACATTCAAACACATACTCCTCCTTTGGGCTTCGCCGCAGTCGGGTAACAAAACACAAATGATCCGAGCACAGTCACACAATACATTGTACAAGCAGTCGAGGTTTTAATACAAGCTTATCGTACCTACTGTATCGTGATTCATGAACCGCGTATAGCTACATATTTCAATCGTGTCAATCACTTTCCTTTACTCTATTCACTTTATTTACTAATCCAGATACCTACCTTTATTCTGGAGATAAAAGGAAATACCTTATCCATTAAAAAATACAAGATTATGTACCTACCTACTAATAAGTAAATTTATTTTAAAGTTAACCTTTCAGAGTTTCCAGGTAACTTAAAAAAAGTTATCTCTGGATGGGATAATTGAATTCATGCATCCAAAAACGGCACAGTATTTCCTACTGGTCATAATTAAAAAAATCTAATACTATTAATACACTTTACTCTGTTAATACACCGTGCGTTCGTTCGTCACCGCGGCACAGTCGCGACGGTCTTCACCCTACGATCACCCCATGTTCAAGGAGCGTAGGTATAGCTCGCGTTTCGACCTCTAGTATGAAGTCCAACTACTGGTTGTAATATCTTTTCTGTGACAATGTGGACGATATTTAGGTATTATTAGTTTAAATAACGTTCGTTGTTAAATAAGCGACTAAATGAAATTAAGTCAATTTTCCACATTAGTCCGCCTCAGTTTGTACGCTAGTGCCCCTTCTCTAGCATAAAATATGTATATGGTATAGTAGTTTCTATGTACCTCGGCACAGCTTCCCGTTCCCCATACGCTGTACACGCATGCGGCACCTTCCCCACGTCCCTCACGAGGAGGGACATCCTCTTGTGATACTTCAGCTGCGCGACCGCCTCGTCGTGCGTCACATCCACGAATGACTGCCCGTTCACTTCCAGGATCTGATCGCCGACCTGAAAACACACTACGTTTTACAAATAACATACTCAAAGTTACTCTGCGGGCGATGTCTCTCTGCTTGATCAAATCAAAAATGATAAGATCTGTAGAAGAAACAAAGTCGTTGAAATAGCGAGTCGCGAAGCTGAAGTAGCAATGGACAGGCCTCATAGTTCGAAGAGCCGATTGACGTTGGTGGTGGAATGGTGATCCCACCGGAAAGCGCAGTGTTGGTCGTTCCTTCATTAGGTGGATCGTGGTGTTTGAAAGTCCATGCAAGAGGCGAATGTCCAGTGGACGGCCTCCGTGGCGCAGTAGTATGCGCAGTGGACTTACAAGACGGAGGTCCTGGGTTCGATCCCCGGCTGGGCGGATTGAGATTTTCTTAATTTGTCCAGGTCTAGCTGGTGGGAGGCTTCGGCCGTGGCTAGTTACCACCCTACCGACAAAGACGTACCGCCAAGCGATTTAGCGTTCCAGTACGATGTCGTGTAGAAACCGAAAGGGGTGTGGATTGTCATCCTACTCATCACAAGTTAGCCCGCTTTCATCTTAGATTGCATCATCACTTACCACCAGGTGAGATTGTAGCCAAGGGCTAACTTGTACAGAATAAAAAAAAAAAAAAAACGTCCATCGGCGTCCATCGGCTGCTAATGATCATGATGCTGATAACACTGTTACATTTGCCTCGTTAGTCCAACTATGTGGCTTTAGATTACGAGATTCGACGGTTGGAAGATGTGATTATAAAATACTCAGCTTTCCTTTCTTCTAACTTATCCATAAAATTCATAGCCTGGAGTTGGAAAGTTGTTACATCCTTGCCGTTAAACCGTCTCTCTCCATCATTATTATTAACATCTAACATCTAAGGGCAGGAACGAGAAGTACGCGAGTGAAACCGTGTGGCGTCTGTTAATAAATAAATAAATATACTTAAACAATTCACATCACTATCTAGCCCCAAAGTAAGCATACAGAGTAGCTTGTGTTATGGGTGCTAAGATAGTTGATATTATAATATTAATATACAATTATATACTACATATAAATACTTATATAATGTATAAATACACACAGACACTGGAAAACACTCATGCTCATCACACAAATATTTTCCAGTTGTGGGAATCGAACCCACGGCCGTGGATGCAAAAAGCAGGGTCACTACCCACTGCGCCACGCGGCCGTCCGCGTCGCCGGCCGTCCGTCTGTTAGTACCTAAGTTACAAAATTTATTTCTTTACTAAGAATTTCAGCGAAATATTTGAGAAGTCTAGATATCTGAAAGAAACAATAAATTTCAAACGTGTTCCGGCGGGGCGAGTCTGAATTCTAAACACGTAAATCTTCCCTCACACCTTTCTCCTGACACATAAAGTACATGGGGGTAGATCGAATTTATTTCTAGTTAGTAGGTACATTGTTTCTTTGTTTACTTCTTTGTTTACAACCATCGATGTAGAATAAGTCTTCTATATCGATGTTTACAACTATATAACTTCTTTTAATTATAAACGATTAACAAATATTCAATACGACAAAAGAAATTAAGAAACTTTAGTAGATTTACAACAATATGTTCAAAGAAAGATTTGCAGTATTTACCTTGGGGAATCCAGTTTTTATAAATCACGCGGGAAGGGTGGATTTTTTCCGAGAAAAATGTAGACAATATGTTAATTCAGGGTATAATCTAACTCCATTCTAAATTGTATCCAAATCCATTCAATACCTAGGTTTTATGGGATAGAGTAACAAACATCCATACAAACAACGCGTTTTATAATTAGTATCTGAATAGCGACGTGGGTTCACCACGTAAAACAAATATGGCGTTTATGAAGTGACTATTTATACAGAAACCGTACGAATTAATTTATTTTATTCATACGGTTTCTGGATAAATTGTATATTCTTATTATTCCGACAATCCAAAAACATACCAGATTTAATAGTTCTGATTTTTCTAAACCCTTTATATCATTGTTAAAAAATAACGGACAAGGTACCAAAAAATTAACTTACTTATGAAACAAACAATTTTCTATTATTTAAATCCACTGCATAGTTTATCCACTACGCTATATTTAGATTATTATCAACAAGCATTTATCTCGCTTTTGTAGCGCCTAGCAGATATAAGAGGAAAATTCAGCTTATTTTGCAACTATCGAAGTCTCAATGACCTCTGCTGTCTCAGTGACCCAGTTTAAGATGAGGGATGAAGGAAACTCTAGGCCTTTCTAACGAGCTCCAAGTTTTTTCATGATGTTCATTTTATTTTAGCGTTCTTTTGTTAAATATTAAACCCTTTTCACGTGTCTACGTGTGTAACAATTGAACACGTTGAAAGATCATTCATATTTTGACGACTTTTGATATAGAAATAAACTAGCTGATGCCGCGCGGTTTTACCCGCGTGGTTCCCGTTCCTGTAAGAATACGGGGATAATATATAGCCTATAGCCTTCCTCGATAAATGGGCTATCTTACACTGAAAGAATTTTTCAAATCGGACCAGTAGTTCCAGAGATTAGCGCGTTCAATCAAACAAACAAACAAACTCTTTTTAGAATTTAAACTATCGTGAGTGTTATTCATATTAAATGATTATGAAACACGGCTAAAACTCACGTGATATTACGTCGGAGTATGCCCGACTAGTTTCGAGCCCACTACTACTACTATACTACTATTATTTGTGACACTAAAGTGAATAAATGTATTTTCTTTCTTTCTTTCAAATATTTCCTCATAATTCCGTTTTATCATTTTGCTTCACGATAAAAGTTTTCTTCATTTGCATATTTCCGGAAAGCTACTGTACCGCCGTACTCATTAAATTAGGTAAACAAAAAACATTACATTGTATTCTTACATCGCAACATTAATTTTAATGAACTTCTAAGTATCAGCAACGTCGAATAACTTTTATAAGATTTTCATTCCTAAAATTTCGAAGGTAAACAATTTTATACTTTGCTGAGTATAAGATATCTTCCAAACTTTTCCAAAACTTTAGATTGCATCGAAGCTGTGACGGGTGGAGTTTTAATGCATACTACAAACTTAATTACATTTTGATTTTGTGTTTAGAAAGGATTCTACTTGGGTTCTCTCTATAATACGCAATTAGGGACCTATATTGGTATTTTACTACTAAAAAAATATTTTAATTATTTTACACGGATTAATAAAGGTTCCCATGAAAACCAGATTTATCTAATTTTGCTTTAATTAACTCTTGTCTAGAACAACTCTTCTGATTTAGCGAATAGCCCAGATGATTAAAACCAATATATTGTACATAATTAGTAAATTGCTTAGTTAATCTAGCGACCTAAGGTTTGAGATTCTGGGTAAAAATCTTAGTCCGGTCTATGAAATAATTAATGTGCAAGAATTTATCGGTAGCCATTCCGGAGTTAAATCGTCAGTTCCTGTAATATTCAATAGCTGTCTCTTTAAGCCTGCCATCCCGCGTCGAAGCAGCGTGATAGGTCTATTTAAAAAAAAAGAAAAAAAATGTGAAAGTTTAAAAATAGGATTTGAAAGTATAAAAATAGGATGACGATGATGATGTTCGAAGAGCCGATGGACATTGGGGTCCCAAAGTGCTGGAATGGCGACCCCGCACTAGTAAGCGCAGTGTTGGCCGACCCCTCCACCAGGTGGACTGGCAGGGATTCGCTGGGTGCAGGTGGCTCAGTATCGTGATGTTTGGAAGTCCCTACAAAAGGCCTATGTCCTGCAGTGGACGTCCATCGGCTGATAAGATGATGATGATGATGATGATGATGATGATGCGATGATGATGTTTTATTTATTTATTAAGGAATATGATGATGATGATGGTTATGATAATGATGCATTAGTGACATACCATGAGTCCTGCTCGATCCGCCACTGAGTCCTTGTCCACGCCAGTGATGTAGATGCCCAGGTTGTACTCCAGGCCTCCTCGGATCATCAGCCCCAACGACTGGCCCGGCTCGATGCAAAGATCCACCTACGAAGAATATTCGTACATTGAATATAGAAGGAAATTGAGTGTTACTGCATCTTACTATTAGATATTTCATAATTTTATCTCTGATACTTCGTTACATTATATATCTTACTACCTGACTCCGCGCGGTTTCACCCGCGTGGTTCCCGTTCCTGTAGGAATACGGGGATAATATAGCCTATAGCCTTCCTCGATAAATAGGCTATCTAACACTAAAAGAATTTTTCAAATCGGACCAGTAGTTCCTGAGATTAGCGCGTTCAATCAAATAAACAAACAAACTTCAGCTTTATAATATTAGTATAGATAATATCTTGTTTTATAGACTTTTACTATAAATTTTATTTAATGAAAATAGTTACATGTTTAATTAAGGCAAAGGTACAAGTACAAGTATATATTTAGCTTCAATATTATAATCACTTTCAAATATTACGAATATTTAACCTAAAATAAAATTTTAAGGTAGTCAATTGTATTTCTTGTTATAATTGAATAGACAGCCAATCCCGCTTTTGAGCAAAGCCAAATTTCAATCCCATTATAATAGGCCTAAAAATTGATCTGACAGTAATTCCGGCATTTTAGGTACCTATATGATTTTACTAACTCGCTTAAGATAGATAAGTATGTGTTTTGAGGATTTAACTAAGTTTAAACATTAAGTTAATGATAAATTAATACTAGATTTTGAAATATTTTACAAAAAACTTTTCAACTTATTAGTAATGAAACCGCGGCAAAACCGCCCTAGACTGGCTAGAGGCTAATTCCATACAAAGCTCGCGTGACCAAAACGCAGCCATGAATCACTGCCCTTAGCAAGGTGTGATGACGTCACGGATCGATGCCGCCGCCGTTTCATAACCCCAAACGACGCGGTTACTGACCACTAAGTTACGATCACAATAACAACCTACACGTCGTATGTTAGTAATATTCATGTAGGTATTATTTCGTAAAGCATATCAAAATATCTTATTTATAAGAAGTTTTAAAGATTTACACATTAGCGAGCTATGCTTGGAGTTACTCGGCGTAATCAAATCAAATGAGGAGATCAAATCAAATCAAAACGCAAACGAACCAAAGTCACTGTCATAGCGCAGAGAATCGCGAAGTTGAAGTGGCAATGGGCAGGACATATAGTTCGAAGAGTCGATGGACGTTGGGGTCCCAGGGTGCTGGAATGGCGACCCCGCACCGGAAAGCGCAGTGTTAGTCGACCCCCACTAGGTGGATCGAAGACATCAAGCGGGTTACTGAGAGCCGCTGGATGCTGGCAGCTCGAGACCGTGGTGTTTGGAAGTCTATGCAAGAGGCCTATGTCCACCAGTGGACGTATAATGGCTGTTAAGGATGATGACATTGTTATGGTAAGAGTTGTTGGTATAAGCAAAATAATGGCAAATCCATCCATTAATCTATTTTAATTCTAAATGGCCCATCCATCTATAATCTATTTTAATTCTAAATTTCAGCCAAATAAAGAGAAACAAATATACATACTTTCACACTTACACACACACACACACACACACACACACACTCAAACTTTCGTCTTTAAATTAATGTTTTTAAAAGTAAAAAAAAAACTGTCTTTTTTAGTTAGCACCATAATTTTTATTTAGAAGTGCTCGTCATTTAAAAACTCATATCACGCTGGCCAGTAAAATTTATTGCAACCCATTCGATTACACAGAAGGTTCATAATAAATGGGGGGTTTGAATTGGTAGAGGAAATTATCATGAGTTGGCATACTAAAAGTTTCTTAACTTCTACCTCAACCCTGCTCACTTTATTTTTACGAGGCAAGCCTAGCCCTTGACCGGTCCGTTAGAAAGATCGTTGTCGTCCAGTGATATAGCCAATTGTATTGTACCTGCACAATTGTTTTATAGACTCTATACTTATTTGTTACATGTACCTATTTTCATTTAATTTCCTAACCTCGTGCATATGTTTTGAGGACATTTCTGGTGCAGATGTCAATTGCCTTACAATTTGCCACAAAAGGGTTACTGTAGGGAACAAAAGATGAATTCGATAATCAGGGAAAAAAAGGAAAAGGCCACTCATCACGAAATATCAAAAATTGCTTGGCATACAAAGAAATTTGGCAGAGAGGTAAGAGGAGGAGTTTTTAGTTAGTAAACGTCCGCTAAGAACGGATTTTGTGACAGGGCAGGAATAATGAGTTTACGGAAGGGAGACGTGGGCCTCCGCGATCTTAAAATTACCTACAATATACATGTTTTTTTTATTGTTACTTAATGCTATCCATTCATATTTTGGTAAACACTTAATAACAAACCATACGAAACGTTATTTATTTCGTGTTTGTGTTTCTGACCGAATATTTACTGGTACAAGAACAAGGGAAAACCTTCTCATTAACGTTAAGTAGAAACGCTTTTTGTTTTTATTTGTTCCCAAAAGGTAGGTAGGAAGACAACAAAGCATAATTCCCTTCCATTGTAACAGGATACAAATAGAATCATGAGTTTATTGGGTAACGGCGCGACCATGACAAAGTAATCCTTTCAACCACAATTGCTTTCACCCGCCCAACATATATCACCGCAGATAAAATATTTGCGTGGGCTGGCACGTGTTAAAGGCTTTTAAGGCATCGAATACTAGATGTAATTAAGCTTGAAAAATATTAATAGATAGTTGAATGCTGACTGACACTGAATATCACTTTCAGGCACTTTCTGTCCATTTTTCGGACAGTTTCATTTAATAAGTGAGCTACAGAAGTTTTAACTGTGCAGTTTTAACTGTACAGTTAAAAAAACGAAAATAAACTAATTTACCCTTTTTCAAAATTAATACTCGCATATACGGAATGTCAATAAAAGTTACAACAACCTTCCAGACCGTATACGTAATGAGGCGAAAGATATTGCTTTCAAAAAGAAATTAAGGGACTTTCTGGTCGAAAAGTGCTATTACACGGTAAATGACTACTTGAATGATAAATAAAAACAAAAAGTAAAATCGGTCTCCCTATCACTCACTCGACAAAAGGCTACGCCCAAACTGAGTATCCATAACTTGCATTATGTAATAAAATGTAACTTGTAATTATTATTATTATATTGTATAATGTAATGTATGGTATTGCTTGATATTAAATAAATAAATAAATAAAAAATACAGTCTAACTGTTTAGTTAAATCCTCCATGTATGTTTAATATCGTGTGTAGTGTCAGTTTTAAATGTACAGTTTTTTCTAATGATTTTAATTGAAATGTCGATTAAATATAACTGTACAGTTAAAACGGCACAGTTAAAACTGAAGGCCCTAGTAAAAGCGAAATTTAGGAAATTTTAGACCGGCAAATTTAATTAGCAAAGTTGTCACGAATACCTATATTTTCCCTGTCTTAATATATAAATGTGAAAGGTCACTCATCTCGAAATCTCAAAACCTATTCGATGTACAAAAATTAGGCAGGGAGGTAGTTTGGAGTTAGTAGACGTCCGCTAAGAACGGATTTTGCGAGAAAGCCCGATTAAATAATACAGGGGCGGGCAAAGTTGCGGGCAACCGCTAATCCTCCTTCCTACTAATATTATAAACGCGTAAGTTTGTATGGATGTATGTTTGTTTGTCACATTTTAACGCCGCTACTACTGAAGCGATTAGGCTGAAATTTTGAATGGAAATAGATTTTACTTTGGATTACCACATAGGCTACTTTTTATCCCGAGATTTGCGAAAACCTGATGATTTTGATGTTATGAATGTTTGTTACTCTTTCACGCCTCGGCTACTGAACCGAATCACCTGAAGTTTGAAGTAGACATATATTATAGTCAGGAGGCTACTTTTCATCCTGGAAAAATCCATGGTTCCCGCGGGATTTGTGAATAACTGGCCACGCGGACGAAGTCGCGGGCGTCCGCTAGTATAGTTATATTTATAAATGGTCTGCCTTTTACATCTCAAGACAAGAAAAAAAGAGTCCGAGCAAAACAATTAACAAGGTCACGATTCATGAAATGTTCTCACAATAAAGGCGTAGAACAAGAGACGCAATCAAGAATTCTGAATAGGTACGAGTAACTCGAGACATCACGAGCTCCTTGGTGTTGTGACCCAGTTGACATCTAATAGAACATCAAAGATACGGAAGTTCACAAAGAGCAAATATTATATAGAGCAGAGGTTTCCAAACTTTTTTTTCTCTGGACCACTTTCTAATTTAACTAGTTACGGTGCTAAATTTCTATCCAAAACTCGACAAAAAATGTGATTAGATTCACCTATAAAATTTTCGTTGTAGCTGAATCAACAGCCAAAAGCCACGAAATAGTAGTGAAAAAAAATATTGTGAGAATTGGTTACTGTAAAAATTGACATAATAAAACACGAAGCTGAAATGATTAGACTGTATTCCAAATATCTTATTACTCATTCTTAAACAAATCGTTACTTTATTATATGGTTACTACATTAGTTAAATTTAACTTATCACCACATTACATGTCATCATTCTTTTTCTAGACCACCATTACCCCACCAAACCTCAGAGTAAAACCATAATCATTAATAAACAGTAGATACAGATTAAAATATTTATCTGAAAGAAGTAGTTTTTATATGTTATCTTATGTATTTATACATATTAAATAATTAAAAATCTAACATTACTAAGTTAATTATTATTATTTATTGTGCAAATCATTTCACAAATAATTATGAATTGATTGCTTTTGATTTAGAAAACTCCCCATTCGATATGAAACCAGATAAATTTACGTGGACTACCGATTACGAATTGTGAACACTCATTTTTGTATCACGTCAACGTAGGCCCCCGCCGAGTCTTCCGTAGACCCCTGGGGTTTCAACTGAACCACTTTGGGAATCGATGATATAGAGTGATTTCAGACTAGTGTATATGTATGACCACGCGGACGAAGTCGCGGGCATCCACTAGTACCTAAATATAAAAGGAATCTCGAATTTTTGAGTAGACACTTCATTGTTCGTTCAATTGTTACAATAATTAATTAGGTAGGTACATTGTTAAGTTATTTTTAATTCATCAAATGTTCTAAATGTTTGTTTTTCACAAGGATGACTTTTTCACTTTAGACAATTTAATATGATAGTAGCACAAATATATGATATCCGATTATTAGCATTATCTTTTTCTATTTATATCCACTTTCACTATCATGAATGTCATATTATTATTATTTATTTTTTTACAAGTTAGCCCTTGACTACAATCTCACCTGATGGTAAGTGATGATGCAGTCTAAGATGGAAACGGGCTAACTTGTTAGGAGGAGGATGAAAATCCACACCCCTTTTCGGTTTCTACACGACATCGTACCAGAAGTCTAAATAGCTTGGCGGTACGTCTTTGTCGATAGGGCCGTAACTAGCCACGGCCGAAGCCTCCCACCAGCCAGACCTAGACCAATTAAGAAAATCTCAATCGGCCCAACCGGGGATCGAACCCAGGACCTCCGTTTTTATAAATCCACTGCGCCACGAAGGCCGTCAAAATTATGTTATTAAAAGTATTATGTTTACTAAACGGGTGTATTAATACGAAAACTATTCTGCATTAACCATAGTTAAGAAATATTATGCTGAAATAACATTTTTCTTTATAAAACATGTGTTCAACTACTTAAGTAGAGGCGCTAGAAAATGTCGTTCGCATCTAAGTTTTATTTCATTCAGCGTTCTAAAAGGCGAAAAATGAAAGAGCCGAGAGCTCGTCCTCGCCTTTCAATTGCTTTAAAGATGACCATAAAGCTTGAAATATCTAAAAGCTCCTTTTATATTAATATTCAGCTTGAATACACTTTTGCATTCGCTGTAACCAACAAGAACTATCTGGATATACAAATTTATTTGAGACCTTTTGTCAGCCACGTATACGCCGCAAAGAAAATGGAAAATTGTATTTATTATATTTCTCAACTCGATTTATTCGATTTCCTCAGATAAAACGAATACGATAAGACATAAATATATAGGCGAGATATAAATCGAATTTTGAAAAATTAAATTATAAGATCCACGGCAGCCACTTCTTAAATTTGATAATTATTTACGAAATAAGAATGGTGAATGTACAAAATAAATATATTTACCTATATATAAGTAATTTTCCTGACACTTGAAGCTTAAAACCTATCATGTAATTAGTACTAATAAAGTTGATAGACACAAATTAAGACCGTGTTTACAAACCAGTAGCGATGGTTTTCCACTTAACAGTACAGTGAATGGGGGCATTTTTATAAATGTTAACTATACTATGTACTAAAGCCAGGCAAACTTAAAATAATATCACTAGCAACAACAAACGTTTCGGAAATTTGCAACATATTTTACCTTTATTCTAATTACAACGTTTGCAAACATTTTTATTCATTCAAATTTATAAAGTTTTACAATAATATTAAAACTACGTACCTAAATATCTATAACTACATATTATAAAAATTAAAAAGAAAATATACTAAATTTAAACTATATCTAAATGCTCAGGTGTCGTAGAATTCGTCCGAATCGACGATCATAGGTAAAGTGCCCAGAAGGCTGGCAGTATTGCCACGTTGTATGGCAATACTAATTCTTTGGCCTAAATATAGGCCAGCCTTCTGGTCACGGGACGTGTCGATTAAACGCTTTGCAATTTCTTTGTAAAGAAAGCGTGTACTCGGACCCCACGGTCCTAGTGTTTCGACCGCAAACGGCTCAAATATGTAATCTCCGACGAGATTGCTATATTTGCGCCGCTTGAGGGTCTCTGCTGATGCAGCAGCAGCGCCTGCACATCCCATCGTACCAGGAAGATGTGAAGGCGCAAGGGTGTCTACGCAAGTCGCGTCCCACATGCCGTCTGGTCTCTTACCATCTTCACGCGCCAAACCGTTAGGTTCCAAAACGGCTGGCACGCCGGCGGTGACAATTACAACTAAGTTTTTTATTTCCTGCACTGTAATAGTGCACTGGCACCTCCACAGTCAGAGGAGGCCAGGGCGCTGGTACAGCTTTGTAGGAAAAGCTTTTAGCAAATTAATTAAATTATAAGATTAGCATTGTTACAAAGGCGGCCTTTCGGTGCGGCATAGTCCAAAATGGACTCAGCTCCTTAAAATAAAGATTTAAAAAAAAACTAAGTTTTTTAATAGCTACACTTCAGACACTTCTTAAAATGAGTAATTTCCTAGATACGTTCAATATTTCAATTTACTTTTCATTGAATTTACAATATTGGTATTGTTTATAGTCCGATACTCCCTGTTTTTATGTCTGTTGATTATTTAGGCCAATTTAGCAGGTTTTAAATTATTTATTTACAATAAAACAATTACAATATAAGGTGCATGCATAAACTTATTAAAGAATGGTATGTCTCACCCTTCGTATTGACCGATCTTTTGAAGCAGACCGCAACGGACGTTGAGGTGGCGGTGACGCTGGTCTTCCGTACCGGTCCATCCACGAGCATGATGCCCTGCCCACCAGCGCGCCTGCTGTTCGCACCACCATCGTCAGCTGGCGGCACGACTTCAGCATCTGTGGATAGGGTTCAAGATAAAACACACTGCATACAAGACTCGACTTTAGCATTTGTGGACATTGTCTAAGGTATAATACACAGCATACTAGACCCGACAATAGCATCTCTGGATAAAGTTGGAGATACAATATACTGCATACAAGACACGACTTTAGCATCTGTTGACAGTGTTTGAGATACAACACACTGCATACAAGACACGACTTTTGCATCTGTGGATTGGATTTGAAATACAATACGTCATATACTGCATAAAAGACACGACTTTTGCATCTACGGACAGTGTTTGAGATATAATACACTGTATACAAGGCACGACTTTAACATCTGTGAACAGTGTTTGAGATACAATACACTGCATACAAGACACGACTTCAGCATCTGTGGACAGTGTTTAAATAAAACACGCTATAAACAAGACATGAATTTAACATCTGTGGACAGTGTTTGAGACACAAGACAAGCATACAAGACATAGAACTTTAGCATCTGTGGATTGGGTTTGAAATATAATACACTGCCTACAAGATGCAATCAACATAATTATTCAACTCTCAAGCTCAAAAATGTCTCCAGGCGCAAACACCTGAGACAAGTCTGAACTTTATTGTTAGATAAAGTTAGTTGAACGTAAGTTTAGGTAGGATTTATGTTGGTAATATTAATCTTGCATACACACTACAAGTAAATGAAATCATGAATTTTATTTTATAAATGCAAAAATGAGTTAGTTTTCTCAAATGTATAATCATTTTTGAATATGAATTACTTTGGTACATTAAATACATGTATTTTAGTCGGCGATAAGTTTGCGCTTGGCTGCAGTTTCAGGCCCTGGCATACGCAGTGACATTAAGGATAGTTTGCTGACATTTTTCAACAACATCGTCCTTGTATACGTTATTTTTATGCTTAACTCAGTAGTGGTCATACAAGCGTGTTCGGCCATGAGGTGTGACAATTAATAGGATGTTGTTCTTTTCTCTGCGGCGTGTTGCTCTGTTTATATGCGGTAGTTTAAATTAAGAAAAAGTAATAGTCCACCAGGTAATAAAAAGGAATACCCCCAGCACTTATCAGTGAAGGCTTCAGTTGAATATTACAGGATTAACATTTCCAGAAAGTGCTCCTGTTTTGGAGATAAATTTACATTAAAGGGATAATTCTAGGATATGAGTACAGTCCTCAGTCATGGAAGCTATTGAATCAACTCTGGAAGATGCTCCAGTCTAAGCGTGATACATTGAAGAGGTTTTTCTGTGTATGCGTATGTTGAGAGACTGAGTAGGCGTAGCTGCAGAATTTATTCGGGTTTTGAAGGAAATTTGCACAATAAACCATTCATAGTTAAATCCTGGACAAACAATATTCAGTCTTGCATGAAAACCACTGTTATTGAGCCATGACTGAGTTACAATGGACTTGTTTCAGCGCACAGGCTGGACGATAATTGCTCAAAGCTGAGTGAGAGAATGAAATTCCTTACTCCAATTTCACAATGTAGACAGACCGTCAATTGGATCCTAATTCCGATGTCACTAGATTTAATGGAATTTCTAATAGCTCGTCCGTTACCATATGCCGCCTATGCCGGGCCGTGAACTACGAGTAAATGTGACCTACTTTAGAAGCGAATAGCAAATATTGTTTAACAAGCAGATCCTCCCGGTTTCACTCGCGGAGATCGCGTCCCTGTAAGAATACGGGACATAATATAGCCTAGGCTACATCCTCATAAAATGATGATGATGATGATGATGATGATGAATATGATCGAATGTAGCATTCGATCATATTCATTTCATCTCCTTCTAACTTTCCTGGTACCGCAGTATACGTGCATTACTTCAGGAAAAAAGGACTTCTACTTCAGGAAAGATCGTATAAGACTTTATATATGATCTTTGCGCGTTGCCAGTGATGACTTACGGATCCGAGACTATAGGCCTCATAAGTAGGCTCAGCGGGCGATATAGTTATGCTTGGAGTTTCTCTGCGTGATCGACTCATAAATGAGGAGATCTGTAGAAGAACCAAAGTCATTGTCGCGAAGCTCAAGTGGCAATGGACAGTACGAAGAGCCGAAGGACGTTGGGGTCCTAAGGTGCTGAAATGGCGACTCCGCACCGGAAAACACAATGTTGGTCGACCCTCCAATACGCGGACTGAAGACTTCAAGCGGGTTGCAGGGAGCCGCTGGATGCTGGCGGCTCGAGACCGTGGTATTTGGAAGAATAAAATATAGAAGAAGCCGATAGACGTCCATTACTGGACATAGCAGTGAACGCCCATCGGCTTTTAATGATGACGATGAATGATATGATCTTTGAGACCAAAGAAACAAAACATCAAAGAGCTCAAAACTGTCGCCTGGTGACCTATAACCAAGAATCGAACTTCAGACTTAACAATCCATAGTTGAACAAGTTTACCACTACAAAATCTTATAGCTAGGTGTATCTACTACAGCGTTCATGTAAGAGAGTGCTCTAAGAGCATTAGCAGAATGTAGTGGTTTAGACTAAAGTCATTACGCTCTCGCATGATTAAAGGGAAATAGACGTTGCATTTCCGTTCCCTTATTCCCTCAACATAAGCAACCTTATATACTATATAATCTTTTACATATTTACCTATGGTTATTTATCTTAAGCCCACAACTGAGAGTACATAATAAAGGCTAGTTATATCTCTATTATCTAGATAAAAAGGAGATATGCTTTGCTAAAAATTAGTTCCCAATTGTTCAAAAACTAATATAATCAGAAATTATCGCATTATAAAAGACGTGCCTTTTAAGAATTTAGAACAAATGCTTAGAATAAGGAACAGAGAAATGATTATTACATCCCTATCATAATATTGTTTAGATAAAAAAATCCAGCCGCTTTATAAAAAGTCGTTTCAATTTGTTCGTTATCGCATTATGTGGGAATTGTTCACCGCTATAACATTGCTTCCAACACTGGATACAAAAAGTTGTTTTAGGTTATTTTAAAACATAATAATAATAATAATCTGAATCGAGTGTCAAATCTTGACTGGGAGCAATAAAAACTAAGTATAAGAAAACAAAGATACGATTTCTGTCTTCTCTTATATTTTCTGATCTTCTTAATTTTCGCTTCGTTTATAGAAGCTAAGTAGGTACCTATCTGTTGACACCATGGCATGAAGATGACAAAATGCATAATATATACCTGAAAGAATATAATAGATTTTTTTTAAGTCTACAGGTTAGCCCTTGACTACAATCTCCCTGATGGTAAGTGATGATGCAATCTACGATGGAAGCGGGCAACTTGTTAGGAGTAGTATGAAATCCAGACTCCTTTCGGTTTCTACACGACATCGTACCGTAACGCTAAATCGCTTGGCGGTACGTCATTGTTGGTAGGGTGGTAACTAGCCACGGCCAAAGCCTCCCACCAGCCAGACCTGGACAAATGAAAAAAACCTCAATTGGTCCAGCCGGGGATCGAACCCAGGACCTCCGTCTTGTAAATCCACCGCGCATACCACTGCGCCACGGAGGCCGTCAAAAAACTACGCTTTATAATATGAAGGCTTAAGATTTAGAACTCTATCAACATCTATCTGTGGCTAAATATATATTGAAATTTAAGTCAGGATGCGATCAATATAGCTGGCTACATTACGCTTTTAGCCGTAATGTTTCCGCAAAATATATTGGGCAAGCGTGACATAGATAGACAATGAACTCGACGAAACAAAAGAAAACTCCCATATGTCTTCGGGACGACTGTTTATCTAAATTTATCATGTCAACTATTCAAAGGGTTTTTGTTTCCATTTACCTCTCCGCTATATTTTAGTAAATTCCGAGAGTCTCGAAATAGGAAAGAGGATATGGAGCCTAGACCTTCTTATTGGTGATTATAAGACATTGACCATGGCTCTACCTTGGCCATGTTTGTACCAGTGCATTTCTCGGTCTATATTATCAATCTGAATTCTTTTCTTGTTTCGTCTTTTTAGACTCTTTTTTAATGTAGTTGGGTTATAGTTTTTAAAATATGTTTTTTACTAACAGACGCCCGCAACTTCGTGCGCCCTTAGACCTCTTTAGTCCAGCCCTTACAGTAGCATCGCTGTACAATGGAGTAACTTCTCCCGTTTTCCCGACATTTCCCTTCACTGCTGCTGATGAAAAAAGCCTATATTTTAATCTAGAGTAAAATCTATTTCTATTCCAAATTTCAGCCAAACCAAGGCTTAGCGTATACCCGTACAACTACAGGAAACCATTTTTTGATTATATACAAACACTATCGGACACCGCGCGGTTTCACCCGCGTGGATTCCGTTCCCGTAGGAATAGGGGGACAATAGGTATATAGCCTACAGCCCTCCTCGATAAATGATAACTGACACTGAAAGAATTTTTCAAATCGGATCTGTAGTTCCTGAGATTAGCGCGCTTAAACAAACAAACAAACGAACAAACAAACTCTTCAGCTTTATAATATTAATATAGATTTATATAGTAATTGTATTTTTTCTTTTACTACAAAAACTATTATTCCTTTCGGCATAGTATTCATAGAATAAGAAGAAATGTTGGGAAGCTCAAATGACAGTCACATCCATAAATTACCATACTCACAGTGAGGCGCGCGTAGATTACATGAATATTTAAAGTTCAATATCGACGAGTATTCGCTATCCCCGAGAATAATATGCTATCCATTAGATATTCACTTTATAATGGTTTTTATTCTGTTAGCTGAATACGAAGAGCTTAGAAGAAGAATTGACATTCGTAAAGCAAAAAAATGGATTTGATTGAACATTATGAGTCAAAAGCTTCTACCTACGTTGTCGAAGTGAAAGATACGTAGATATTTTCTTTTATTGTCACCCTTACACACTTGGATTTTCACGGAAAATAGCAAAATAAACCAATTATTCACTTTTCATGATGAACGTCCGCGAAATATCGCCGACATCCATTAAATATTTATAGAGAAACGATTATAAAAACTCCTTCGTTCCGGTTCTGGCATAGTGGGTTGCCCCTCTTACTGTAGTTACGATCTTCAAGACGCAAATGATACGAGTCCTTCTGCTCATCATCATCATCATTATTAACCCATATTCGGCTCACTGCTGAGCTCGAGTCTCCTCTCAGAATAAGAGGATTGGCAGACTTTACAAATGCAGAGAATTAAGAAAATTCTCAGAAATGCAGGTTTCCTCACAATGTTTTTCCTTCACCGTTTTAGACACTGATATTTTAATTTCATAAAATGCACATAACTGAAAAGTTGGAGGTAACCCCGGAACGAATTCGAACCTACACCCTCCGGAATCGGAGGTAGAGGTCATATCCACTGGGCTATAACAGGACTCTTAATCACGTGAACAAATAAATAAGGACATTCTTATTCTTCAGGAACTGCCGCAGCCGAAACAATCTAAGGAAAACTTTTTGTTTCCGTGTTGTTTTTGTATTAAAACACAAAGAGAGTAGAACTTATACTTACTTTAGCACAAAGGTTTGCTTTCCATCTTTAATAGTAAGTGTATTGTAGAGATCAGCATAAGTACCTACCTACGCAGGTGTATGTAGCCAAGGACGTTATTTAAGCCTGCAAGCTTGGTATAGGAGATTATCGATTAAACTCTCCAATAGGTATTGGGAGCAGATAAATGTTCTTTCCTCAAAGCGCTTATACGTAGGTTCACTTCGATATTACCTACTAAGAATATAATAAAGCTAAAGATATATTTATTGTTTTTTGATACACATATCTATACTTACTAATATTATAAAGAGGCAAGGTTTGTGGGTATTTTTGGGTTCTTTTACCACTATAAAGTCACGTTATTTGTGAGTGTTAAAGGCAATATTTGTCTCCGTATTCTCACGGAAATCAGAACTATGCGGGTGAAACCTTACACCGACTATTAGGCTATATTTTATACATAACCAAGGAAAAGGGATCAGGGCACAGCCAGTTTTTTTTTCATGTAAATATGTATTCCAACTATTTTGTTTCATGAAAAATGTATTTCAAATATTTTATCACAACATTTTACTAAAAGAATTCCGATAAACTACCTAGTTCAAATAGCATTGTTGCCTTTGGAGTGAAACAAAAACAAAGAGGTTGATAAACCGTAAATGCTGCGACAAGCCTTAACAGAACTTGGTCACGGAATAATTATTATTTCTGTAGGTAATACTTAGTTTTGTTTAGTACGATTTATCATCCATTACTTACTTCATATAGACTATTTTTTTATTTATTTATATATTTTAGGTACAGTGTTTGTCCAGCTATGTAATTTTTCAGAATTGTTTCTCACTATACCGACTCACACACATACATATAGTTCGAAGATCGATGGACGTTGGAGTCCCAAGTTGCTGCAATGGAAACCCCGCACTAGAAAGCGCATTGTTGGTCGACTCCCCACCAAGTGGACTGACGACATCAAGCGATTCGCAGGGATTCGCTGGATGCAGACGGCTCAGGATCGTGATGTTTGGAAGTCCCTACAAAAGGCCTTTGTCTTGCAATGGACGTCCATCGGCTGATATGATGATGATGATGAGGATATTATAAGGAAGGCCATTAAAATGCTGATAATTATTATTAGGAACTCTATTCCTATATACGTCTATTGACCAGTGTGCTATGAGTAGGCATAAATAGTCTCTCGCTTGGTTACCGGCAGACAATGCATACAGAGTTCCTCTGTTCGTCTAGCCTCAACAAAAGCGGGCACAACTGTACAGTATTTTTCATAACAAACTGTATGCACCTGGTAACAAGTAGAAAGCCTACTGTAGCAGTTATTTGAAACAAACAACACACCATATGTATGAATACTCGAAAGTTACATTTTTTGTTGTAAAGTTCTCATTCGACCTAATAGACAACTTTGATAATTCGCATTAAACTTTACTAGCAATTGTCTCAGATACATGAAACGTGGAGATATAAAATTTCACTAAAAACCAAAATCGAGTTTGCTTACTCTCGTCTTCTCCATTTTCCAAAATGGGGCCTTGGACTTTAAGGTCTGTCGACCGCCAATGTATTGACGCGTTCGAAATGACTGCCTTTCGGACCAACGCATGTATAATTACGCAATTCAGAGTCAAAACTAGGCCCTCTGCCATTTGCCTCAAGCGAATTCTTGAGTATTTTACACACATTGGCAGGGAAGACAGAGATAATCTCAAGAAACTGATGGTCACTAGCAAAGTAAGAAGAAGAAAGAAAGAAAGAAAAAAGGCGGCTGGACCGAAGTCCGATGTGTTGGTCTTGATTTTGTTGGTCCGATCCGCTCCACATGACTACACGGTCTATGCTCTCCGAGTGGCCGTAGACAGGGCAAGATGGCGAGACACAGTGAAACTCAAAGTCAAGGATGGTCACGACCCTCATATGTGAAGAACAGGACTTTAGGAGGAGGTCTTTACAACCAATTGTAAAGTACGATGGGAAATTAATGGCGTCTTGTGAAGTGAAACAAAGTTACTTAGCGACTAACAAATTACAGGCAGATAGGTTATTTAATAGAAGCAGGCTTTATTTTCGAAAGTCCTTTACGAACGAAAAAAATATTCTTTTGTTACAAATAGCAAATGCCTTGAGAGCCTAGTGGATATAACCTCTGCCTCTGATACCTCTCAATATCACGTGTCTCAAACGGTGAAGGAAAACATTGTGAGGAAACCTGCATACCAGAGAATTTTCTCAATTATCTGCGTGTGTGAAGTCAGCCAATCCGCATTGGGCCAGCGTGGTGGACTATTGGTCTTACCCCTCTCATTCTGAGAAGAGATAGATAGCAAAAAAAATTGTTGTTAATAATTCACTTTCCCCTTTAAATAGGCGGAAATTGCATTGCCTTTATACGGCAGCGGCAGATAAAAGCAAACGTAGTACAGCCCTGGGCAAGCCCTGACATAATGGAGCTACGGTTACACAACACAAAGACAAAATTCAGCGGAATTCAAGGAAAATAATCTTGTTATTCATTACCAGCCAACGGCCCCAATTTCAGCCGCGTAGTTCCCGTTTCCTTAAGAATACGGGGATAAAATATAGCCTAAAAAACTACCAAATAACGTGGCATTCTAGTGATAAAAATTTTCAAAATCGGTTTAGTAGATCTAGAGATTACCCCCTACAACATCACAAACTTTACCTATTTACAATATTAGTATAGATAGATCACAAATGACGATCTAGTGGTAAAAGAATTTTCAAAATCGATTCAGTAGATCCAGAGATTACCCTCTTTCTAATATTAGTATAGATAAATGCTTCTTTTCAAACTAAAAGGTAATCAGTAAAGGAATAGCAAGTTGGACAATTTGGCTCAATACTCAGCCGGCTCCAAAGCCTACGCAGTAAATCAGGCGATATCGTAAGGAACTGCGGAAGGAAGGGCTCACGCCTGACCCTCCTATATTACGTTTTATGGCTCCCACGTATTCGCACGGAGTCTAATAAAGTATAATACTGAATGTACATAAAATAGGGAAATATTGCCTTACATAATTAAATGGTTTTATGGGATAGAAATAATTTTATGTGATAGAAGTTATTGCTTACATCTTGAAAGAAAAAAATGTCACCAATGGCGTATATCCAGGGGCTAGGCGGTGCAATGCCTGGGGCAAAAATCGCGGTCGAACTGAACTTAAAAAAGGAGTGAGTCCACAAAGAGTTTACTTACTTCCTTTCTTAGATTTCCACTTATAAATTCTTCTGAACGCATGTTAAGTCGCCGAATGTCTGTACCAATGATATGATGTATGAATAAGTTGTTTTGTTAGTCTAGATTCACAATTATTATAAGATTTATCCTCTATTCAGGGGCGTAGCTATCGCCGTATCAGCCGTATCAATGATATGGGGCCCTTGGACTACAGGGGCCCCTTACGTGTGAAGGCAAAAATTAGTAAAATGGAATCCACAATCTCACTTAATCTGTGCTTCTCGGCAGTGGTGTTCACTTCAGAAATGACAAAAGTCGAAAAAGCAATCTCTTTTTTTCCCTATGCGCCCATAAATTGTGAACATCGTAGACAGGTTACGTCACTGTCATATTTATTTTAAGCAAGTATTTTTGTTTCTTTTCTGAGAAATGTTTACCCTTCATTGGGCCCCCCAACTAAGTCTGATACAGGGTCCCTCCAAGGCACGCTACGCCACTCCCCATAACAGAACATTCACAACTCTAAATAAACAAGTATATTAAGGAAAAGCAAGTCGATATTCAGACAGGACAACATCTGTCGGGCTGTATTAGTAGATATAAACTTATAGGTACATAATAGAGTTTTGTCACGAAATAGTAACGTCTTGACAAAATACTGTTTCATTTCATTACACTGACGGGAATGGACGTACCTACGGAAATGAAATGCGTCATTTTCGTGTCCGGATTTCATTTCCGACCCGCAGTAAGTCATGACCCAAATATATCATTCGCTTGATCAAACTATAAATGGTAATGAAAATGATAATTCACGTTAATTTAGCGGACGATTAAACTAATAATACATAGACAAGGTACACTTTTTTAGATATCTGTAATCTGTATTTGTTTATCTATACATCTAGGATAAATTTTATCATTATCAGCATATTTTAACCTTTATCAGGTTCTTAGGCCAACCAACCCCGAAAGGGATTGGAAGAGCTCACCGTGGGAGCAAGATACGACGTACCAGATAAGGAGGCAAAGCCTCGAGGCCCGAACCTTACCAGGTTTACGGGAGGTGAAGACCCGCACACAATGTTTCTACGAGTCATTACGAGTACCTAGGCCCTGTAAGTAGTGATTCCTCTAGTACGAGACTATTAGATGGTAATTATATGACTGGGAGCGACGCCTAAAAATGGTTTTCTTGGCACGAGGTTGTAACGCCACCAATTCTCAAATCAGGGGCCTTACAAATTTTCAGTATAAAATATTTCAGTGAAAATTCTCAGCCCTTGCCTGTAGCCATATGGCACGGCGATTCTTTTTCTACAAACGCCAACGTTCTGAAATTTATAAAATGTATGAAAATATGGGAATGTTTTACTATCGACAGATTACGTGATCAAGTTATCGATCGGATCTGTCATTCTATACATTATGTTAGTTTTCCAAACGTTAGTGTTTGTAGAAAGAGAATCGGCTTTAAGCCTAGCGCTGAGAATTTTCACTGAAATATTTTATATTGAAAATTTCTTAGAAACAAGAAACCTCAGCAATTCATTGCCCGAGGATGGACTCCAGAATCTTGTGATTAGAAGCCACATCGGCTAACCACTGAATCAACGAGGTAGTAAGATAACTTATATTCTAAGTTCATTACAGAGATGGTAGTTAACTTTGTATGCACTTTCTAACTCCAAAAACCGCTTAAAAAGACCGCAAAATGATCATTCCCGAAATGTTGTCATTATTTTGGGATACCGTAGTCATTATTTTGAGCACCACAATGGCTATGCAACAATAAACGACGCGAGTTAAGGTCAGATGTCAACCAAAACGACTGGCTCGGATATTTATTGAAAGGTGGGACGCACGCGAATCAAATGTTAAACCAAAATTGAATTTATCGTTTCGATAATATCGACAATTCGTGAAGCCCAGTTTCAGGAGTTTGGTATAAAGTTGTATCGAGATTTCAGAGGGCGATATTTTATATGCAGTTTTTAATTCAGTGTACATTTTAATGTTTTATTAAGAATATTTTTACGTTAAACTAGCCAGCACACGGTTTTACTCGCGTAGTTCCCGTTCTTGTGAGTAAATGGAGACAAAGTATAGCCTATGACACTCACAAACAAAGTGGCTTTCCAGCAGTAAAAGAATTTTCAAAATCGGTTCAGTAGATTCCAAGATTACTCCCTACAATACCACAAGCTTTACCTGTGTATAAAATTATATGTACGCTTGCAGCAGTGCATAATCTGGGCCTGAAGACATGTAACACGTCGATTCTCTTTCTACAATTGCAAACGCTTCGAAAATTAATAAATGTATGTGAATGACATTCACTATCTACAGGTCACGTGATCAAGTTGTCGATCGGATGTGTCATTCCCATACATTTTTATAGTTTTCGAAGCGTTAGCGCTTGTAGAAAGAGAGTCGACGTGCAACATGGCTAAGGCCCCTGATGCCATCTCGTCAAAATTGTCTTCGGATGCAACACTCACATAATTAAACACCACAAGGTAAGTTCGGTAGCTAGTAACTTCGTTTACTTCGCTAACTTCGGTAACTACATCCTACTAGATACAAGCAGAGAGTAGGTACTTTGCTAAAATTAATTAAGAAAAATGTCAAAACTAACAAATCGAAGTGGCAACACCACCCAAACCTTAAATTACTCTAAGATTGCAGTTCTAGAAGTTGCAAATTCAAACCTCATTAATGGTGTGATTAAATTTACGTTTTCTTAATAAATATATATTGTTCTTTGAAATTAATAGGATTATTAATTGGGAGTAAATATTAAAAGTGAATATTACTGACCTTAAGCGCATCTTCATGGGAGATCCCCGAGAAGGGCGTGCCGTTGACCTGCAGGATGGAGTCCCCGGGCCGCAGCCCTGCGCGCTCCGCCACCGAGCCTTCCTCCACGCGCGATATGTACACCCCTACCCCTGGACAAAACGTAACTTTATTGGATATTGAGATTAACTTGAGATAACATAAGTATAATCATCATCGATCACCACCATGCTCCATTATTTACCAAGAAACTCTTAGACGGAAACTGAAGTTTGGACTACCTAGTAGCTCATGCAGCCATATAGACTCCGCCCCACGAAAGAAGTCCTGCAGCTAATACCTGAACTAAAATTGACACCGCCTTACGCAAACGACAATAAGACTGCCATTACCAAATTACAATGAGCGCTATTAAGACATTAGCGCTGCGTCTAAGGGACTTGTTCCGTGGCGCGGAGTATAGTTGTAAGTTAACCAACTGTGGCAGAGTATACGAATAGGTAGGTTAGATTGTGCTAGCATGCACTTCTCCATTGATTGATTGTAATTGATTGTACACTCGTATCAGCTCGTATATCGAACATTCTTTTTCGATTACACACAAAGTTGTTTGACTAAATTACAACAGTGCGCAATTTAGTCGGTCAACTCAATATTTGGTCGTATATCTGAGGGTGCTCTTACAGACAATGCAAAAAATAAAATGTTAAAAGCCTCAATAGCTAAACGGTAAGAGCGGTCGGACTCAACACCGAGATGTGGTGGTTCGATCCCCGCCCCGTTGTAGGTAAATTGTAGTACCCACTCCTCATACAGTCTTTTCGACTATTTGGAGGGGAATGGGAATATTGGTCATATTTAAAAGGTAAGGCATAAATTCTTTTTTTTAAAAAGAGGTATTTTTTCCTTTTTGACACAATTCAGTTTTAAAGATTTGTAACTACCGAATCACATAAAGATAAAGCAAGGCAGCACATTTTAGGATGTGTTTCTAATTCGTGTGCCCTATAATTAAATGGGCAGTGTAAGTAAAAACTATAATAAGACTTACCGATTTCGTATTACTACGTTCATACAAAGTACATAATCTTAATTAATAACAAACATGAAAACGGGCCTGTTATTTCGGGACGAGAGTATCTACTTGTTTGCATACAAATTGATTCCGTAGTTTACTCAGCACGCTATTTAAACCCTCGCATTAACCGTCGAGTCTATAAATGTACAAATGTTTTTTGTGAACCCCTACGGCATCAAGGATAATGCCTAAGATAATACTTGGAGCTTAACGTAATAAATCCACTCTTAAGTGCTTAAGTAACTCTTCGTGGTATCCGTATAATTATAGTAAGCTAAAAATTTGCTTAGCAGAAAGATAATTAATAGCTCTAAACGTTCTATAAAAACAAACCGCTAACCCAAACTTTAATTTCTTAAAGATCAATTAGTACCATTATGTTTTGTTGCTAAAGGCTGTTAAATTATTATTAATATTGTAGTTTCGCTAACCTACCATCTTGACCAGAGAACATTCACTACTAAACAAAATAATACAATTTTTCGGAATAATTGTAAACGCCACGAAAAGTTCTACAATTTTTCTAGTCTGTGACTAGCTTGATCTCTCTTTATTTCCGGCTTCTTCTAATTATACTTTCTCTACTTAGTAGGAATGCATGGATAAATGTTCAAAGATACGTCCTCCTCGTCATGCGGAAGCGATGATATTATATTGGACTCATAACAACTATAACCCTACTTTCAAATAAGTGAAATGGCTCGACTGAGTCGCACACAACCGCAGCGCCAACTTATGCTGACTTTAGAAGCTAATTAAGTCTTATTATAGTGTTAATGATTACATAAATGATAAAAAAGCTTGGTGTTGAACTGCACTATACGATTGTGTACTTAGTTCTAAATAAATTTGTGAACCTAGTTCTAAATGGACTCTTCTCGGACCACGACGAGTTTGGAACCCTCGTAAGTTTTGAATTTTAAGTTTTCGACTTTACTTACCATTAAATCGTGACATCACTTGACTTGAAATAAATGAATTTGGAATTTTTAAAAGAACTTTTCCCTTTAAGGGTGCGTTTTTATGTTAACCTCCAACAGATAATAGATTCCACGTACCTATCGCCTAAAGATCCTCATCTAAACTAACAGCGGACCTAAATGTCTCTCATTCGTTAATCGGATAAAAATCCACGTCGGCCTGACTTACTGATACACATCCTGCTGAAGAAAAGTCAATAGAGTGGAATTCCCCAGGACCTCCAACTCCCCTGTCGCCTCGATGTCACTCGAGAACAAGTAATAGGTCACCTGCTTCCTTGCCTCCCTTGACGCAGATGCCGAAGCCGTGCGAGTCTGCGGGGTCCCTGCTCATGGTGACCGTTCGCGTGGCGGGCTCCACAGGCGGCGGCGGCGCTCCTCCCGACGAGTACGGCCGCTCCCTCTCCCTGTCGCCTCGGTATATCGCCTTAGAACAAAAAAAATTAATAAATAATTAACGTAGACAATAAATCGTACACAAGTTCTTGTCTTGCAGTTCCAGTGATTAGCCTTTGTGGCATCTTCTTGGTTCGGGTTTTCAAAAGCGTAGATACTAAGATTCTTCCAAGAATTTCTCAGTAGCAGTTCTGAGACAAGACGTTGGTGGTGTGACACCCCCTTGCCTCGAAAAGCACGTTAAGGCGTCACAGTCATAATTACTAACATTAAATAGTCATAGTTACAGAGGCGAACATTATGACCCTGAATATTATGCTCTTCCGGTGTCTGTGTTTACAATTTGTGCACCTTCAAGACAAAAGTGAATAGTGAATTATTGCTTGCTATCCAGCATGATTGTATTCAAGCGCAAGCCTATCAAACATTAAAAAATAAAACCCTTAAGCCCGCTAATATTGAAACAGCGAGGTGGGTCCTAAGCTCTCCGGGAAACCTGACCATGAGAATAGTAAGGCTGGATTCATTCAAAAAGGCTGATAAAGACAGATACGAGTAAGTTAATAATATAGAACCATAGGATTTGACCTCTGCATTCGATTGGAGGGCGTAGGTTCTAATCCGGTCCGGGGTATACATCTCCAACTATTCAGTTATATGCATATTAAGAAATTAAATATCACAAAAAAGGAAAAACATCGTGAGAAAACTTACATACCTGAGAATTTTCATAATTCTCTAAGTCTGCCAATTCGCATTGGGCCACCGTGGTGGACTATTAGCCTAACCCCTCTCATTCTGAAAGGAGACTCGTGTTCAACAGTGGGCTATGTGGTTAATAATAGATCACTTTTAGTAGTGTCGAACACACACAGAAATAGCTCTTCGAAAACAAATGCAACCAAATTGCATTCAAACAAGCTCCAAATGGGAATATTGTTCCTAACTCAATATCGACGACAGAAATACTAGTTAGCAGCAACAATTGCAATGTGCCAACTAACGAACGCTATTGTATCCAAGTTTTAATTCGAGTTCGTAAAATTGTGTCCTAACGCAACATCTCTTTTTAGTGTGCGACCATTTTATGATGCTGGACACATGGGGGACTCGTATTCGTTAATAGTCTTACAGCCAGTTTCTTCATGTAAAGCTAAAGTAACAGTAAAAGTAGTAAAGCAGACTTTATTTTTCCGTGAAAGACCGTCACTTTTGCTTTATGACGTTACTTTGACTATTACTTAAGATGAAGAAACTGGCCGTTAGAGTGGTCTGATGGGAGATTTCGGTCGTACAACAAAAAGATTGAAGTCGTGATAGCCCCATGGATACAATGCCTTTGCCTTCGATCTGGAGGGCGTAGGTTCGAAATCGGTCCAATCGGTCGGCACCTCCAACTTTGTGTTGAAACAGTGAAGGAAAATCATCGTAAGAAAGCCTGAAAATTTTCTTAATTCCTTCCTTGTGTGAAGTCTGCCAATCCGCATTGGGCAGCGTAGGGGACTATGCCTAGCCTAATTCCTCTCATTCTGAGAGGAGACTCGTGTTCAACAGTGAGTTGTTAATAGTGATGAAAATATTGTACAAACTCATGTAAAGGTTAATCCAGTGTTTGGCGTATTTAACTTCGAGTTATGGATAGCGCTGTGAAATACTAAGCTTTTGTTGTTATTTTTAGTAAAAATTCTCAAATTTAGTAAATAGCCTCGAGTTGGGGATTTCAATTTAGTGGTGGTGGTGGTTACCCCTGAAACTTGAAAATCACGTTTTGTGGTCTGCCCTGGTCGTTGGGTATCACTAATATCTGATAGTGATTGATAGATCTGATAGTTAACGAGCAGCGTAGTCAGTCTGTGACCCCTATCCTCTCTCCTATAAGAATGAAAGCCTTGTCCTGTAGTGGATTGCAATTAACATACAATTGAAAATTTTGAAAAACTCATGAAATTTTGTCATGAAATTATTAATTGGACTCCCGATTAAGTCATCTATATTCGCTTTCAGTGCGCTTTTACTCTAGTATATTTGCACATATATTCGGTTATTCTTCCCCACTTTCACCCCCCAGAACTTTTAAACGGCTCAATCGATTTTCATCAAATATGTCTAAGAACACTTATCCGTAAGTCACCTTTAACACAAAAAAAAAACTCAATTTAAATTGCTTTATAACGGCCGCGTAGCGCAGTGGGTAGAGACCCTGCTTTCTGCATCCACGGCCGTAGGTTCGATTCCCACAACTGGAAAATATTTGTGTGATGATCATGGGTTTTTTTCCAGTGTCTGTATGTATTTATACATTATATAAGTATTTATATGTAGTATATAAATGTATATAAATATTATAATATCAACTATCTTAGTACCCATAACACAAGCTAGCCTGTATGCTTACTTTGGGGCTAGATAGTGATGTGTATTGTTTAAGTATATTTATATATTTATATTTTATATATTTATATTTTATATATTTATCCGCTCGGGGGCTATGATGCCACAGACAGACACGTCAAACTTTTATCACCCCTCTTTTTGCGTCGGGAGTTAAAAATAGTGATGAAAATGTTGATAGAGTTTGACTGAATCCATCTCACGGATTTGAGAATAACTCCTAAGTATTTCTTGCCGTCTCTTCTCAGTAGAATCTGCCTTCCGAATCAATAGTAGACCCCCAAATTACAAATACTCAACTAAGCCGTAAAATAAAGGGATTTGAATTTGAAAATTTATGTCTTAATTTTGTTTAAAAAAGCCAAGCCAAGTGAACAACACTTAACACCAAACGTGCTCTAGCAGTACTTTCAAATCCATTCACAAAGGAAGCGAGCAATATCAAAGAACGGAAATTGCTTTTTGGCACCTGATGTGTTTGTAACAGTGCAATAAATGGAATTCAAAAATACATTTATCAAAACACTTCATGTATGTAACATTTCACTGCTATATTAAATCTATGAATACCTACTAAAATACAGTAGGAGTCTACATATCATTGATTTTAGAGAACTTAAAAGTAGAGAAAAATATTTTGTTTTTCTTCTCCTTTCAATTTCCTAATCCACTTCATGATATACTAACAAACCGCTTAATCAAACTTTAATTTTAGTATTACTAACAATGCCTATATATCAAATTTTATTTATGAAGAACAATGGCTTACATTAATATTATTAATATTGTAGTATAGCTTAGAATAAAAATAATTACCTAGATACTATACCTACTATCTTGACCATCAGACTACTAAATGCATTTTTTCTAAAAATTTCTAAACGCCACGAAACCTTAAGTTCTGCGATTTGTTTTTCTTCTCGTTTCAATTTCCTAATCCACTTCATGATATACTAATATTATGAAATGCAAAAGTAAATGAGTCTGTCTGTTACTTTTTCACGGTTAAGCCCAACGACATTTTATACAATAGACATGTCACTAGCGCGTCCTGAGGCGCACAAAAATGGCGTGAATTTCATTTAGTCGCATTGTAACCGTTGGACCATGGTCCTACGGGATTTGTGAAGACAAAATTCCACGTGAACAAATTCGCGGTAAAATTTCTCTTGGTGGTTTTATTAAGCTGATAAGTTTAACAAAATAGTTAAACATTAAATTCTACGCGAACGAAGTGACAGGCAGCAGCTAGTTGCAGATAAAAAGCTTTTAATAACTTAATTATCATCACCATCATTAACAACCCATATTAGGCTCATCGCTGAACACGAGTCTCCTCTCAGAATGAGAGGAGTTAGGCCAATAGTCCACCACGCTGTGCACCACCTAGTGCGCATTGGCAGACTGCACACGCGTATAGAATTAAGAAAATTCTCAGATATGCAGGTTTCCTCAGGATGTTTTTCCTTTTTTTTTAAATTTTAATTAATTCAAAAAACTTATGCACGCCACTGCATGCCTCGGACCGGATTCGAACCTACGCCCTCCGGAATCGGTGCCAGATGTTATATCCATCTCTGTGGGTTACCATATGGCTCAATAGCTAAAATGTATACTAGTTTGTATGTAATGTAGTAATATTAGCCTATTACTTGAAATGACAAAAATATAAAAATTAATAAGTTTCTCTTTCTATACAAACTAAACGTATTTCCAATATTATCGCAGGAAACCTCAATTGCCACAAAAAGAGCCATTAGGAAGCAGTCGGTGAGCTCTTGTAAAATTTATTTCCAAAGAAAATAGCAAACAATATCGGGGTGAGAAAATTGCTATCTGGCACCGGACAGCTCGCCTAAAACAGCGCACCGAGTTTCGGATTTTAAAGGCTATTTACGAAAATGTTTCTCAACCTTCATTTGAAATTCATGAATGTCGTACAGTAATTTGTTTGACTTTTTACATTAACTTATAGCGTGGAACTTTCCCTGCTATAACAATTTAGAGTCAATTATGTGTTTATGTTATCGTTAGAGCGAAAGAAAATGTAATAAAACTGACATTATTTACACAAAGGCTTTGTCTAGGAAACCTTCACTTACTGTCTGGCGAATATACAAGATATTGCATTGCAAGATATTGCCATTGCAATGAGAAAAAATTGCATTTATACAATTTTGAAGTTTATTTGGATTACGTTTAAAGATTTTGTTATTTATTAACTGTTTTGTTAAAGATCCCCCGAAAATTGTTTTTATTATGAAATTAAAAAGTACATAATACAATTAATGTTTACCGGTGTACACACTTTGTTCAATAATTATTAATTATCCTGAAAATTGATATATAACAAATAAATATGTGGCAGTATTAATTTATTCAATTTAGAAAGAGATAAAGAAACTAGGAGCTTCTACTAGATAAAAGATAATGTATAATTCGAACTTTTTTCTGAATTGACTTCGAACAGGACGAATGATAAAGAAATCTTAATATATAAAAGCGAAAGATCACTCATCACGATATTTCGAAAACCGCTTGACGTACAAACGAAAAATTTGGCAGGGAGGTAGTTCATGTTAGAAGACGACCGCTAAGAACGGAAGAACAAGAGGGCTGATCTAAAGGCGGGTGAAGTCGCTGGCATCCGCTAGTATATTGTATAAGTAACATGGCCTAATCTCTCTCATTCTGAAAGGAGACTCGAACTCAGCAGTGAGCCGAATATGGGTTGATAACGAAGCATGTAGTAAGGTCTCAGGACACAGAAATAGATTATCACAATAATACCTCGCATTACGCGACTCATATCAATCATGAGCCCAACCTAGCTAATATGGATTAACTTCACACCACTTAGATCAACAAGTAAGCTCGCATTTATGAGCGACTCCATCAATCATCGAGGTTGACGCCTTACGACTCACGAGAACTTCACGGCCTTTGTAAGCCTCGTATTGTGTGAGCTGTAAATGTAAGGCTGGGTACACATTCATAACATACCACCCCAACCTTTGTAACACCACGCAGGTATAATGAAATAACATACAAGCATTTTTCAGGTAGCATGGGTACGGTGACAGTTAATTTCACTCTTGAAAGTTTGCCGCTATTCACGATAATAGTATGTATTATGAACGTCATAAGGCAACTGTCACCGTGCCCATGCTCTTTGAAAACCACTTTAGTCATCATCATCATTATCAACCCATATTTGGCTCATTACTGAGCTTGAGTCTCAGGATTAGGCCAAAAGTTCACCACGCTGGCGAAATGCGGATTGGCAGATTTCACACACGCAGAGAATTAAGAAAATTCTCTGGTACCCACTAGTATAGCCCAAGGTTTATATCTTCTACACATCGATCTCCTGTTAAAAAGTGGATGCACAATCAGCGACCAAAAAACGTCCCCACTCAATGAGTGCCAAACACAACTTCTTGGCACTCAATTCAAGTAGTCGCATTTGCAAATTCAACCTTAAACACAATACTTAAGGTTGAATTTGCTCTGAATTTGGGATTTTATTGAATATTTGGCTATATTTAAAGGCCTTTAGGTAATCTAAAACTGCCAAAGCAAAATTGGCCAGTTTTTAAGTGACGTTTTCTACATGATTGTGCGTCATGCTTTTATTATAAGAGGTCAATGCGTCTACAAGATTAAGCTAATAGTAGAGTGAAGTAGGAAAGTAACTATAGTAGAAAACAAAGGGGGAAAATTAATCAAACGAAAAACATGCCCACAAAGACCGTTCTCGTAATTGCAGTCATAAATTCTCTTTATTCGCTTCTGTTATTTTGTCCAAAGAATAATCCAATTTATAATTGAAAGGTTACATCGACGAATCCGTGCTTTCAATTTTATATTAATTACAAAAGCTTGAATTTTCTCTTTGAATCAAATCATTTGTTTCAAAAAGAGAAATCCACCGAGTCAGAATTAAACAATTTATTACCTCATAACTTCCGTTAGAATCCAATTTGGAAACAAAACAGGGTAGACTTCGCTAAGCTCAATACAAAGGCACATCACGCACCGTTTTACAGTCTTGTTACCGTCTGGTTACAGTACTATTTCACTTTTTATCGACCATTTTTGCAAGGAAAACTCCTTAAGTTTATACAAAGTCGAAATAAAAAAGCTTTATATAATGGAAAATTAACTCAATATTTATATATTTTACACAACATATAAAATGATGGTTCTGGTAAGGAAATGAACGTTAAATTTACGGTATCGAAGTATATTGGACGGTAGTTCACCGTCTACTGGCTAAGGGGTTTGTTTTTGCTGTGGAACTAAGTCACATGGCATGACAAGGTTGACACGCCCCCATATTATATCGTCATATTCTCATGAAGCCGTATATTTATGTTGTTGTTGTTACTTATTTTTTGTAATATTCTTTGTACAAGGATAACGTAGGGGAATAACGTTCGTTCAACAACAAGTCCGTTGATGACACTCCCATGATATGCGGGCGACGGGGATGAAGTCTTACGCTCGGGGCAGAGGGAAGGACTGTGCGGGTATGAAGTCGTGCGCGCGGGGCATGGCTACTATCGGGAGTGTTACGAAAGAATTTGCCAAGCTATACAAATTCTTCGGGGCTCATCACTAGCTTTCCAACTCCGGGCTGAGAGTTTTACCTGAAAATTGAGTAGAAGAAAGAAAACTCAGTATCTCCTTCGATCAAAATCCGGAACTACGTATAGGCGAACCACTTAAAATCTATTTTCCTGCTTCATCTTTATTAGACTATTCTCCTAATGTGGAACAAAAAGTGTTAATAATCAGCTGTTTCTCTATAAATCAATCATTAAAAAAATAAAAAGCCCGACTAACCTGCTCGCACCTAGCAGTCCGTCTCGCGTATTTTGTATAGCGATTACTAAATAACGTTTTTCTAAATGTAGGTTTTTTTTTCAATTTGAATTCCTCTTGATGAGTCCCATTTGATATACCCATATCGCAATATTCAAAAAAAAAATACCTCGAGTCTATAGCGTCTCACAGTCGTCGTGTTGGTTTTTTTTCACCTATCTAATACTTGGGTTATTAAGACAAATCTAACGATATCTTAATTAGATAAATCCGTTTAGAAGATATGAGGTAATAAAGAATATTACATACATACATACAAGATACGCCCGAAAAACATAACCCTTCTTGCAGTCGCCTAAAAACAGTCTTTTCGCAAGGACTCAAAAATAGATCGATCCACTTTAAACGACATATTATCAAGACACTACTATCTTTTGCCAATAACCGCATTAAAAACTATTTCGTTCAAATAGACGCTGCGAGTCACTTAGTCCTACTACTACTACTTCTGAAGCTATTTGGCAGAAATTTGGAATGGAAATAGATTTTACTCTGGATTAACACATAGGCTACTTTTTATCCCGAAAAAATCCATGGTTTCCCGAGATTTGCGATAACTGATGATTTTGATGATATGAATGTTTGTTACTCTTTCACTCCTCAACTACTGAACCGAATTAGCTGAAATTTGGTATTAAGATATATTATAGCCTGGATTACCACATATATTACTTTTTATCCCTGAAAAATCCATTATTTCCGAGGGATTTGTGAAAAACTAGATTCCACGCGGACGAAGTCGCGGGCGTCCGCTAGTTTTATAATATATTGCAGAGGTATTAAAGGTTATCCATTTTTAAATTACCATAAGAACGTGCTTGCCTAAATTGTTAAATTAATTAAAACAATTACCAACAAGTGTTTTCCTGAAATATTTTCCTAATAACAGAGTTATTAGTAGATGAGTAGCATTGAAGAAGGTTCCCCGTATGTTGGTCGCGTCGTGAATAACTTAGCACTATCGACTGAAGTGAAGCAGCTCGCCTCAAATTATTTACACTTGCTTGACGGCCTCTACACAACCACTACACGGACAGAGCGACTATTTTTAGAAAGCCATTACCAGTGTTACAAAGAAATAGATAATGTTTTCATAGTAAACGGACTTCTAATATTCTATTCTGAAGATATAATTCAAAATTAATTTATTTAGGCCCGCAATTTCGTCCGCGTGAAATTTAGTTTTTCACAAACCCCTCAGGAACAGTGGATTTTTCGGAGATGAAAAGTAGCCTATATGTTAATCCAGAGTAAAATCTATTTCCAATTCAAATTTCAGCCAAATCGGTTCAGTAGTTGCAGCGTTAAAGAGTAACAAACGTCCAAACAAACATCCATACAAACTTTCGCGTTTATAATATTAGTAGCAAAGCCGACGCCCGATACTTCGTACGCATAATTATGTTTTTTTACAATCCCGTGGGACTCATGGATTTTGCTCTATGTACCAGTAAAAGTACGACAATCATTCATCATCCATGGTACTACTCATGGTAGAGTGTACTCGTAATGCAGCCAATCGGCAAAAGTGGAGGAGCACTGCACTGAAAGCGTCGCTCATCGCTGCAACCACGACCACTCTGCCAAGAGTGAACGATTAAGATGAAGACGAACCAGTGAAAGTCCCATTTAAATCGGTTCAACGGTTCCAGAGATTAGCCTGGACAAACAGACATACAGATTTTATTTTTAAAAAAGCTAGATCGTGTTAATAGCACACACATAAGTACATTTAAAATCACATTCAGACGCTTCAATTTTATTTATATGTATTGATTTATTACGTAATGCTATCGACTATAAAAAAAATCTGAGCAAAAAACAATATTCGGGTATAGATAATGGGAATAGATCGGAGCAATACAGAACGTATTACGGCCTATAGATATCCAAAATTTTTTTGTTTAGAAAAGCAATTCCGTTTACAACGTATTACCATACATTTCTACTGTATAAAATTGTTTATATATTATTTTATATTTTGTACTTATGTTGTAAAATAAATGTTATATCCTTAATATGTTAAATAAAAATCATTCATTCGAACGAACAATAAAATCATTGAACGGGAAACATTTTTTCGGTCCTCGCACTTAAATTACGAAAGGGACGATCATAAATGGGAAATTGTTGGTTATCTTTTTCGTTTCCACATATGATACGATAATAAACTTTGCACTTTCTCAATGCGATCTGCGTTTTTGTGCAGTACCTGTTAATGTATACTAATTGTACGAGTATATAAATGTAAAACTTGTGGTAGGTATTATAGGGTGAAATCTCTGGATGCGATTTAGAAAATTCTTTTACCACTAGAAAGTCGCGTTATTTGTGAATGATAGGCTATATTTTATCCCCGTATTCTCACGAGAACGAGATCTACGCGGGTGAAACCGCAGGACTTTTATTAATATAGAAATAATAAGAAAAATAGAAATAAATAATACAGTTTTGCCAGGGAATCAACTTCCTAAGTAGTTTCCTGAACTATTCAAACAAAACTATGTAGTATATTGCTAAATGTAGAGCTAATAGTGAACTATTAAGCGAGTCTCAGAGGAGTCACCCTCAGGGAGACGGTCCGTCCCATTACGTTATTCTAGCTCTAGCCGGCGGCGGCGGCAAAACGTATATTTGACCAAGCCCCCAGTGACGCTGCTGCGGTCTCATTATGGAGCTAAAGCAAATACTCAACAAAAAAAACAATCGGAACTTTTAACAACATTTGCTTTAAAGAGATATATTTCTAGTGTTTTTTTAATTATTATTGTAAAGTTTATTCAATATTCATCGATGCAACGTTTCAAGTATAAATTGGATTAAGAGAAAATATAATTGAAAGTCTGATAAAAACAAAAACCCGACTGCTTAATGAACTGAAAAGAGAAACCGATTTAGCTGCAATTCGGAATGGAAATGGATTTTACTCTGGAATAACATATAGGCTACTTTTCATCCCCGAAAAATCCATGGTTCCCACGGGATCTGTGCAACACTGAATTCCACGCGGACGAAGTCGCAAGCTTTTTCATAAAGGCTGACTGAAAGTCAACATAACTTTCTAGTCTAAGCTAAGAAATTACAGACCCTTTCATCTTTAAATAATTCGATGCTTCTGTTTCATTTCAGACCATCGAGCCTATTAACCCTAGAACGATCTTAATGATCTAAATGATCTAAATGATCAAAAAGCGCGCGTTGACAACAGTCGAACGCTAGCGCAGCGTTCAAAGCGCACTTTATTAAAACGCACTTCCTTAGTACTACTACGCCTCTAAACGAGAGAAAATGCAGCAAATACATGCCTTCATCCAGGAAAACGGGTTGCAGTTTAGCGAAAACATGAAGACCGGATACAACCGAAAATCGAATACAAACTAAGCGTGTGTACGGCCTGAATAAAATGTTAAATGTACTTGTATGTAGTTGTAAACACGCGTTAAGCGCTTGACATGTGAACCTGGTCTAATACAACAACAATGAGACTGCTTGTAGGCGAATGTGACGGCGGCAGCACCTTGCCCATCGCCGCCACGTCACTTTCTCTGAACGGAGGTCTTGCTGCAGCTATATAGGCCTATTGTTACCGTTCAACAACATATCAACTTACATGATGAGTAGTACTGCTGGGACTGCTAGCAGGCGGGTGCGACGGTGGCAGCGCCTTACCCAGCGCCGCCACGTCACCTTCCCTGAATAGAGGACTTGCTCCGGCGATATAGGCCTCTTGTTACCGTTCAACGGAAATGTGCATGCCGTGTCTACCTTCATTTGATTGTGCAGAGCCTTGTGTTTGTGTTTTTTAGATTGTATTTGTGTAAATGCTGCGACAGTCACTGGTGGACCAAATAAATAAATAAATAAACAACATATTAACTTACATGGTGTGTAGTGCTGCTGGGATTGCGGGCAGGCGAGTGCCGTGCGGTCAGTGGAGCCGGCAGTGGGTGCTGGTGGGTGCGACGGCTTCAGCGCCTTGTCTAGCGTCGCCACGTCATCTTCTCTGAACGGAGGACATGTTTCGGCGATATAGGCGTCTTGTTACCGTTCAACAACATATCAACTTACATGGTGTGTAGTACTGCTGGGACTACTAGCAGGCGAGTGCCGCCGGGCGGGCAGCGGAGCCGGCAGCGGGGCCGGTAGCGGCGCTGGCGGGTGCGACGGCGGCAGCGCCTTGCCCAGCGCTGCCGCTCCACCCTGGCCGAACAACCGGAGGACCTGCTCCGGCGATATGGGCCTCTTCTTGCCGTTTGCGCTCAGGTGATTGGTACTGTTGCGTAAACTTGTTGCTCCTGTTCAGAAACATCACGGATTCTGTTACTTCAGTAACTAATATGCAGTTGGTAGAGCTGTGGTTCTCAACATAAAGGTTCGATACACAGCTTGGGTCAGTTTATAATTTTATATGCATATTGTTATTTTACTTTTATTAGAAGGAATACAATAGGAAACTTAAGCTAACATATCCAACGGGGTAAACGGTGATGCACTAAAACTAAAATTGCGAATGAATGAATTTAGAATTAAATTTAGATTTGGAACAAATGGGAGTGATATTGTCACTCCTATTCGTTTCAAATCTAAATTACTTATACCTATGCCTACCCTCGAATTAAAACTAAAATTTTGACACTATCAATAAAATTTTGAAAAGTGCTATCGCGTAATAAATATTATACAAAATATATTAAAGAACACCTGCAGGAAAAAACGACGAAGTATATAAAGTATAATTAAACCTAGATGCAAAACACGGGTAATTTTTAACGCGGAAAATTTGTAATACCCGCGGAAATTGTAAAAACCGGAATAACACAGAGTCGCGGGCGTTTGCTAATCCTGCATAATATTATCAACTTCCCCCCCTCAGGTTATGAGCTACCCCCTTCCCAGGCTACGACAACGACCTTCGAATACATGTAGTAAAACTCGTACACGGAAGAAAGGAACAAAAAAACCGCATGTAAAACGGCCATATAAACATACCCAATTTACTCGTTATATTTTCCGTGAGCCTTAACCTCAATTTAGCCCCGCATTTATCTAATAAAACTCGCGTTTCGTTTTTATTTAGGAAAATAACAAAACAACAAAAGGCGCTTTTCAGTCCGGACGCATTTCCATCACAAGAATAACTGCATAGATTCGTGTAATGAGCTGGATTCTTTAAATACTTACAACGCTTATGATATTCTGATTAGGTTCTGTTTAGGTCACGACTTACGACATTAAGTACTTATGTACGTCAAGCCTTTCTTTATTTACCTAAAAACGTTTAAAGAGTTACGTTTTACATACGGCGTTTACCTATTCGCTAACTCTATCTCCGCTTGCACGAGTGGCAAGGGAAGTAATGAGGTAAGCGAGCAGGGAAGTTGTGTGGCCACTATGCCTGCCGCGAATATTCGTGAAATATTTTGAAAATTTTCGCACTTTTGTTTTTCTACAAACGAGGAAACGTCAACACGAGGTGTCCATGTTAACTTGTCCAGCCGTGAATATTCGTGAAATATTTAACGAAAATTTGCGTGAGCATTTCCACAAACAGTTATTAAACTAAGTTTACTTTATTTTGTATTTACGACTGTTATTTAAACGATTAAACCTAGAAAAAGGTATACATTCAAGATATTTCGCTTCTTCTTCAACTACATTATTTCATAAGAATGTAAGACAACATTTGTGGCTAGTTAAGATTAAGGAAAACATTTCGAATAAGCTCCAGCACAGTCTAGAAAAGTGCATGTAATGTGTTTCTATTTGCAGAGGCGTTCTATTGTTACTAGCGCACATACCTACATTTTTGCTGCAAGAGTTATTCCAGTTCCGTTTTAAGCGAAACTTTAGTTAACAAAGCTAAATCTCTCTCAAAGATTTCACACGATCTCGCTGATTAAACTTGTTGCACATCAGATTACAAAATTCAATTTAACTTGAAAATGGCTTGCATTCATTGATGTCTTTCAGACATTTACTGAGGAAAGCTATATGAAAATAAAGCTTTATGTAGTTTAAGCTCTTTGTGCCATTTGTTGGGTGAAGCATTACCACCATGATTTAACAATAGACCGTTGAATTCTTATTCTTATATTCATATATAGAGATGCTCCGGTTTCGGAGTGATACAAAAATTAATTATTGTAGGCGTTTGGGTTTCGGGGGTTTTTCGTAGCGAATAGCTAAATAAATAAACTATTCATTGTTTGTAATAAGCCTTCGCAAAGTAACGCTTTTATTTGATAAATGTCTCTTTTTCTCGCATGTTTCTGTTTCGCATCAAGGGCTTCGGTAATATAAAAAAAAATAATACGTTAAGAGCGATTTGGTGTCCGCTACGTGCAAGTGACGCGTTTCACGAACCTGCATTGTTCCCGGGGTGCCCGGGAGAGCTTTCCCGGTTAGAAGTGCCGCGAGTAGGGCGCGTGGTGATCGTGCGAGAAGGCGGGCCGCTCCACGATGGTGTAGTATGTCCGCTACATGCAAGTGACGCGGTTCACGAACCTGCATTGTTGGCTATAGTGGAGGAGCCGAGATAGGGCGCCCGGGAGAGCTTCCCCGGGTAGTGGTGCTGCGAGTAGGGCGCGTGGTGGCCGTGCGAGGACGCGGGCCGCTCCACGATGGTGTAGGACGTGCCGGGCGGCGAGTAGTACACGCCGCCCCGCGCCCGCGCGCGCGCGTCCTCCGCCTCGTAGCTGGTGTGTCTGTTGTCCTGCAACCACTGGTCGTATCCAACATACCATTAAAATAGTCTCTTCCCTTTTCGGGAAAGAGATTTGAACTTATGTAATCAGATAAACCACAAGGATACAAAATACAAAATACAAAATCTTTAAGTAACATAATGTGCCAGTTTAAGTTTCCTTTACTATGATTCTAAAAAACCATAACCTAACTCAAAACCACAAAGGTTTTGGACACGTAGCAAGCAATTTTGGATAGTATACCTAATCATCAGTCAGTCAATGCTGATTTTAATAAATGGCTATCGAGTTTTTATCCATTCCTGAGTGGTCTTTTTCTCATAACAACTCATAGCTTTAGCCAAATTCTAATGATTAAGGTAAATAAAAATCTAATTTTCCAAGGCAAAATGCATCAAAAAGGCAGCCTCAAACGACGTTGCCGTAGCCCTGCGCGTAGGGTGTGGTGAGTGTCGCGGTGTGAGGTGTACCTGCTGGGAGCGCGAGTGGCGCGCGAGGTGGTGCGCGGGCGGGTGCTGCGGCGTGGCGGAGCGCCAGCCGTAGCCCTGCGCGTAGGGTGTGGTGAGTGTCGCGGTGTGAGGTGTACCTGCTGGGAGCGCGAGTGGCGCGCGAGGTGGTGCGCGGGCGGGTGCTGCGGCGTGGCGGAGCGCCAGCCGTAGCCCTGCGCGTAGGGTGTGGTGAGTGTCGCGGTGTGAGGTGTACCTGCTGGGAGCGCGAGTGGCGCGCGAGGTGGTGCGCGGGCGGGTGCTGCGGCGTGGCGGAGCGCCAGCCGTAGCCCTGCGCGTAGGGTGTGGTGAGTGTCGCGGTGTGAGGTGTACCTGCTGGGAGCGCGAGTGGCGCGCGAGGTGGTGCGCGGGCGGGTGCTGCGGCGTGTCGGAGCGCCAGCCGTAGCCCTGCGCGTAGGGTGTGGTGAGTGTCGCGGTGTGAGGTGCACCTGCTGGGAGCGCGAGTGGCGCGCGAGGTGGTGCGCGGGCGGGTGCTGCGGCGTGGCGGAGCGCCAGCCGTAGCCCTGCGCGTAGGGTGTGGTGAGTGTCGCGGTGTGAGGTGTACCTGCTGGGAGCGCGAGTGGCGCGCGAGGTGGTGCGCGGGCGGGTGCTGCGGCGTGGCGGAGCGCCAGCCGTAGCCCTGCGCGTAGGGCGGAGGCCAGCGCGCGCCGAACTCCGCCAGCTCCGAGCCCTCGCCCTCCCCCGACCTCATGCCGGGGGTCGCTTGCCACTCTGCAACCAACGAAACAAGTCATGCTGAAACATAATTTCATCTAGGTTCGAAACTGATAAGTTCTTTTATCGAGAATACTTCGCTAGTTCGGTTTTCAATACGCGATTTTGCAGCCATCCTTAATCAATAACTCATTATTTTTTATGATTTAAGAAGTTTCAAGCCTTTCCTAGTGTCAAGGTCATAGTGTTTCAGACTTAATAGTAAGAGCTAATGCACATTATTAGGTACAAGCGAATGAAATAATTGCCTTAGTACATTTTTAAACACCCAAAGTTTATTATTCCTCTCGTTTATGACCGATCATGTGGTACGTATTATACGTATATCTGCTTACTTTTTTTTTTTTTTTTTTTTTTTTTATTCTTATCTCCTCCTTTCCTTCCTGGTACCGCAGTTTACGTGCATTACTTCAGGAAGGGGGTGGTCTATCACGCTTCGATATTTTCTTTCTGGCGATCCCATTCGTCTCTCACGCGTCGTCCCATAATGTAATGCAGCATTTTCGCCCCGTTAGCCCAGGCTTCCTTGTTCTCCAACATATATGGCACTAAGTTTGCTTTTGTCAGAGGTTCACCGCCTTGGCGTGCGTTACTTCTTTCCCCTTCGAACTCCATGCACTCAAAGATTGCGTGGTTGGGCGTGTCTACTTCTCCGCAATATGTGCAACATTCACTGTTTGCTTTGCCTATCGCGTGCAAGTAAGTATTAAATACTCCATGTCCGGTTAATGCTTGTGTTATCAGCTTATCCACCTCTCCATGTTTTCGTTCAACCCATTTCACTAAGTCTTGAATCAAATCCCTGGTCCATTGCCCTTTCCCACTTTCAAGCCATTCTGTTGACCATTCTTGGAGTGTTCTTTTTCTCTCCTCCTTCGGAGTTCTTTTGGCCTCCCTTTTGTATAGCCTTGCTCTTTCTGTAGCTAATTTGTCGATAGGTATCAATCCTGCTATCACTAGCACAGCTTCTTTAGATACTGTTCGGTATGCTCCACAAATACGGATAGCCAGGCGTCGCTGCGTTCTTCCAAGCACATTATTATATTTAGTCACTTGAAGTGCTTGGCTCCAAACAGGTGCCCCATACAGCATGACAGAGTGTGCCACTGATGCGAGGAGCCGCCTTTTGCTGGCTCTTGGTCCGCCTTTTCTGGGCATTAACTGGGTAAGGGCTGCCGCTAGCTTTTCTGCCTTCTCAGCTGTTTGCACCACATGTTTGTCAAACCTCAGGCTTCTATCTAGCCATACTCCGAGGTATCTGAGTTTGTCACATGGTTTTATTTCTACCCCATCTATGTTAAAAGTGAGTGGGCCATGCCTTTTCCTGCCACTTAGCATTATGGCTTCGGTCTTTTCCGGTGCCAGTTTTAGATGCTTCCCGATCATCCACTTGTTGATTATGTCCAGTGCCCTGTTGGTCCTTTTCATCAGTAGTTGATCAGTTCTGGCGGCTACAACCAAAGCCAAGTCATCCGCGAAACCCACTAGACGTGCCTCATCGCCAAGATCTAATTTGAAAACTCCATCATACAATATGTTCCACAGCGTTGGTCCAAGAATTGAGCCCTGGGGAACTCCACTTGTCACCCGGATCGTCTCTGATGATCCTGCAGCGTCCGTTATTATGATGTTTCTTTGATTCAAGTAGCTGCTTATGAGGTTGATGACGTAATCTGGGAATTTTCGCCTCTTAAATTCCTCCAGTATTAGGATCCATGGAGCGGAGTTAAAAGCATTTCTTACGTCTAGGGCAACAAGTGTGCAGAGCTTTCTGGTACGTTGCGATCCTTGCTTTGCCGCTAGCGCTATGGCTTTTACTCTTTCGATGGCGTCTAATGTTGACCGGCCACTTCTAAACCCAAATTGGTCCTTCGCTAATCCACCATGCTTTGGTAGCAATTGCTCTATTCGATTTAGCAGTATCCTCTCCAATAGCTTTCCATAGCAGTCCAGAAGACAGAGAGGCCTATACCCTGATGGTTCGTCTGCTGATTTGTTATGTTTCCGTAGGAGGATTAGTCTAGCAGTTTTCCATATATCTGGAAACTCTCCACTTAGGAAAATACCATTCATGACGTCTCTCAATTGGTCGGGAATCACCTTACTTGCTAATTTAACTATTTCTGGCGCAATTTCATCAGGTCCTGGCGCTTTTCTGGATTTGATCCGATCGCAGGCCTTCGCCAGTTCATCGTCAGTAATCCTTGGTACCTGATCAACTACGCCAGTGGTCCTTGTGAAGTCGTCATGTGTAGGGAATAATACAGCCGTGATGTCCTTCATTTTTTGCAAGCTTATGGGAGTTGGCGAAGAACGGTTGATCTTTTTGGTAACTATTTTGTATCCCAAGCCCCAAGGGTCGTTGTCTACCTCATCACCAACTTTTTTCCATTGTTCTCCCTTAGATTTTAAAATGAGGCCTTGCAGCTCTAGTTTAGCTGTTTTATATCTATTTCTAGCTTCTTCACTGGCTCGAATTTGGTTTAGTCTATCCTCTTCTGATCTTTGCTTGTTTATCTTCGAGTTTGCTCTAGTGTAAGCTCTTCTAGATTCCAGGCATTGTTTCCTAGCTATGTTAATTTCGTTATTCCACCAGTAGACAGGTTTTTTTCGTCTAGCTTTTCTTTTAGGCATGGCTTGATTGCAGGCTTTCGTTGTTGCAGAGACTAGCTCAAAAGGAGTTCGTATAGGTTCACTTATTAACGTGTTTTCGAACTTTTCTTTATCAATTTTGTTGAAGTTCCATCCAATTGGGCGTGATTCGGTTCCAGGTATTTTTTCTCCGATACTGTAGGTTATGTATTTATGGCCACTGGCAGATTCTTCATCAAGAACTTCCCAGCCTGTAATCATGCCAGCTAGATTTGAATTCGCCATTGTTATGTCTGGTCTTGAATTTTTGCCACCTCTTTCGAATGTTGGTGTATTTCCAGTATTTGCCACGCTTAGATCCAGGTCAGCAATTATGTCCATTAGGTGTTGTCCTCTTTTATTTGTAGTCTTGCTGCCCCATATGGTCGATGCAGCGTTAAAGTCCCCAGCAACAAGAACTTTTCCTCGCTGAAGACGCACGCTGGCACTAAGTTCCTCAAGATCTTGCCGAAATTGGTCAAAGGAACAATTAGGGGATATGTAGCAGCTGTACACCGTGAATTGTGCAAATCGAAAGCCAATGAAACCATTTCCTCGTATGGTAGCTCCCACTGTAAGGGCTTTGTTGTATACAATTATTGCTGCGTCTTCTCTCCGATCTCTCTCCCAGCCCCCAGCTTCAGCATATTTATTGTTCGGTTCTGCTAGTATTACTAGGTCTATGCCATGGTTTCTGACCGTGGGTAAGAGAAGGTCGTGAGCTACGCGCACCCGATCCGCATTAATTTGAAGGATTTTAATCGCCATTAGAAGACAGAGTGGTTGTTGTCCTATTTCGGTCCTTATTACGAGTTTGTCCGGCTTCATTTATGGCACCTCTGAATTTTGGGCAACCTGTAGTAGCAGCTTTATGACCTAAGACATCACAGTGTGGACAAAAAGGTGTAGAAGTGCAGCTATCCGCTTTGTGTCCGACTCGACTGCACTGTCTACAACAGTTGCTCCTATCAGGTCCGTTGCATTTTGCTGCTCTGTGGCCTGTCTCCCAACATTTATAACATTTTTCCACGTAAACTCTTTTCCTAAGTCTGCATCTTGTCCAACCAATATTTATCACACTAACATTTGACAGATTCTTAGCAGAAATTGGACTCATTGAAACTGTAGCTGTTTTGGACCCATATTGTGTCGGGCGTATAGATTTGACTTGCACTGGTACTTTTAATTCAGTCTCTAATGCTGTTTTCAGCTCCTCTGTTGATATATCTTCATCTAGGCCTGTTATGTGGAATATTGTTTCTCTGCCTATGCCTACTTCTGCGCATTCTAAAGTGCCTTGTAATTTATTCCTAAGCGCTTCTGCGTTCCCTGCCACCCTCATAAGCACTTTTCCATCATTAGATTTCCTCACAGATTTAACCTCTACTCCTATTTGTTTCATGTCGGTTACAGTGACATTGGCTTTCATCTTCTTAAGAATGTCGGCATAGGAACCCTCTGCTTTGACTATTAGAGTTTCAGTACCTTTACCCTTCCCGTAGTTTGGTTTTCCTTTGCGAATATCTTCTGCCTCCACTAGCAGTTTTATTTTAAAGTCAAACTCTGCCATAAGTTTTTCAAGAATCTTCCTTAAATGGTTTTTGTTGATTTCTTTATCCGCCGCTATAGCTACATTTTTTGTTCTTCCGTGTTCTTTAAACACATTAGTAAGTTCTTGAATAAGTCTGTATACATATTCCACTTCTTTGGTCTTTTCGGTACTTTGCGTATATGGGAGGACATAAATCCATTTCTCATTTTCCGCTATTCCCTTTTTTGAGCTTGTGCTTGTTTGGATTGTATATTCTACTGTTGGAGCCTCACAATTGCCAAGTAGTTCAAGCGCTTCTGGATGCGCCGTTTTGAGTAATTTCCTGATTCCTTGGTGTTTGTGATTTTCACTAGGTTTGGGCCTAGCGATTACCACAAGATCCCAGTCCTTATTTAGTGAGAGTGGGTTGCCTTTTTCGATCTTCACAGTTCGAAACGATTCTTCTGGCCATTCTTGGTCGATTATCTCAGTAAGGCTGCGTATATCGTTACATTTTTGTATCTTTTCTTTAAGGTTTATTTCTTTTTTTCTTGTCTCCGAATTGTCTTTGTTTGCACTTATATCGTCATCAGTTTGTATCGCAATTTCTTTTTTTAAATATTCTTCATCTTTTTCAACGTCTGTCGTTTGTATTTCAACGTCTCTTGAGTTTTTAGAGAGTGCTCTAGTTTTGGTGGGTTTTTGAAGAGAGTCTTCCCAATACCTTGTCATTTTATTCAGGTATTCTATGTTTCCTTTGAGATCCCTTACACCAATTTTGATTTCGCTTCTTGTATTAGCATTTTCTCCAACAATTTTCACTAGGCCAGCTGTTATTTTTGTAAGCCTTGAAATTGCTTTCATTATCTCTGTCTGTGTATCATCTTCGTCGTCTTCTTCATTTCTAAGTCGTTTACCTGCAGATCTTATCCTTGTAGTGCAAGCTTTGAATAGACCCTCGGCAGACCCTAGTGAGCCTCTTCTTTCGTGATGTCTTGGTGCACGCGTTCTCTGTACTTCCGTAGTTAAATTACTAAGATTACTCTCTGTGGTCTCTATTTGTGACTGTGTATTAATATCATTATTTTTAGTTGGCGGCGATCTTTTTACAGCTCCTCCTCTGACAAAAGGGTTCGCTCCACTGTCTCCTGGTGTTGCAGATTTTGGCACATTTATGTCTCTTCCCAAGTGGAGCCCCCGTGTGAAATCATCAGCTACTGTAGTCTCAACCCGAATGTGTGAGGTTGCATCTTCTGAGAGTGGTATATGTGCTTGTGTGTCTTGTGTTTCCATGTTAGGCGATCCTTGGCCTTCCCCAGAATACGAGGTGGACCTGGCAAATTGCTTGTAACAATTAAGCAGAACTTTGCCCCCCCCCAGAATACGAGGGGCAGCCCCTATCATCGGCCGTAGCCTCCAGGGGGCGGGATTCTCCGGCGCCAGTATTCCCAGCACCGGTACCCGCCTGGGGTATGTATTTTTTCGGTTGTGCTTGCATGTTCGAATTTTCTCTTCTCTACGTCTTCAGAAAAAATCAGCCGCCCAATATGAGACAGACGCTGACCAGACAGCCGCTCGCTCCGAGTACAGACGCTGCCTGGATTTATATTACTCGCTTTCGCAAGCATCGCAGCTTGCCGCCGCAATATCCATCGGGTTACAGCTGAGCAAGTGCTAGGCTATGAGCCCTTCCTGACTCCATGCCATCGGCCTCAAAGCCCTACTGAATACTATTGCTGCATAGTTTCAGGTTGCAATGTACGCTCTGCAACTGAGCGTGCCTCTTCCGCCTTAATGTTACCGTTCCGATTAACTAAATCTCCGCCAACACCGCCGTTAAGGTCTTCACCTGTAACCCTAGGCAGGGGACCGCGATATTCCCCGCAGTACTGGGACCCCCTCTGGACTTTGCCATTACGTGAGCCGGCCTGCTGACTCCCGTGATGCCCACCCCCGCGACGTGGACGCGCCAGAGGAGATTTGTCCAAGTGAAGCACAGAAAAGATGTCTCTGTTCTTCCTTGGACCGGGCTAACGGTCTTGTATGAGCCCAAGACCGAGGGCATATCTGCTTACTACGACCATTATTAGTAACATTAACGCCTGACTCTAAAAATCCCTGAAAATCTTTGAAAATTGTGAAACTTACGAAAAAAAAATGCTCTAATCCAACTCAATAGTTCGTGAAACCAGAGTTGCTTCTATTTTAACGAGATTAGTTTAATAAGTCCGTGTTTTCGCCAGAAAGTAGATTGAAATACGACGGCATAAACAGTAACAAACGAGACCCTCCAAGAAAACAGCAATTTGAAGAGGCGCCGAGCACCTGGGCGCGGTCAGATTTATGACTCCAACGACTCTCAGGTCCGGCGCAGTCACGCAGTTACAAAGTTTACGGTCTAAACTCTCGGCCACTTTTTGCAAGCTTTTATCAATAAGCTTTTATCAATGCGGATTGGCAGACTTCACACACGCAGAGAATTAGGAAATTCTCTGGTATGCAGGTTTCCTCACGATGTTTTCCTTCACCGTTTGAGACACGTGATATTTAATTTCTTAAAATGCACACAACTGAAAAGTTGGAGGTGCATATCCCGGACCGGATTCGAACCCACTCCCTCCGGAATCGGAGACAGAGGTCATATCCACTGGGCTCTCACGGCTTAACATTTCATACGTTGCCAGAATTCCCCAGGTAGTCTAAGCATTTCCTATAAAGGCACCTTCTTCTTCCTAGGATTTTCTTCACAAATCAAATCAAATCAAAAATCATTTATTTCAAGTAGGCTCAGTTTACAAGCACTTTTGACACGTCAGTTGACTATTTGTAAAGATTCTACCACCGGTTCGGAAGGCAGGTTCTGCTGAGAAGATACCGGCAAGAAACTCAACAGTTGCTCTTTTGAAAAAGTCATACAGTATTATAATTTACAATTGATAACAATTACAATTTCTTATAGTTTTATTTCCTGTGTGAAGGTGGAAGCTGATTGTAGTAACCTCGACTAAGTAAATGTTTTTTAACTCATTTAGATACTATACTGTTTAGATACTATACAGTTTATATATATACACATTGATTTAGATATTATACAAATAGCTGTATAATTTAAAAACGTATCTATTCATACTCGTATATAACAAGCGCTGCCTATCTATGTTCTATGTATCTAATACGATATTCCGTTGGTTAGCCCTGACTGTGTGTAGTGTAGTCGAAGTTTACCAAACAAGTTCGCCCTCCACAGTACAGCGACCACTGTTTCCGCTTGTTTACCTAATGAGTTCAAGCACCAAGGTGCTCCAAGTTTACCAACTTTCCTTGACATGCTAACAAAACCAATGCCTCTGATATACATAGTGTACACTGTACACTGATGAAGCAGTAAACTTTATGACATTAAATAATTATGATTATCTAACTAACTTATTAAAGGTTTTGGCTAGTGGGAGGTTTCGCTACCGACAAAGACCTACTGCCAAGCGATTTAGCGATCCAGTACGATGTCGTGTAGAAACCGAATGGGGTGTGGATTTTCATCCTCCTCCTAACAAGTTAGCCCGCTTCCATCTTAGACTGCATCATCACTTACCATCAGGTGTGATTGTAGTCAAGGGCTAACTTGTAAATTATATAAAAATAAAAAAAAGTAATCTAAATAATCTATTTTAACAGGTTACAAAAATAAGAAAACCAATGTTGAACAAAGGTTCACAATATTTGTCAGGACATCTTAATTAACAAATCAAACTGTAACCAAAATAAGACCCTAGAATGGCAGAGAATACCTTGAGCAGTCCCAGTAGCTTGAGACTCCGGGTGCAGGTTTAAGGGATCCCTTCTGACATACCGACACTCGCCATTCACTGCTCAAGCTATTCTGCCTGCCTATCCGAAGTAACCCATAAAAAAATTAGACAACAAGAAATGTGGACGGCTCGATCGCCTGAAGGCTGAAGCCGACCGTACGGCGAGCGCCTTAAATCGCCAGTCGTTCAAGCCCGATCGCTACCCCTCTCTAACTCCCTACTCTTTACGAAAACAATTCGCGCCACCTACCGTCGGCACAAACCCATACAAGATCGAGCGACGTCATATCCGTCTCCGACTACTATGTCCCACACTATACATAATCAATTCTTATACATATAACTAATTTTTTTTTCCATTCCTGTGAGTGATAAAATATAGTCTATGTTACTCTCTGATAATGTAGCTTTCTATTAGCATAAGAATTTTAAAGCTATGAATATATAAAGCTATGTAATGTAATGTAAAACAATATTCAAAAATATGTTTTCAAATACAAAGTGAAATTTTACATATAATCAAATAGTAAGTCGAATGTGACGATCTCCGAGGCGCAGTGGTATGCGCGGTGGATTTACAAGACGGAGATCCTGGGTTCGATCCACGGCTGGGCCTATTGAGATTTTCTTAATTGGTCCAGGTCTGGCTGGTGGGAGGCTTCGGCCGTGGCTAGTTACCACCCTACCGGCAAATACGTACCGCCAAGCGATTTAGCGTTCCGGTACGATGTCGTGTAGAAACCAAAAAGGGGTGTGGATTTTCATCCTCCTCCTAACAAGTTAGCCCGCTTCCATCTTAGACTGCATCATCACTTACCATCAGGTGAGATTGTAGTTAAGGGCTAACTAAAAACAAAAAAACTAAAAAAAAAAAAAATATTCGGTTTCACTACTACCGATATTAGATTTGACCACTAAATTTCAACGTTATAAAAGTTTGTATTTCGTTAGATTTCTATCGTGTTAAAATTTGGTCAATATTATCCGTAATACTAACAGCTTGGAGGCAAGCAACGGAAATGGGGTACTTTCCCCAGAAACAGGCGGAAGTTTTGGCCATTCCGCGGATGTATATTTTACCGTCAAACACTAATTACTTGAAGAAAACGATAATGTTAAAAAGCTTTTAGCAAAACCTGCGCGCCTTGTTTTCGTGTAGCCTAAATTGAGTAAGAAACTTCACAGTAAAAGAGTAAGTTTAACGTAGGTAATTTATACAAAGCCGTGATAGCCCAGTGGATATGACCTCTGCCGCCGATTCCGGAAGGTGTGGTTTCGAATACGGTTCGGGGCATGCACCTCCAACTTTACAGTTGTGTGAATTTTAACACCTGCATACGAGAGAATTTTCTTAATTCTCTGCGTGTGTGGAGTTTACCAATCCGCATTGGGCCAGCGTGGTGGATTATTGGCCTAACCCTTCTCATTCTGAGAGGAGACTCGAGCTCAGCAGTGAGCCAAATATGGGTTGATAATGATGAAGGACTCAAAAGTTGCGCTAAATTTTCGTATTAGGATTTGGCTGATACGCTACCGCTTATGCGATATTTAATAAATACAAACATTAATTTTCATTTACACATAAATATAGCTCATTTTCACAGATATTACAGAAAAACTACTAATTTTTTGCTTGATTTTTAAACAAGAATATGTTTTGGTCTGTTTAATCCATTAACAACAGCACAACACACAAAACAGACTAAACTGTATTATAAAGAAAAAGAAAAATCGCATTAAACGAAAATCAGAATCAGTCATATTATTATGAAAAGACGGTTGAAAGCATAAAATAAATTAAAGAAATTGGTAAAATAAAACAATCTTAATGATGGACTGTATTTCTTTCTTCAAGCGCTTGAATTCTTAATGTAAAAATACTTTTAATATACAAAGAAACGAAATTCAAAATTTCCTACATTAAGCTACTGTTACATGCTCATTTCAAGCACGAAAGCATGCTACTATTGAGCAGTTGTTACTTATTAGCATGTGTATCGCAACATTGCTAATAATGAGCATGCTTATTTCGAGCTTGCTCAAGAACCAACAGTCGTGCGATTTATGAGCATGCTACTTGCTGCGCAGGTGGAAGGGGGCGTGCTTTTAGCGCGTCTGAACAGGTTTGCTTATTGAGTATTCTCTTCACCTTCATCTCTCCTTATCTAACACGATACTATAGACAGAGAGCGATAGATACAATTTAGCATGTGTAATTGGAATGTTTGCTTTAAGCATGCTTATTCAGGAGCATACTTAAAAATAGCACGCTTATTGCTAGCAAATGTAAACTGATGATAAGCATGCTCGTAAGAAGCACACTTAATAGCACGCTTTTAGCATGCTATTTTAGAGCATGTGTAACAGTACCTTTACGGCAGGAATTTCCCTCAAATTATTTTTACGCTAAAAACGCAATGAGTATATCTGAATAAAAGGTTTTGCTAACAATCACAGAGTGGCTTTCCATCTTTTATTTTCCGGTTATAAATGCTGCATTCTTTTCTCCTGTAAATAAATCCAGGCATCTAACGATCTCTGTACAGTGTAACGTACGACTATGCAGCCATTTTCCGTTTGATATATTCGATACGTTGTACGAGAACTTTGCTCAATTTACCAAAGCTAAAAGTTAAAGCTTCTGGGAGCCATTTATAAATTTTTAATTTATAATTTTAAATTATATTCTACGTAGATAATGGCACCCTTAGCAACAGCTAACATAATAAAAATACTAAATTAGATATTTGATTTTAACTAAAATTTAGTTAACTAAATTTTACATTGAATTTTTAATATATTTAATATAAACGGAAACATTTTGATTTCTATTAATGAAGTATTTAAGTAGATACTTAGATATATTAATTGAAAAAAACACGGCTAAAACTCAAATGATATAAGATCGGAGTATGCCCGACTAGTTTCGAACCCATACGGGGCCCTTAGTCATGAGCTGGCGGCAACGTGGCACGATCATAATCAATTAATATGATAACACTCACGATACTTTATTGTAAAATACTTAGATGTAGTACCTATTTATATAAGATGTTAATCTCCGACTGGTGAAGACCGCTGGTATTTTAACTAAAAAAGGTGTTAGTTTAAAGATCTCAGTTCACTTGTTATTGGATAAAACAAAAAATAAAAATAGCAATGTAACTCTCAATAAAAAGTTAAAGTACTGAAGTTATCTTATATTTTTGCGATCCAGCCAATAGGCCTCCCTTCACCGAAGCATTACCAATAAATATAATAAATATTCATGCACAATTCATCATTCATCACACAGGCAGTTACGGGCCATGAATATGTAGGAGGGGGGAATTAGGAGGGGCGAGGGTACATTATTGACGACCATTTGATGGATTCCCGCGCGGTGGAGCGTCCGCACTGCGGTCTACGTAACTTTACGTGAACAGTAAACACGTTGTGTTTACAGGATGCGTGATTAATAATAATTAATTAAAACAAGACTAAATTATTTCATGACAGAGATATATAATGACAGAGAAATTCAACGGACTTTGATTGGTTAACAACCGGCGAAAAACGGAGAGAAGGTTTATCAATATATTCGTGTGTATATTCTTTATATACACACGAATATATAATATATACGTGTATATATACTTTATGTATGAACACGCGTAACTTTTACCGAGTGGTCCAATTTTGTTAACTTTTTTTTATTGGAGAGAGTATACTTCGAATTTTGTTCCATATAAACTAAAAAGCGAAAAATGACATGTATTTCTACCAACTGGCAAGCATGTAAGGTATTGATTTTAGTCGTAAAAATAGTAAATTAAAAGTTAATGAAAAGCATGAAAGAAAAATAATACCTTTGAAATGAAAATCTCTATGATAGGTACTTCAATTAATATAATATATAACCAAGGCGTCAGTGCCTCTATTTAAGGCAATGATGCCTTGAATAGATCACCGGCTTGACACCTCCTTCAAAGTGAATCAATAAGTAGAAAATATTTGGTAATTTAGTGTATAATTTTATCTTTTTCCTTTAACATTATGTGTGTGAGTAAAAAAGTTGTGTACAGTTTTTAAAAAAATGTCTCTAGTTTAATTAATAGCTCAGCAGTAAGCCGAATTAAATAATTCGGCTTACTGCTGAGCTCGAGTCTCGTCTCAGATTGAGAGGGGTTAAGCCAATAGTCCACCAATGACCAATAGCTGGCCCAATGCAGATTGGCAGACTTCACACACGCAAAGAATTAAGAAAATTCTCTGATAAGCAGGTTTACTCACGATGTTTTTCCTTCACCGTTTGAGACACGTGATATTTAATTTATTAAAAAAGACACAACTGAAAAGTTGGAGGTGCATGCCCCGGACCGGATTCGAACCCACACCCTCCGAAAATGGAGGCAGAGGTCATATCCACTGGGCTATCACGGCTCTTCAATATTAAAAATATTAATAGCGAAGAAAAAAACAATTTAGTTCAATATACCATTTATATGGTAAGTAAAAATGTTCATGTCTTACTGCCAAGTATACTATTTATTGTAGAAAATATTTCATCTTGATAAGCTAAAGAATGGATGGATAGTCTGGCGGGGCGCCAATCAGACTCCACGCCTTCTGCGATGTCACTCTTTGCATGCTGAGATAAGTTCTTATTTTAGAAGTCAACTATACGTAAGTAGTCGCGGTTGTTTGGTTCTAAAAATATCTAGCAAATAAAAATTTGATTCATCATTATCAACCCAGATACGGCTCACTGCTGAGCTCCAATCTCCTCTCATAGCTAATATTCTCATTACCAGAGTATGACGAAACCAAACGTTCTATAATTTTATTAGTATATGTAGGTGCGTATGTATGTTTTTAGATATTTTGCTACGCAGTGTTTATTTTTTAATGTTTAATTTAGTTGGTCCTTGGTGATGTACCTACCTAATATTTTTAATATGTAAAGGAGTGAAATCTATAGATACAATTTAAAAATCAAAACTTCAATATAATAATAATAATAAATAATAATAAAAACTTCAATATAATAATAATAAAAAATAAATAAATAATAATATTTATTCACTGTAAAGTATATACAGGAAAGGAAGTCTACAATGAAAAATCTTTTATAAAGACAAGCTTTTATTATTTGTGAATAAAGTAAACTAAAAAGTTAAAAACTGGTTACTTTACAGGTTGTATGAAAGTACTCGTTGAGAGGAATCAAACGAGCCCAAACTCAATGACGTGGCGTCATTTAATTAAGGAGTTCCTATGGCCACCTTCCAACTCCATCATCAGTCCCTAGTCACTATCTAGTATCAAAGTATTAATTAAATGAGCCGAAACTCGATGCGTTCGCGTCGTTTAATTATGAAGTTCCTATGGCCACCTTCCAGTTTCATTATCAGAATCTGGTTACTATTGCATAGTCCATCCAATTTACACATGCATCAAATTTAACTTGCAATATTTGATTACAGACAGACGAGACAAGTGAAACTAAATAAAAGCTTGTACTTTTTGATCACATTTTATGCAATTGATTTCTCATTTTATAAAACTTTGATTACTAGTTGCCAAGTTTATTTATTGAAGAGAATATTTCACGTTGATAAGCTAAAAATAGACATATAGTCTGGCGCGCCGCCAAGCAAGGTTTCTCGCATCCTTCGCTAAGCTTACGCCATGTTGCCGACATGCAATGCGTATTTCTCACTCGGGGTACTCCCAGAGGAATATACCTACAGTCTCAGAGTACGGTAAACCTACAGTTTTGGCTGCTAAAAGTGTTATTTATGACCCTATAATTTCTATTCAACCTTTATATGTACAAAATAATGAACCAAAAATTCAAAATTCATTTATTTCAAGTAGGCTCACTTTACAAGCACTTTAGAAACATCAGTTGACTATTTGTAAAGGTTCTACCACCGGTTCGGAAGGCAGGTTCTGCTGAGAAGAACCGGCAAGAAACTCAACAGTTGCTCTTTCTTTTGCCTTTTTTTTAAATTCATTAATTTCAAGTAGAAAATTCACCTCTAGCCATCTCCATGTCACTTTGATCTTTTTTGTGTTACACAATGGCTAATGCTTCGAAAATTAGAAAATATATGGGATAGATAGCTTGGTGCATGATCTAACAATAGAGAATATCATCCCCATCATCCCTATACATTTTAAATTTTTCAAAGTGTTTATAAAAAGAGAATCGACATGTAACATGGCTAGAGGCCATTTTTTAAATAATTTTATACTTTAATTGCACACCTCCGTGCGTGTTTACTCATAATGAGGTCAATATTCATTTAATTTTGTATTCGTTGTAATAAATCATAAAAGAAAGAAAATAATATTGTTTAAAAACAAGCATAGAACCATAAATATGTGAATCTACTAATAGCTCAGCCACGGGTTTTTGGTAAGTTTAACCAACATTTTAAGAAGAACTTTTAACAAAATCAAAATCTGGACACCCGTCTCACGTTGTCTTGTCTGGCCAACAGGGTTTTTGTAAAGCACGAAGCTAGAAGATCGATATTTAATTTATATTGTATAAGAAATAGTAATAAGAATTGATATTTATATTGTAGATATGAATGACGTCCTGAATAAAGCAAGAAGCAAGTCAAGCCGAGTGGAATGGAGGGTGAAATGGTGAGCTGAACGAACCGGTAACCGCTATATTGGAACGAAGGTCTAAGCTGAATAAAGGGATGCTCTGAATGAAGGTCGAAGCTGAATGAAGGGATGATCTAAGTGAAGGTCAAAGCTGAATGAAGGGTCTTCAAATTTAAATACTTAACATCCTTGGACATTAATGTAGATGTTGAAAAATAACTGCTATCTGAGTTGTATTTATAAAAGCTGATACCGAAGATATATATGGATATGAAAGGTTAGGCTAACTCAGTTATTTAGCTGACAATGAAATTTTTAGATGCAATTATTGCTATTAAAAAAAGTTTCTTCAATTAGTAGCCATATTTAATTGCTTGAAATGCGTATAATTCAGGCAAAGATCGAACCCTTAGGGAACCCATCCCGTTTATTTATAACCGCATAAATGTATACAGTAAACATAACGTGTATAGAGTTGAACAGACGAATGTGTAAACCACGTTAAGCCTGAATAGTCATCGATGGAGCGAGTCAGTGAATCGGAAAACAAATTCGCTCTACAGACACGAGTACTGCGATGGAAAATTTATTCTCTTATCGAGTACCCAACGTTCTGCTACAATAAGCAAATTAAAACTTATTTCGATCTTGCTATTTTTCATGAAATTGAGGGGAGGGTGTGGGTTCGAATCCGGTCCGGGGCATGCACCTCCAACTTTTCAGTTGTGTGCATTTTAAGAAATTAAATATCGCGTATAACAGTTAAGGTAAAACATCGTGAAGAAACCTACATACCAGAGAATTATCTTAATTCGCTGCGTGTGTGATGTCTGCCAATCCGCATTGGCCCAGCGTGGCGGACTATTGGCCTAACCCCTCTCATTCTGAGAGGAGCTCGAGCTCGGCAGTGAGCCGAATATGGGTTGATAATGATGAAAAAAAAAATATTCAGTAAAAAAAAAACACGTAATGGCGGCATTGTTTATGCCCTGCAAAGTAAAAGCGAGTCACGGTGAACGGCAGAATCCTACGCCGACACGTCAAGCACAGTGAAAATGTAATTATAAGGATTCCGGAATGATGGTAAAAATTCATTACATAAATTCCGATACTTCGCCTTTGTATCTTGCCTTTAGAAGCGAACGGCAACCAGACTTTATTGAATCTCGGAATGATATTTGACTTTTGCGAAGGGGGAAATAAATTCTTTTTAACAAATGGAGTTCTACAGGGTGCTAGGGAATATTTTCCAGAACTTCAAGGTGTTGAAGCGACCACTTATAGGAACCAAACTGCATAACTACCTTATCAACCGATAAACGTCCACTGCTGGACATAGGCCTCTTGCATGGACCTCCAAGCACAACGATCTCGAGCCGCCAGCTTCCAGCGGCTCCCTTCAACCCACTTGATATCCTTGGTCCACCCAGTGGGGGGTCGACCAACACTGCGCGTTCCGGTGCGTGGTCGCCATTCCAGCACCTTGGGACCCCAACGTCCATCGGCTCTTCGAACTATGTGGCCTGCCCACTGCCACTTCGGCTTCGCGACTCGCTAAGTTATGTCAATGACTTTGGTTCGTCTGCGGATCTCCTCATTCCGTATTTGATCACGCAGAGAAACTCCAAGCATAGCTCGCTCCATCGCCCGCTGAGTGACTTTGAGCCTTCTAATAAGGCCCATAGTCAGCTGCATAACTAATATATTATTAACTAAAAAGAACTTTTTATGTTTTAAAACAAAGTAATTCAAATAATTCCGACTATCAATGTAATACACGCCTTTGTCTATCGTTGCAGTTTACGCTACGTCATTAATAAGGATGCGTTTAGGGACACATTCTAAGATTTATTTACAAAAGAAATATTATTTACTCCGAAAATGTTCATTTTAGAACACATGTTCCTTGAACATTTTTAATTAATTTTTTGTTAAAAGAATGTCACCTTGAATTATGGGAAATACTCCGGAGCAGCCTGTATAAATGTAATAAAAACTGTTTGTTCTAAAAGTTTTTAAGAAAGTTGTGGACTTTTAATGTCTGTAATTACACATGTCTGCTTCTTGCCGCTTTCTTGTTCTTGGCATTTCAATCTTCTATCAAATTATCACCTTTGTGGTTTGTTAAACTTGTCACAGTTATAATCATACAGCTCCTGCAATCTGTAAAGTTACAGCGATGTAACTTTTTTTAAAAAAAGAATAAAAAATAAAAGAATAAATAAATGAAAAGAAATAAAAAATGTCTTTACGTTGAGCTGAAATCGAACTCTGGTTTAATAAGTTTTGCCCCTTAGTATCACAACACTTTCAGTTGATACTATAACGTCGAAATGTGTTATCTTCATGCACGGCTTGTTAGGTTTATTTTCGTTACGGAATTTCTTGATTCGGTCGCCGCGCTCAAAGCCCGCGTTAAAAGCTATGCAATAGCTTAAAAACGACTGTTTAACTATATGATTTACACAGCACTAATGATCTCTTTAACACAAAGAAAGAAAGCCGACAAAGCCGCAAGACGACGTAATGTTCCACAAAAATACATTTTAATGACACCAAAATATCTCATTACTATGGCTGCATTAATGAACGTAACAACGACGTTCAAAAAAATGTCGGCCACCGGCTAAGTAGTCAGAATGACTAGAGACATGAGTCGTGACGTCACAGGAGCCCCGGGCCGGGTTCAAGGCCGCATAAGTAGGTCAGTAGGGCGCGGACGGAGCTGGGCTACGACGGTACTACGGAGCTACGAATGTTCCCTACGAGTACCTACTACCTACCCCTCTGTTACTTTTACCCCTCTGTTACTTTGTACACGTAGCGCAGTAGTTTATTATTGAACGTAACAGTCCTAAGGTTACAATACAAGGTTTTCTTGTTATATTTCTAGTTACATTATTTATTCAAATGAATGTACTTGTTTATATCTTTTGAACGTGTGTTGAGTTAAATAAGCCCTGGCCCGTAGGAAGCTCGAAAGTGCGGTGTAGAAAATATTACAGAATTTTCATTAATTTTAGATTACCCAGTAAGAGATATTGGACATTTTAGACACAATTGTTCAAATGTCTTTCATCTTTTAATATGTGGTTTCTACACGACATCTTATCTGAACGCTAAATTGCTTGATCATGTAAAACAATTCGAAACTTCACATTATTAACAAGCTTAAATTTCCGCTCCCTATATTTATTAGGTATTCGTACCTACGAAGAAAGTTCATATTTAACTTTAGAAGGTAGCAAGGTAAGAAATTAAGAAATTATGTTAATTTAGGTTAGGACATAATGGTTTAACTTGCAAGGAGTTTCCCATTACCCAAGACAAATTTACACAAGGAAAGTGCTACAAAGAAAATGAATTTGTTCTTAATAAAAAAACATTTTCACGGCGCAAGCAAAGAACAGAGTCTCTTGCGATACAAAGTAAAGCGATATCAATCGATTGCGAACGATCGCGATACTCGTGAAGAGCTGATCAAGCGATTATATTTCCGCGCGACCAACCTCGCTCGCAACATCAAAGAGTTTTCTTTCTTTACGCTCAAGGAATTTTGCTTATTCAGTTCTTGAATAGTTCCCGAATAGTATCCAAGCTTCTATTACAAAACTTAGAGTCAAGTAACGAAAAGTAATGACGAAGAGTAAGAGATTATATTGAATTATAAAAAAAAAATGAATTCAGATATTCGCTATTAAATTATGTTTTTAGAAAACTTGGTAAAAAACCAACAAATATGGCGTGTACGCTTAAAGTTTCTACGCAGATTAGGTATAATTACAGCTGATATTGAAAAAGTATTCAAATTGCAATTCCTATAACAAAAATGTAATTTTAAACTACATCGCGTTAAACGGAATTTGGAGTGTGCCGTAGAAAAAATACTACTGCAACTACTACAACGCCGAGCTACAAGTTCAATATAAAAGTCTATGGCCAATCCATTCATTGATTCGTCGACGTCATCAACCCATATTCGGCTCACTGCTGAGCTCGAGTCTCCTCTCAGAATGAGAGGTGTTAGGCCAATAGTCTACCACGCTGGCCCAATGCGGATTGGCAGACTTCACACACGCAGAGAATTAAGATAATTCTCTGGTATGCAGGTTTCCTCACGATGTTTTCCTTCATCGATTGAGACACGTGATATTTAATTTCTTAAAATGCACACAACTGAAAAGTTGGAGGTGCATGCCCCGGACCGGATTCGAACCCACACCCTCCGGAATCGGAGGCAGAGGTCATATCCACTGGGCTATCACAGCTCTGCTTCATTGATTCACAAATTATTAAAGTCTACCCATTCATCCATTTCATTTCTAATTATAATGAGCAGTTTCAAACAAAGTACAAGAGGTACATACATAGGCAACTGTTTAACATGTCATATCTGGAACACGATGTCGCCACACCCTGTATGTGGTTACACCCTTACATCCCCATCAAGAGCCTAATAAGCCAACCATAGTTTACTAAGTCACCTATAATGGATACGGTATTCATAAATAGTCACCTTTAAGAAATAAAAAGAATTAGCAACACCTTGTTTCTATAGTTGGAGGAGCATACACAGTTATTAACATTTCTATTATTTTAACGTTAGTCAGTATGTATCCAGAACAGCTTTCGTTAGTTTAGTCCTCGCAATCTATACTAATAATAGCGGACGCCCGCGACTTCGTCCGCGTGAAACTCGATGTAAACTTTCTACTATCCCTACCCAACTCTAACCCTACCCTACTCCTACCCCTACCCTACCCCTACCCTACCCCTACCCTACCCTACCCTTATCTTTTCCTGAATTTTCTTTGCTATAAAACTTACGGAGCCCGAGACCTTTCCAACGAATGCAAAACCGTGGAAATAAGATTGTTAATTAACAATAACAATTAGGGGTATAAAAAATAGATGTTGGCCTATTCTCATAGATACCGGATAAGCACAAAAAATTTCATCAAAATCGGTCAAGCCGGAGGAGCATGGCAACGAAAACTGTGACACGAGAATTTTATATTAGTAATATTATAAATAAAAATTTTGTTTGTATATTTGAACGCGCTGAGCTCAGGAACTACTGGTGCGATTTCAAATTTTTTTTAGATTGCCCATTTATCCAGTAAGACTATAGGTTAAATAATATCCTCGTATTCTTACGGGAAAGAGAATCACGCGGGTGAAACAGCGCGGCGTCAGCTTGTCTGTGTTATAAAATTGTTTGCACAAAGTAAAAATTTACGTATAATTCCGCGCTAAAATAAAAACACAACGGGAACACTCGTTATCTCTATCGAATAACAGTGATTATTCGAGCAAGCGCCGACAAATTAATCGGATAACTCAATTCCAGTCCGAAAAGGAAATCAAACAGCGAGAGTTCACTTTGATTAATTAAACAACTATCTTGATTGAAGCAATGGAAAACAATTTTCATTGTAACAACCAAATAAACTGTAAACTTTTTCAGTTTCAGTAGAGTATAGCTCTCACATTGGTCGTATAAATAATGAAACCTTATTAACTTTATGAACCCGTTTTAAAACGAATCAACGGGTAATAAAAACGGCATGAAGCCATACTCACTGTTAAACGATTATTTTTTATATTAAAACGGTTTTATAATATATTGTATTTTATAAAACTCTTTTTACCATTATTATCTTAATAGTATAATAATTAATAATTTCTCTGAATTATTTCATCGCGGCTAGTTGCCACGACTGGTGACAAAAGGCCCTATAAAAAAGTAGGTATGTGTATCCATTCATTGATTCACAAATCATTCCAGTTCACCATTCATCATTCATCAGTCATCAGTCCGTTTCTAATAATAATGAGTAGAGTCAAACAAATTACAAAAGGTACATTTATTTACTCATTTATTTATTTTAATATTTCATAAATAAACAAATGAATAGATTCAAACAAAGTACAAAAGGTACATTGGTAACTGTTTACACATGTCATAGCTGAAAAACGATGTCGCCACACCCTGTATGTGGTTACACCCTCACTTCCCCATCAAGCGCCTAATGAGCCGACGATGTTTTACTAAGACACCCTTAATAGATTCGTTAATCTTACGAAACTCACACCTTTATAGTTATTTTTGTTCAGTATTGACAAGCCTTGATGTGC